>NC_137469.1:37011676-37611676 GCF_964235325.1 Thermobia domestica
TAAATCTTTGCAAGTGGTTGGATTGGATCCTCGATTACCCTGTTCGTCATTTTTATCCACAAAACGTGATTTAATCCACTTCAGTTAACGTTCCTTGTGGCTCGTGCGAATGTATAGGTCTTCCTGACGATTTTATGGGCTCATCTCCAAGAACAACAGCAATGGTTTTGCATCTGAGTGAACATTTTATATACTGTAAGTCTTCTCACCATTACGCCTGTTAATCTGATATAAATAACCTACATATTCAAACAATTTGTTTACACACTTAGTATTAACGAAGTTCGACGTATCTGTGAGGATAAAGACACTTGTTACAAAAATATTCTCAAAAAACACTTAGAAGACAATTCTATCTATAATTTTAATAGATATGCGGCATGGGCCCAGGCAAAAGCCTAGGAAATTTCTGAGCTTCCACAATTCTAAGCTTTTATGCTTACCTTGGTTACATATCTAAATGAATGCTGTTCGGAAAAGGTTAAGAGAACTACCATAAGGAAGTAAATGTTTTGAAACAGTTTTTAATTAGTATACACCACATCTTAAATCACAACGGGATCGACGAATCATGTTGCATAATATTGCCAACACTACAGGATTACCGACTGATAAGGAAAAATACAGAATTGCTAAAAAGATATACAGAAAAGAGATAAGCAGCAAAAACTTAATAAATACCGTATTTACTCGCGTAATTTTCGCACTTTTTTAGACGAAAAAAGTTGTTTTGAAACAAGGGTGCGTAAATTATGCGGAAAAAAAAAATAGCCACATCAGTGAAGATAATCTAATTTGTTCCCCAGTCAAAATAACGTGAAAATACCGGTACACATTTTCTTTGTAGCAAGAATTGACAACAAACAACTAATTCTAAATTTGTAGAAAAATAACATTAAAAAATTGATTAAGAAGTTTCTTACCTTAGAAATCACTGTCAAATCCTCGCGTGCGCAAATTACCCGAGGAAAATAAAATATACAGAAAATGCCCTTCAAAATTGGGATGCGAAAATTATGCGAGGGCGAAAATTACGCGCGTATTTACGGTAATTCAAAGAATAAATGTGCAGCACCTTGTTATAAAATTAACAAGGAAATTGGAAAACACGCTGTTCGAGACTCCATACCAATATTCCTAAGCGTATTCAATGAATATTTTCTGAATAGTATAACAGAATTAAATGATAAATCAAAAGATGAAAACTGTTTCTCCGAAAATCAAAATTTTGACTTTAGAAGTTTAATAGCACAGCAAAATATAAGTAAGATTGAGTCAATTTTTTCATGGAATGCAATTAATACCAGAACAGTTTTATCAGTCGTTAGTAAACTGAAACCTTCAAACTGAGGATTTCTATGGATTTTCTAAGAACTTGTTAAAAAAAAAGTAATTGATGTTATAAATTGAACCTTCAGTTTATCTACTTAACTAGATGCTTTTAGAAGAAATCTTCTCTGACTGTCTTAAATTGACAGTCACTGTAGCCATGCATAAGAAAAGCGATAAAAGTGAACGTAATAGGGCATAACAATCGTCCTATATCCTTAGTGCCAATTATATCCAAAGTTTTTGAGTAATGAATTAAAAATCAATTATTAAATTATCTAGAAATAAAATAAACTGATCCACACTTCACAGGACAACCAGTTACTGATGACCCGACCCGAACCGTGATCCGACCTGATTGACCTGACCCGACAATCCGACCCGAGCTGACCCGATTGACCCGACCCGACAACCCGACCCGACCCGAGCTGACCCGATCCGAGTCGGGTCGGGTCGGGTCGGGTCGGGTCAACCCGATCCGTTTCAGAGCACTATGGTCACGACAATGGGTGAACGCCAAAATGCACTCCTATTGGGAATTAAACCCGGACCACGTGTACCGAAGTCTTACACGTTAACCACTAGCTAGATCAAGCGGGGGATTTGTATATGCATCTTAATGAATATTTGATTAAGATTCATTTTGAGGTTCGGTTATTTCTTTTTATAACTGATACTAATGTCCGACGTGGGAGAAATTTATTTATTTATTTTTTCTTGCTTTAGTTCTATGTGACGAAATTTTTCTTCAAGGTCAGTGTTCTCACCTGCTCGGACGGCAGGGGGTCTTCTCGGAAGGCAGTAGCAAGAGTCTCTTGGCGGAGACAAAAGGAAATCGTTTAACTACAATGATAAGGGTTGAGGAAACAGGAGAAGACCTGTGATTTTTTCCAACCCTTTAACTTTCATTCCAAAATAGGTTCTTATGATTCCGGGACCCGTGGCACTTTCTCGGTAATTAAAACGTATTTTATAGTATATATAGTTGCACGTAAGAAGATACATAATATGAATTTTGTTATTTAAAATTTAAAAATACAGTATGATATTTAATTACAAAGTACTAATTTTATTTCATCACTTTCAGCCCAACAAATGAAATTCAAACAATTCGCTCCCTGGGTCTTGCAGGCACGTAGCCAAGGGGGGGTCCGGGGGGTCCGGACCCCCCTTCGAGACCAGAAATGAAAAAAATCAAGGAAGGATGAAACAAAATGAAATCAGAAAAAGAAGGATCAGTGTTAAAAATAAGCTACATGAAGCTTTTGGTTACTCTTTCTTATGAGTAAATTTGTATTACTTGAAATACATGGTTACAATTTGATCCTGGAAGAGTCAGGGAATTTGAAATTTCTAGAAAAGTTGCGGAATTCTCAGAATTTCTGCTACTAGTCAGGGAGATTTCAAGCCTCCGAAAGCATAGTGCCGTTGTGTAACAGCGTGGACATTTTTTATCATAATTTTTCGTCATCGCATTCTTGCAGTATCAAACATATTATTTCAAAAACCATTTTCTACTGCTCCTTTAACCTGTCATTTGAAACAGACAGTAGTTGACAGAATAATAAAAACAAAAATATATGTGGAAAAAAATTCTGTTAACATTTGATTCAACAGAAAAAGGAACGCAGATACTGCAGAATATTTTACAAGACATTATTGAGTATGTACTTTTTATAATAGTGAATATGTACTTTTTATAATAGTTGATTTCATAATGAAAGAAAACTTGTTATATTTGAATAAATAGAGGAAGGATGTAAATATTGTATAATCTTTTTCAATACTTTTTTTTTAATTTTACTTGAGATTTCTTCATAGTTTATTAAAATACTTACCAACATATCCTCACAAAACGATATATATTGTAGTTTAGATTGATCGAGCTCCTTCAGAATTTCAGGTTCCCCCCCCCCCCCGTTACGAAATCCTGGCTAAACTAACCAATATATATTCCAGTAAAATTGTTTAGAATGATCGAGCCCCTGGTGTGAAGACCACAATATTTCATGTCACGGACTCCCCCCCCCTTCACGCAATCCTGGCTACGTGCCTGGGTCTTGGTCATCAATACTGCGTCTTATTCTTTGTCTTGCAGTCAAGTCTTGGTCCTGCATTTCGTAATCTTGGTGGTCTTTCATGCTATACAAGAGCCAAGAATGCTCTTCTCATCGGTACAAATGAAGACCAAGTGTGATTTTATTATGGTCTTTCATACTATAGACCAGCGTTTCCCAACCGGTGTGCCGCGGCGTGCCGTGAGGAAATAGAAACAAATTATTAACTCTATAGCAATCAAATTGCAAGACAGGAAAAATGCATATTTGTATTCCACATTACTATGAACCTCTACTATGAATCTACAACTTTAAGTTTCATACCGTGTTACTTTTCTGTACATTTTTAATGTTGAAAAAAGTATTTGTTATCATTGTCATGACTATTATTGCTTCTTTATTGTTGCAGACTATTTCGTAACTTGAAATTTTAAACTATCATTCAATTCTTTCGACAAAGCAAACATGTATACACATTATCTACTTAAAACTAAACTACGTTGTGTTTTAAAAGAGATTTGTTTGTTCGTTCGTTATTTAGTGATCTTTCTTCTTAGTGAAAAGTTGGATTTCGAAAAAGAAAGCTTAGTTTTAAAATCCTGAGTCCAATATATCATTGCAATTGTTTTCTATTTTTAAATTAGAATGAAAAATAAGCATAATGATTTACCACGGGAGAAAACCAGTGATCGAGCTTTCTTTTCTGTGAGAAGATCAGTAATCATAGAAAAAAATACCACAGTATTTTATATTTACAAATAATAATATTTATGAGTGTGCCGCGAGAATTCAAGTTACACCTATAGTGTGCCGCAAGTTGATAAAGGTTGGAAAACGCTGCTATAGACCCTACGGAAAGCAAGAAAATACGCTCATCGCTACTCAGTGATCACCAAAACAAGGCCAAGAGCAAGATTACTATGCAGAACCCCGAGAAAACTCACTACACGGCGTTTCTCCACTACAAAGCCTACTTAGCACAAGCTGGGATCGAACAATGGACACCATGCACCAGAGATGAATTCTCTACCACTGAGCCACTGCAGCCCTGCTTGGGCTTGGTCGTCCATATCAAATCTTTCTTTTGACCTTGCTTAAACAACTTCTAGTTTTGTTCTAAATCCAGACTCCATATTGGCATATATATTAATATTACAGTCGATTGGTAAAATCAATCTTCCACATTTAAAAATTAAAGTACACACAAGTACAAAAATAAGCATTTACCATAAAAACACTAGCTGCAAGTGTTCAAAATAGATTTATGGTTTCTATAAAATCAATTGAAAATTGCTATTTTTAATTAGGCAGCTAGTGAAAAACATCAGTTTTCGACTCCAGCCGAGTTTAAGCTCAACCTAAACTCAGTTGACCAAAGTGAACTGACCCGATTGACTCGACCCGACAACCCGACCCGACTGACCCGACCCAAGCTAACCCGACTAACCCGACCCGAGCTGATCCGATTGACCCGACCCGAGCTGACCCGATTGACCCGACCCGATAACCCGACCCGAGTAGCCTGACCCGACAACCTGACCCGTTTGAGAGCACTACTTGTAACACCGTAAGTCAATAATGATTTTAATTTTTGCATAGTAAACTGAAAGTAATGTTTCTCAAAAAAAACATTTGAATAATAAAGATTTCTTTGACTCTTTCTGACCTGAATTTTGTTTTGGAAATAAAGATTTTTTTTTATTTCATTGGATTATATTTTAAGTGCGCGGAACTAGCGATCGTGGCGAAACCGTACACAGCTCCCATCCGTTGTCAAAAACTAGAACTACAACGCACAAGACAACTTGGAAAAGTTTGTGATTCCAATCGGAATCATAAGGTCAGAAAGGTAGCGTTTTCACTAGCGCCATCTCTTTGAAAATTCTATAAAATATGCATATCCTAAGTCTGGGCATCGCTGTAGAAATAATCGCTTGTCTGTTTCATATAGTCTATTTAAGAAGCTCACATGGTTGTTTAGTAGAAAAAAAAAACTCTCATGGACAAAGCTGGAGTTCCATGTCACCCTTCTTTGCCATGTGAAAGGTGACCTGTCAAAGAAATAGCTTAGTTATTGAAAGAATTGAAGAAGTGATTTAAAAAAAAATAATAATTCTCCAGGTAGAACATCAACCCTTCAGGTAAATTCTAAAAGTACTACACTACATATATATATACACACACCTTATCATTTTACAATTAACTTTTCCCTTTCAAATAAAAGAAAGAAAAGATTTAAAAAAAAGCAGTTGAAGATATTTTTATGCAGAAGAACTTGGCCTAAAGGAAGGCCACTACCTGGATGCTTTGGATGGAAGGGTAAGATCGGTGTCTCGTCTTGAAGCTCCACATAACTCACCAATCGGCTCCCAGACAACAAGATGTGGTTTTGCGTCCCGCACGAGACAATAAATTGCATCGTGATTACAGCCATCAGTCTTCAGCAAGACTTGCGCTTCGTCAAATATGAAATTACATGCTCTGCGCTGCAAACTTAAGTAATAGTTTCCTGAAATTTATGGGCCAAGAGAAGGAATACATCTTTTACTATAACAGCGGTATGTTAAAACTTCCGGACACAATCATGTACTCGTAAAAATCAGTATAATAATAACAGGCGCCGTTATAGCAATGAAAAAATATAATAAAGATTATGCAAAATATATACTATAAGTTTCAACCAAGTTCCGGTACAACTTTTGAACTAAACCTGTCCGTTTAATGGTGTATTTTCTCTAATGTTCTGGAATATTTTTTTATACAATTTGTCTCCATTGTTATTAAAGACCATACCTTAAATGTTTTATATGAATCATAATAATAAGAAGAGTTGTTGTTGTTGAGTTCCGTTCCGTCCAGTTCAGCAGTAAGGCTATATGAGACGTGGACCTACTGATTAATATGGAATCCGAACCACGAATTTCGAAACAGAGGTCGTTCAAAATAATAATTTTCCATAAAATAATAATAAAAGTCTGAGTTCCCTCGTAATAATATGATTCGCATGTATGCTATTAAGAAAGGAGACTCGGTTTGATTCCCGGCGGGAGCTCATATAACTTGGATCCAACGTTAAGCTGGAGAAGATCCATGTCTCATATTGTTTCAGTGCTGAAGAGAGACTCTAAATTCCAAATTAATTTATTGTCTATTTTTGAATTATTTTCTTGTTACATATTTGATATTTTGTTATTTATATATTTATCATTTCGCTATCTCCATTTTAATGATTATTTTTATTTATTTATTTTTTTAGTTTGTTATCTTAGATCTTATAGTTTACTAGCTGAAATGCCTGCACTTCGCACGGGTCAGATATGTAAACAAACTGAACTACGAAAGAAAAAAACTTATTTTACTAATGGATTTGACACTAATATCGGTCATTTTGTATTGTTTTTACATGTCTTGGTATCTTTCCCTCTGGTAACCTCCGGCCCGCAACCGAATGGTGTGAATTTGGAAGTTAATGCGATCGAGTTTCACTATTGATCTCAGCAATCGTGAAAACTATGAATTTGACACAAATATCGGTTATTTTCTACTACTTTTATATGTCCTGGAAAACATCACCTTCCCTGAGACCCCCTCTGTTTCGAATTTCGGAAGGAAAAAAACGCTTCGTCTTGGTCTGAAACCTGGACCAAGGTACCGGTACCCACGACCAGCGTCGTAACTTAGATTTTTTCTGGGAGGCAAGCATTAATACGCGTTTTTGGGCCTCCTAGAAATGGTTGTTTTTGTAATTCTTGGGCCCCATCTTTCTCTTACTCTTTACGGGCAACCGGAGCCTGTGGGCCCCCGCATGACAAGGTCTGCGGGACCAGTAGTTACGTCCCTGGGCACATTCCATACATGACAAATTAATTAAAGGGACAATATTGACAAATCTCAAAGCCATAGGAATAAATATTACTTTCAGGGCCTCTAATAGTAAGCATTTTTTACTGAAATAGGCCCACGACTCATTTTTGTTTTATTTATCTTTCGTATGCTGTTTTGTTTATGTAACGTAGTGAACCTATTTAATGCTTCATTTATAAGTTTATGTTCGTATCGTATATGGAGTAAGAAAATTTGTCTTAAAATGTGCCTCCTCGAACGACGGGGAGCTTTCCTGGGAGGGCATTTGCCCCTCCTGCCCCCCCATGTTACAGCCCTGCCCGTGACCAAAATTTGATAGGTCTCTGTCCAGACGTCTGATCCCTAGGCCGCAAACAAACAGACACACTACAAACTCTTTATTTTATTTATATTAGATTAGATTTAAATTTTTTATAGAACATTTAGAGTGAAATTTTCATGCACAGCTTGTGTCGGCAATTGGCTTCATGGCATGGGAGAAATAGCTTCGTTGCACGTCTCCATTAAATTATAACCATTCGATCAATCGAAACCAACCAAATAATTGACAACAAGCGAAGTGCAAAGGGATAATCTAATCTAACCTAACCTAACACGTTCTACCTGTTTCACGTATTCCAGTAATTTTATGATGTCGTTTTTGGACTAAGAGGTGCACTGTATCTATTTACATTATATGCGCCTTGTCACTGTTAGTAGTATGTATGTCATTATAAGAAGTAATCACACAACAAATAGACACAATCCACTATTTAGCAGTGCGTATTATTCCTATACAATGCATATATAAAAGAATGTGTAATTCAGCAAACTGTAATAATAATAATAATAATAATAATAATAATAATAATAATAATAATAATAATAATAATAATAATAACAATAATAATAATAATAATAATAATAATAATAATAATAATAATAATAATAATATCAGATTGGCAACAAACAACATGCTTTCCAGAGCCATAAAATAGTTTTATCGATCTCGAAAACTACGCATCGAAACTTACTCTCAAACATGTCATTTTTTTTTTCAACTGAGTCCCTATCTCCGTATAGGTCAGTCTTATCCGGAATACCTCAGGAGAGTGTGCTGGGTCCACTTTTGTTCTTACTGTATATGGACAACTTATCTAGCATCTTTTCGTCCTCTTCTTCAAATATATTGCTTTTTGCTAATGACTGTAAACTCTTTAGAGTCATTGATACCGTAGATCAATGATGGCCAACTTCTTTAAACTAAGGGGCTTCATCATAGAAATTTCCATATGGTGAAGGGCCGAAACTTCATATTATACTTTACATTTATATTATATACTCATGACACTCTAACCCATAAATCGTCAAATTTACAGGTGTCTATTAAAACACCGACATTCAAAACACGAACAACGAAATACCGACACCAAGTCTTAAACCCCTTTCGCTAAAAAAATAAATAAATAAATAAATAAATAAATAAATAAATAAAATAAAAAAAGGATAATTTCTCAAACATGAAAAAATATGTAAGAAATGAAAAAAAAAAAGATTTTTAATTGCAAGTAAAAACAGATATCTGCCCTCAATGGTACTAAGTTTCAAAATATTTACAACAACTTATTTTTCATGCTGCAACGTGAACAGAAATAGTACGCTTAAATGCTTAGGTACCTAACTCACACAAATAAACGAAATTAAATAAATTAATTAATTTTAATCTTAAATTTGTTTTTGGTTTCCACGCCTAAATCATATATCCACTTTGTGTATTAGTCCAAGTCATTATACGAGGTGTGGCAATTAAATAACGAGCCTGCCCACTTCCTGTCGCACAGGATCGTGGTGGGGGAGGTAGCTACTGATGTGTTGTTGATCTTGAACCTTCGTGAGCAGCCACTGTTTGTTTCATGATTCTGAAAGCTTTTCTTTTCTTTGTAGCCTTGCATGAAGAGGACAGTGTTCTTAGTAGTGCCGGAATCATGGTGAACAGTAAAGTTGAGCAGTGCAGTAACATCAAATTTCTGGTGAAATAATAATAATAATAAAAAAAAAACGACGGAATGTTGTGCAATGTTAAAAGAGGTGTATGGTGATAATGCTGTCATGTGCGCGAGTTTTCGAATGGCACAAACGATTTTCAGAAGGTAGGGAGGAGGTTGAAGATGATGAACAACTCGGCCGCCCTTTGAGTTCAAGAACGGACGAAAATGTTCAAAAAATTAATGAACTTGTGCGGAAAGACAGACGTCTGAGCATTCGGATGATCGCAGACATGACGAACATTAACAAAGAGACCGTAAGACAAATTTTACATGACAATTTAAACATGACAAAAGTTTGTGCAAAAATTGTCAAGAAAAATCTCTCTCAGGAACAAAAAAACATTCGAAAAACCATTTGCTATGACGTCATGGAACGACTCAAAGCAGAACCAGACTTGCTAACACATGTCATCACATGTAATGAAACATGGATTTTCCAATATGACCCCGAGACTAAGCGTCATTCCATGCACTGGAAGACTCCTACATCGCCAAGAATGAAAAAAGCACGAATGAGAAAGTCGAAAGTAAAGGCAATGCTCATAGTTTTTTTTTCGATATCAGAGGTATCATCATGACTGAATGGGTGCTTCAGGGTCAAACGGTGAATCAGACCTACTGCAAAGAAGTCCCAATCAAGCTGAGGGAAAGAACAAGGAAGAAGAGACCGGATTTGTGGAAGAACGATGCTTGGATCCTCCACCAAGACAATGCGCCTGCCCATAGTGCCCTTAATTTGAAGCAGTTTTTAGCAGCCAAGTACATTGCTGTGCTCGGCCATCCTCCGTATTTCCCAGACCTGGCTCCCTGTGACTTTTATCTATTCCCAAAATGAAAAGTGCATTGAAGGTAACACATTTTCAGTCTGTGGAATACGTGAAACGAAAAACGAAAAAAGATAGAGTTGTTGAACAGGGTGACATCTGATGACCTACAGCATTCCTTTGAACAATGGAAGGCGCGTATGCAGCGGTGTATAGATAGGGGAGGGGAGTATATTGAAGGGGATAACAGTCAATTGTAACTTTCTTTGCAATACATCACATTTATGACACCAGTCTCGTTATTTAATTGCTACACCTCGTGTTTTAACTATTTTTAAAAATATACCCAATAAAATATATAAAAAAATGTTAACATTTATATTTTGGAGGGCCGCACGAGAAGACTTCGCGGGGCGCGTGCGGCCCGCGGGCCCGTAGTTGGCCATTCGTGTCGTCCATGATGTTTCTTTAGTGCAAGCTGACATAGATATGCTAAGTAAATGGTGTACTAACTGGATTTTAGCTTTAAACCCCAACAAATGTTCTACCCTTTCTATCTTTTTTTTTTTTTTTTAAATATACTTCTTCAGACAGATAATGTCAACAATGTACATCTTAAATATGTTTCATCTCAGAAAGATCTAGGTATTGTCTTTGATGGAAAAACTCTCCTTTGCGGACCACATCTCTTCGATCTCAACCAGAGCTATGAAATTATTTGGACTATTTTATAGATTTCCTGAA
Source organism: Thermobia domestica (assembly GCF_964235325.1). Classification (NCBI taxonomy): domain Eukaryota; kingdom Metazoa; phylum Arthropoda; class Insecta; order Zygentoma; family Lepismatidae; genus Thermobia; species Thermobia domestica. The sequence continues at coordinate 37,022,462 of NC_137469.1, forward strand.
ATACAACGTCTCCCTGCCTTTACAATGTTTTATAAGACTTTTATTTCTCGATCATTGCATATTGTTCACCTGTACGGAATATGGCTGTACCTACTAATCTATCACACATTGACTCGGTCCTAAATTTGTTTATAGCCATAGTTAGACTTAGAATTCCCGAGCTATGTGATCATTCGAGGCAATAAATGACGTATTTAATGAACTTATGTACCTCTGACAAACGACGCCGAGGTGCGGACTTACTTTACCTATATAAGATTATCAATGGTAAAATTGATTCTGAGTTTTTACTATCGCAGATTAACTCTCGAGTTCATCGCCAGCGAACTGACTCTCTTAATTTGCTAACTTACGAGATTAAAAGATTATTCATAATGTTGATCTGTATCTTAATAACCATACTATTTACTGTCAGAATGGAAGGTCTTTCAGTTTAACGTCCCACGATTATGCCTTATAAGCTAAAGGACACTATGATTAAGGCAAGTGAGTGATGATGAAATAATCGGTGGAATGAGAACGTGGAGGAAACAGGAGTACCCTGACAAAACCTACGGACACGATGTTGTCCACCACAAACTTACTTGTCCGGGGATCGAATCAGTGACCCTACGCACGAGGGATAAGCGCTCTGCCACTGAGCCACAGTACACCCTGCTGTTAGAATGGAAAGCTTTATAAGGATATATACAGGGACGTACGCAGGGATTTATTTCGGGAAGGGTCTAAAGTGTTTCGGGGAAGGGGTCCAAATACAATTTGAGGCTAAATTATATGAAAATTTCTAAAATTGCCCCTAAAAGTAGACTACATTTACAAAAAAGTTCGGGATATCGGGGGGAGGAGTCCGGTCCCCCAGTACCCACTCCCTGCGTACGCCCCTGGATATATATATATATATATATATATATATATATATATATATATATATATATATATATATATATATATATATATATATATATATATACTTCAGTTTCATCTTAACAGATGGCGTGGCTACTGTATATTTTTTAGATTTAAAGAAAGTCCTTGTTTCCTGATTTTCTCGAAAACTGCTCATGAGGATTTACGTTCAACCCAATCATTTTGTTCAGCTCAACAAGATCTATTAAATGATACGTATCTCATCCTTGGACATCTTTTAAAAAGTTAATGATATTGTAGAATTTCATTACATCTAAAAGTGTTTAAAAGTCTAGAATCATAATATAAGAGCATTAACAAATAAGGACTTCTGTAAATCATGATCATGTATGTTATTTAAAAAAAAAAGCGTTATTATTATTATGATAGAAGGGAAACATAATGTAGTTCTTCAGAAACCACGTCTTCATCGTTTAAGACATTCTGTTTAACAACATTTGAAAACACAGTAGTATTGTTATGTAAATTCTGGACTCTCCATGATGCTCCACCTTGTTACTACTCACCAAACCTTTCGTGATATCTTTGGAGAAACACGAGGTGTAAACTTAAATAGGGGGGAAAAAAAACGAAAAGTAGTGTCCAAATAATAAAAAGGAAAAGAAAGGCAGGTGTTTTGTTGTTTTATACTGTTAACATTATTTCTCAACTTTGAGAAAGTTTAGAAAAGCAAGATTTAGAGGGGAAGAAGAATAAAAATAAAAGGGTAGTTGTATGGCGCAATGGTTAAAAAAAATAATAAAAATAAAAGTCTTGTGCCACCTGTGAACCAAAATAGTAAGAATATCACGAAAACCTGCTGCGTGTCCGTGAAATATTTTAAACAAACACGGAGCATGGAAGGTGAAGAAAAGTTGCTTCGTAACACTGGAGACAGGACACTTCCCTCTACTTGTTACCTAAGCTCACAAAGACTCTAACATACTCAAAGAGGTTTTCAAGTATGCAGTGACATAGACAGGAATTGAAACTACTTCTTTAAATAACGTATAGATACTTATACAGAGGTGTATATTCATAGATAACTATAGTTAAATTTTTCGGCAAATATTGAGATAGATTTTCCTCTAATGACAAGAGACCTGTAGACATAACTGCTTTCTTTTATTTTCGAAATTTAGGGAGTGTGTTTTGCAGCGTGGAAATTTTTATGGCAACAACTTATACCTTGCTATTGTCAGATTTTAATGATTTGTATGAGAATTGAGGTTGTGTAAGAGTACTCGTTCCGTTATGAAATGAAATGAGATGCACTTTTTTTTTACGTACAAAATAGTTGTGCTCTTTGGTGTAAGGTAGAGGTCTGCACGGGCCGGAATTTTTAGCCCGAGCCCGGCCCGGCCCGTGAATTTACAAGGTGAGGCCCGACCCGAGTCTGAAATATGTTTTAGCATTTAGGCCAGAGCTCGTGTGATAATCAAATGAACCCGACATAAGCCCAAATTACAGAAACTTAATAATTAACGCAAAATTGTATTTTTATTGACAGCAATTAGTTGTTTAATTTTGCAGCTGTGCTTTAAAAGTTCTCCAGAAAGAACGGTGCAATATATATCCTTGTACAGTATATTTACAAAGTGAGGTCCAAAAAGGCCCGAGAAATATGGTTGTATATTTAAAAATTTACGACCCGAGCCCATGCAGACCTCTAGTGTAAAGCAGACGGGTAATGAATGAAATTGAATTATTACGAATGAAATGGTACTATGATAAAGTAGAAAGAATAGGGGCGTCATTTGGGTAAGACAAGGAGCAATTGTCTCCCACCGTGAGTTTGAGAACTCCTTACTTACACACACACACACACACACACACACACACACACATATATATATATATATATATATATATATATATATATATATATATATATATATATACTGGATAAAATGGGCTTCAATATATATATATATATATATATATATATATATATATATATATATATATACTTTTTGGTGTGTATATATATGCTATATACCATACGTACGTATTGTTTTAAAATGCTCCTCGTATACCACCTATTACTGCTGGATTTTTTATTGATCAGTCACACATGCACTGTAAAAGAGGTTACATATGTTTTGAGAAGGAGCTCGTCAAGTTGCCGAAGGTCATGACGTCATCTGTTTGGCGCAAAAGGTTTTATGAGAAGCACACTCATATATGTCGTCGACTGACCATCAGAATATAAGTACTATGGCTTCTTTCATCACACACATTGCGTATACCACTTCGTATTTTTCAAGTACCTTAACACAGGCTCGGTTCAGATGAGCCTAAACTTTTGAAAAATGACTTTTATTTTAGAAAAAAATCACATTTTCCTTGAATTCCCCCTTTCAGATATATGATACGTATATGCAAGTGGTACCGTTTGGAAGGTTGTTTTATTCAGAAAAGAATGAGGTACGAACCATGATCCTAGGATAAAGGGTAATGATGCAGTAGTATCTTGATTGAAATTCTAAAATTTACCTTAAAAATCCCAATATCCCAAAAGGGTTAAGCATATTCCCCCTCCCCTCGGCTAAATCTGAAATGCTCTGGAAAAGAAACGGGTGATTCCGAAGAAACTTAAACGGTGTTGTATACTACAAAATCGGAGAACGGACCAGTGATCCTTTGCACCAGATAAAGTTGAACGTTTTTTTCCGCTCCACGACAGATGCTTGAATCGGCGCAGTCGGCGGTTTCACAGACAATCGTGTACGATCAACCATCACAATACAGACCGTTAGCCACTACACAATCTTGTATCTGGGTTACTGGACCACGCCTCCGGCACCAGCTAGTTAGTGAATTGTATAACTAAAGATGAATTAAGTATTTTAATGGACATTTTTAACATGTTAAAGATGAATTAAGTACTTTAATAGACAATTATAACATATTTACGATGAATTAAGCATTTTTAATAGACAATTAAGTCATAACTTTAGGTATATAAATTTACACGCTGGATGTTACCTATTATAAATTTGAATTCTACAAAGTGAATTGTTCAGGTAGAGTTCTCTTGTACTTGTTCTGAATCTCTTGTACTTAGTTTACTATATGTACTTACTTTGTTGTTATATGAATAAACAGATCGTACTGAAACTAAGTATGAATATACAAGTATTTGAAACCTACCAACATAAAGTTCTTAAGAGTATTCATCCCGGCGAAATTAAAATACCGCTAATTTTACAGTAATTATGTGATATCTTCAAATAGATAAAATATAATTGAAATATGAAACAAGAGCGCCCTAGACAATAAGATTTTGCGTGAGGTACCGTTATCACAAGTCACCTAGTGGTTTTCCGTTTTCAGCTGTTTAGAAACGCGAAAATAAATGCCGATTTTCAAAAAGGCTCGACATCGAAAGCAGATAAGTGAGTCGTGATAACGGTTTCTCGTGTAAAATAATATTGTCTAGGGCGCTCTTGTTTTACATTTCGATTATCTTTTATCTATTTGAAGATATCACATAATTACTGTAGAATTAGCGGTATTTTAATTTCGTCGGGATGAAGACTCTTAAGGCGAAACGAGAGCACGCAAAACAAGATTTGCCATTGCTCTTTACATCAAGATGGAAAGTGATAACATGTTTCATATGACAATTTCATTACTGGAGATCGTGAGATCATGAGGCGAACGGGAAACAGCGAACAGTACAATAAGTGACCAAATTTGATAGGAATTCTGATCCAGCGTAACTGTAACACAAACCATCGGCCGACAATTGATCAAAATGGTATTTTATACTATACTTTATACAAGGCCTGATCAATTTAGGACCTGGCTCTCGTGACTGAAGTCGGTCTTAAGTCGACAACTAACTTTATACGTATTTGTAAACTTAATGTCTCGTTTTCCACAAAGAAATAACTTCTGTATTTCTTTTTTTCTTTTTTTTTTAATACTTTAATATCAAATGAACAGAAAATATGAATAATGAGTCAAAGGATGGGGTACTATTTCTGGCTTTCTAAATTGGAGTTCGCTTACCGTGAATTTTAGTTGAGTCCTACTGGCCCCACCGGGACTGGAACTGGAGCCAACCATATCTATCACGCTTAGGAACATGCTGAATTTTTCACAGTTGTATAACTGCTTCTTTCACTTTTCTATTCGTTTGTCATACAATATAGGTATTTTTCTAAAAATCAGATTTCTAGTTTTAAGCTTTTTTTTTTAAAAAAAAAAAAAACTTTTTGGTGATAATTTGGACTTATTTTTTGCACTTTCTAAGCATTTCCTTTAACCATATAAATAGCAGATAATTACTTGGATGCTTCAGGGGATTTTTTAGTGTTAGTTAAACTGACCGTGAGAAAATAAAGAGCAAAAATATTAAAAAAAAAACTAAGAAAAAAATCATTACCAATTTAAGAGCATACTATAATACCGTTGTCCGCATAATTTAAAATGATTTTTTTTTAAATACTGACTAGTCATTAATTGAATAGCCTTCGGTATGGTTTTATAACCTGAAACGATGAAATCTTTAACTTGCACCCAGTGGTATCATTATACGCACGAAATGTTTAAGGTGGGGTGCAAAGAACAATATTGTAACAGGTTTAGAAGTTAGCACATTTTCATCAATTCCAAGTTGTTGTTTTTTTTCTCTATGTGAACATGAAATTGAACACGTATGAGTGCAACATACTCCCTGATTGATTGATTGATTTCAGCACCAAAAAAGTATGAGACATGAACTATTGTTTAAAAAGGTATCCAAACCACTTCTTGGATTCGAATTCCCACACCAGGAATCGAACCCGAGACCCCTTGTAAAGAAAACGAGCGAGGTATTCATTTTTCCACAAAGGAGTTCAAACTCCCTAGTGTTAGAACTCAACAAGCCCATGGTATCCCACAGTGGCCTATGCAATGAAGGTTTCCGGGTTTAAACCCCTGTCTTGAGCAATATATTATGCAAAAATAAACATTTACAATGTTAAGGTAAAACCTGAAATGATATGGACTGGGAAGTTCACACCCTCTTGACGTGATTCTGCTTACGCCACTCGTCACACAGATGATATTCAGTTGGCTGCCGTCACAGACACAGATCCTGCGAGGGTGATGCTTTGGCCTACGGATTTGTACTAAAATCTCCATTGATGATAAATGACAAAAGTAAATGGTTCCTCCAACATTATATAGAAATCGGCTTCCATTGTTGTTCCTTCTAGCCTTCTAGACACAAGATCACTACTTCTTAACTTAACTTCTCACTTAATTCACAATGTTCGATTAACTCGGAGCTCTGTGATCCCAGTTGGCATTGCACCCTACTCAAAGTTCTTTAGTCTTTTGAGAACTAAAAAAACAAACAAACAAATATGCTCAACTTTGCTATACGTATCAATGTTTGGAAGATAATTCAATCCAGTGATGTAATGTCAGGCTCGTACCCAGCCCAAAATTGTAGGAAAAGGGGGGGGGGGCGATCCAACCATATTAGAGTTCATTTACAAGCCTACCGTGAAAATTTTAAGGGAAGCCAGTTAAAATTTAGGTGGAGCGGCTCTCCCTAGTCCCCCGTGGATAAGGACCTGTGTAATACTAAAGTTTTTGGTGAGTATACACTCGATCCTTTTCAAAATTATAACATATACCCACCCTACCCCGTATACGCATTGACTTCCATAAATGTAAGGTGTATACGCTAAAACAAAAATATTAGACAGGTATACATTGTATACGCCTTTTGTATCCCTGGTTCAGTCTATATTATTAATAAAATGTTGCGTCCAAGTCTTCGAGCATCTGTATATTATAAGATAAAAATCACGCTTAATTAAAATTTCTAATTCGTTACTTGTCCTAATAATAAATACTAAAGCATATTTGTGTTTATTATTATCACTATCCATTTTTAAAGAATTAAATTAAAATAATAGACCCTACAGCACTGTCTTTAAGTTGCAATTATCATATTACTATAGAAATGCATACTACAGAAATGCACGTGTACTAGGAAGGCACACTTAGTATTCCGGGGGACACTACTGGTACTATTCTATTTATTATTATAGTATAGACGTATTATTTTGGTCTCCTCCGGGGGCACTCTCAGAGTTCCGGGGGGCACTGCCTCTCCAAAAACATGTCTGGCTGTTCATTGAGTTATCATGAGGTTCTATTTTTATACAAATAATAACAAAAATATGGTTTTATAAATCTTGGTTTAACATGTAGATTTGAAATATGCAATAACCTGACGTGATGCTATTTGAAAAAAAAAAAAAAATACAACTTCATGTTGTGTTGGCTACACTGTTTATCTAGTGATAAAATATGCCAAATAATTTTCCTCTATTGATATTTGAATCGTACAGAATTTCAGCGTTTTTTCTTCTTTGTCTATTATTAAAAAATATTTCAAGATAGTTACAATAGTATTTCAAAATACAGTGTGCGGCACGTAAAACCGGTCCGTCGTAATATTCTGGTATATTGTGTTTTTGGCAACACTTAAATAATCTACCTTCCTACCAAGAGATGGCGTGTCGAGATCGGGTCGATTTACGTGACCTGCAGCAGTCACGTGCAGCCGCAGCCAGTGAAACTTGTCGAAACCAGTTGAGAAAAAGGCCTCGTTGTGTTAAGCCGGGTGAGTGTCAGTGTGTGATAATGCCGTATTCGATACCCGAGCGTGTTGCCATTGTTGAAGGGTTCATTCTCACTGGATCTTTTGTGAAAACAAAGAATTTGTTTCGGGAGAAATTTCCAGGACGTTCTGTGCCAGCAAAAAGCACCATTCAGGAATTGATTGAAAAATGGCGGCGTACAGGATCGGTTCAAAATGCTCCCAGGAACAGACGGCCATCTGTCTGCACACCTGAATTAAAGATGCAGGTGGAGGAGATAATGACAAGAAGTCCTCGAAAGTCAACCAGGAGATTGAGTCAACAGGTTCATGCGAGTGAGAGAAGTTGTAGACGTGTTTTAAGGGGACTGAAGTTAAAACCGTACCGGATAAGTGTTGTGCAAGAACTGAAGGAGCCTGACCTGCAGAAGAGGATGCATTTCTGTTCATGGCTGTTGAGCAATGTTGCCAGTGGTTTCTTGGATCCACTAATGCTCATCATGAGTGACGAGGCGTGGTTCCACCTGTCTGGGTACATAAATTCCCAAAACAACCGGTATTGGTCGACAGAAAATTCACACGCAATCCACCAGGTACCCTGGCATGATGAGAAGATTGGTGTTTGGTGTGCCATGCGTGTTGAAGTGGGCGGAGGACACTTTCAGCACCTGCTGTGAAGGCTGCTGTGAAGGTGAGTAGTCATATTCAATACATTACACTTCATTTATGTGTTGTAGTTAATCATATTCAATACATTACATTTCATTTTATGTGTTCACTTTACGGGCCGGTTTTACGTGCCGCACCCTGTAGTTGATCCACCCTGTATATATACGTATATTACAAGACAACAAGAGCTTTTCGTATAAGGACAAAAGGTATCAACTTTAATAAAAATTACTCGACCTGTCTAGTTTAAGCACACTACTAGACCACGAGGTTGTTGACCTCAAAGGGACTCTCGATCACCAGACCACAATGGAACTCGTACTCTTTTGATCTCATGATCGTAGACATTGTACTCCCTATAAGCTGTGAGTTTGGACTCCTTTGATGTAGACATATACAGGATGTCTCAAAAGTCCCCTGACATAGGGCAACTGTTATTATCGGAAATGAAATCTTTAAGTTTTACGTCCCACAGTTATGCCTGTTAGGCTAAAGGAGACGGTGATGATGAGAAATTACTACCTCATGTAAGAATGTAAGAATGGAAGAATGTAAGAATTTACTACCTCAAACAATTAGGGTACATTAATACAATTGATTTCTAATACAAGTAAGTAGTTATTTAATCACGGCGTTTAAAACAAGTGTGGCTTGTTGATTTAAGTGAAAACAGAGAAATACACTTTTACAGGTAAAGAAAATAACTTATAGGTTCATGCCTCTACTTAAAAGAGGATCTTTCTATTCTTGTAGGCAGCAGCAAACTTATCAACAACTTCATCAAGATCTAAGATCTAAATTCATCAAGAAATCAACTTTGGGTTTCTCTCGTCTTCATACAACTTAATTGTTTCGGGGGGATTTTGTGTTCACATTTGAATATTTTCAGATCACTTCCATAATGCTGGTCCATACGCTCGACAATATTGTAATTTAGGAAGTTTTCACTTTTTGGATGTGGAGCGGTGATTGATCTAATGACTTTGCTACGTGATCTAAAGCGTTTTTCCGTCTCAGTGATTAACTAACTAACTAACTCTATGGCCTATGGAACCCGGGGGTTCAATGCCGCGTTCACAAAAGCTCTCCACTGACTTCTATCCTTAGCTAACTCCATCCAGTTTCTACTTTGTATTCCAATCTCTGCAAGATCCATCTTAATATTGTCCTCCCATCTGCGCCTAGGTCTTCCTAATGGTCGTTTTCCGATTGGTCTTCCAGTCAAGACTTTGAAAGCATTTCTACTTTCTTCCATTCTAGCTACATGACCCGCCCACCTAAGCCTCCTAGACTTGACGACCCTAACAATGTTGGGTAAACCGTATAAATTATGTAGTTCCTCGTTATGAAGTTTCCGCCATTAACATTCCCGTTCTTCTTGGGTCCGAATATTCGTCTCAGGATCTTGTTCTCAAATACTTTCAGTCTATGTTCTTCCCTCAGAGTAAGTGACCATGTTTCGCAGCGCAGCCATACAAAACAACAAGCATGATTATCGTTTTGTATATTTTAAGCTTCAAATTCCTCGACAGAATTCGCGACGACAAGAGATTTTGAACCGAATAGTAACACGAATTCCCTGCTTTTAGTCGACAATCGACATTTAATTTCTTCGTGGATATGATTTTTCTCTGTTAATATTGATCCTAGATATTTGAAACTATTCACTTTATCAGAAGTATTATTTAATATTTTAACGCATCTATAATTTGCTGTATTACGGTCCCGACGCACTTCCACGTATTTAGTTTTCTCTGCATTTACTTCTAAACCCATGTCCCAGCAAGCGTTTAATAAGATCTCTGCATTTCTTTCTATTGTTCTCATATCATCCCCTATTAAACTTACATCATCAGCATATGCCATAACCTGGTGAATTCCGTTCAACTCTAGGCCCTGGTTGCTATGTTTGATTTTCCTTATAGCGTATTCCAGAGCAAAGTTAAATAATAATGGCGACAACGCATCTCCTTGTTTCAGGCCATTTTCGACGTGAAAGCTGGTGGACAAAAATTTCCTACACGGACTTTACTTTGGGATTCATTTAAACATATCTTAATTAATCTAATTAGCTTTCTCGGTATTCCAAGTTCTGTAAGAATGTTGTATAATGTTTCTCTCCTAACCGAGTCGTACGCATTTCTAAAATCAATAAATAGTTGATGCACCGGGGTATTGTATTCCCATTTTTTTCCCCGAGTATTTGACGAATGGTAAATATTTGGTCGATAGTTGATCGATTTCGTCTAAATCCGCACTGATAATCTCCAATAATTTAATTTGCGTATGGGGTCAGTCTTGCTAATAGAATATTTGAAAGGATTTTATAGGATGTTGACAGAAGAGAAATGCCTCGATAATTATTACAGTCAGTTTTGTCGCCTTTCAAGTGAATTGGAACAATGATTGATTCTTTCCACTCTTGTGGCAATTCTTCCTTGTTCCAGATAAGGAGGATGAGTTTGTGTATTTTGTTCCACAATTTTTCGCCTCCAGCTAAAATTAACCCAGCCGGAATTTCATCTACACCCGGAGATTTGTGTTTCTTTAATTTCTTTATAGCGGTTTCTACTTCTATTCGGTTGGGTTCTGGAATATATGGTTCTGCGGTGTGTATCTCTTTTTCTCCATGCACACTAGTTTTTGGTTGCGTGTTAAGCAAATCGTCAAAAAATCTTTCCATCTATTTAAGATGCTATCCGTGTCAATGAGAACTGTACCCTCAGATTTCTTTAATATATAAGCACGAGGTTGATAGCCTTTCTTAAATTCGTTGATTTCCTTATACATGTCCCGGATGTTTTTATTTTTACTATTATCTTCAAGTTCCTTAATTTTAGCTTTCAGAAAATCGCGTTTCTTTGTTCTAAAAGTTTTGGAAGTTTTCCGCCTGATATCTGCGAAATTTTTGTAGTTATTTCATTCGTCTTTTGTAGCCAGCGTAATTTTGCCTGTTTTCTGTTCTCTGCTAGTTTAATGCATTCCTGGCCGAACCATGGTTTGTTCCTACGTATTTCCGCGTGTCCCAAGTTTTCTTTTGCTGAAATTTTAATGCTATCTCTAATTTCAATCCAGGTATCCTCAACACTAGTGCACTCCGAATCTTCTAAAGCCGAGAATCTATTCGAAACTTCAATCTGGTATTTCTCTCTTACCTGGCTCTCTTCTAATTTCTTTAAATTGAATCTCTTCGTTTTCGGACAATGAATATTACCTTTATTTAACGATAACCTCTCTCGTATTATCGCTGCTACCAGGTAGTGATCAGTGTCACAATCAGCCCCTCTAAACGACCGGACATCAAGTATGCTAGATTGCCTTCTTCTATCCACTAAAACGTGATCAATTTGATTATGTGTTTTTCCGTATGGTGATGTCCAAGTGTATTTATGAATGTCGCGATGTGGGAATTTTGTACTCTTCACGATTAGGTTTTTGGATGATGCAAAGTTCACGAGTCTAACACCGTTGTCATTACTTTCCTTATGCAGACTTTCGTTCCCTATAATCGGTTTGAAAATATCCTCTCGTCCTACCTTCGCATTGAAATCCCCTAATAGAATTTTCATATGGTATCGCGGGAGTTGGTCAAATATCCGTTCCACTTCTTCGTAAAAACTGTCTTTTATATCGTAATCCTTATCTTCAGTTGGGGCATGTACATTTAAAACAATAATATCACACCACCGTCCCTTAAGAGTAATAAAAGAAAGTCTGTCAGTAACAAATTCAACCCGTTTAATTGCTGGTAATATACGTTTATGAACGAAAAACCCTGTTCCTAACTGGTGATTTTTATTTCCTTCCCCGTAAAGGAACGTAAAATTTCCGGAATTCACAGATCCATTTCCATCCCACCTAACTTCCTGAACTCCTACTACGTCCATCCTGTATTTCTCTAACTCACTCGTTACGGATTTTAACGCGCCTGCCCTATAAAGACTCCTAATATTCCATGTTCCAAATCTCATGTCCATTTTCTTTTGCTGAGGTCGTGCCAAGTTATCAGTCCTTGTCCGAAGCTTTTGTGAATATTTCTGAACAAGTGCTTTTTTTACAGGATGAGGTTGTTAGCCCTACCCAAACCCCCAAGCTGGAGGACCACTCCTAGTCGGCTGTCCGCGACTGCTTATTCAGTATATTCGCAGCTAACCTCTATATCTAGAGGCCTTCTCCTCGATTCGCAACCTGAGGACGCGCCATGCCGTGGTGACAGGAACCCACGTTACACGGCGTCTCAGTGGTTACCTTATCAATAGTAGGCAGAAAAATGCCTCTTAGTACATTATCTTTAGAAAATTCGTTTTCTGCCTCCAATGAAGGAAGAGATTCATCCGAATTGAATTTGTGATATTTTGAAGGCAAATGTCTAATTCGTTTTCACAAGGAACCCCTATAGCTTATTTGTTTCCGGCTCTGGAATTTCAGGACCATTTTCTTTGCATGTTTCCAAACATTCTTGATAAATTTGTTCGAATGTTGATCGTTGAGAGTCATATTCTCCAGACTTCATCTTCGACAGCTTTTGAACTAGTTAGTCTACAAGAATGAAACCTTCTGACATGTCTGCATCTACTTGAGATAAGGCAAATCTTAATGTTATAGTATGGCAGCAGTCATCTGAAATTTTAGCAGCCCGAAAAATTCTTACTTGTGCAGGTCACACTAATTTGCCGGATGGAATGATGGAAGTAAATAAATATCGCATGTTTCAGATTTGGTTTAATGCCGCATAATAATACCGCATCTAAAACTAAGTAATGAATTTCCCTTTACTTCATGAAAGTTATAAAGTAAACACTCTTTGAAGAAAAAGAGGAAATGTGTTTTTCTTTTCCTAATATCAAAGGGTGTTAGAACAGACATTTCAATTGAGACTCCTTACACCAAAAGAAGCATACCTGGCATTTTTCTTTCTTTCCTTTGTTTACCTTCACTAGCGTTTAGAATTTGATGTGAATTCAAATACATAAACATTTCACAGTCATACCGAATGGCCAAATCTCAGCGGTAGAACATCAACTTAAGATTCAAAAGATGATGTGATGATCCCTCGTGGGTGTATTTCGATTGAGGAGTTTACCAAAATTCTTCCTCGGCGTCAGTAAGGAAACTTTTATTGCCCTATCGAATCATTTCCCTCATTTGTATCCTCTGAGCTTCGAGTGTTTCAAAGCCTTAAAATGAATCCAAATGTAGTTGAAGCAATTTAACGCTATTATCCTGTAGTCGATACTAAATTAATATTGTTAGTTTTCAGATTAGATTTGAAGGAGGGCTATTAGTTAGAATATCCTGTTAAAAATTCGTCACCACTGATTTACTGTTCTGCATAATTCCTACAATGTAATTTTCTCAGAAATGCTGAATGCTTAATTTTCTTAGAAATTCATATTTTCACAAAGAACAAATATAAATCTGCGATAAAATTGGGTATTCACTGACTGAATTCATTGTATGGAATATCCGTGGACCAGTCCCACAAACTCCTCATATCTCTCTAATTACTAAACATTAGAAAACGGGATGAAACAAACTGGTCACTTGACTAACTAACACTTTTACATAAAATAGCATTACTGCCGCGACCAAGTTATATCATCTCGGTATCTTACCTGATGGTTAGTAATCAGGAGATTGTAGCACTGGCATTGATAAGCTTCGGAATTTCTCTAGTAGTAGTATTTTTGGGATTAGGGTACAGTTAAAATCGTTTAAAACAAAATAGTTCTGAACGATTTATTTTTAAAAATCACTGATTTTTACTACACTTCCCCAGGCTTTAGTTAGTAATATAGGTCCACCAAACGCTGACATCATTTTCCTTGGAATTCGCTGGTATCGCTAGTTAAGTCATAGCAGAAGGTTTCTACAGAGTTGCTAACGGCTAAGAGCGTTAGGAAAAAAGACACACTAGAGACAAATACAGAAGGTAGTCGAGAGGGAGAATCATTATCGGTAGCAAGTACTAGGTGTAGGTAGTATTCAGTATCTTATTTTTCTCAAGCGATGTGGATACGAACAACGGAGAACATGATTATTGCAGAAATAAGACCTGATAAAAACTTTTGTTCTCTTCTTTTACTGTATATTAAACAAGACGGCTCGATATTAAGATTCTTTGAAAATAATAATAATAATACCAAATTATTTAATGGATGCTATCCATTTGTTCTGTCGCCATAATCAATGGAAATTAATTACTTAGTGTACGAATTATAATAAGTAGCGTACGAAGACTTCTTTCGTTCAACGCAAATGTCATGTTTTGCTGTAGTGTATGCTATTTGTAAGCAAGCATCTATATGACTTTCAACATTCAAGTGAATGAGAATGCTGACTGATTTTGCTTTTTTTCTGATTCTTTGTTGAAAACAAAGAAGATAACCAGATAACTGACAGAGGTTAAAATGAACGTTCAGATGGTGAGGTCAATGCATGTACGATACAGATTTCGATGAATTAGATCTTGCTGTACTACAAATAAAAGCTGCCTGAAGCTTTTTACTCATAACGCAGACTACTGCAACATACGGCATTCTGTAGTTGGTAACTCTGCTGTTTCGGTAGTAGTTTCATTTGTGGCGACTATCAACTAGGCGACTTGTGGCGACTCCGTTTGTCGACCTATAGCAGTATCACTCTATGTGGGGGGGGGGCACTAGGGGGGACAAGAATTTGAGCAAGGGGTCCTGGCCCTCCTTGGCCCTCCCCTGGCTCCGCCACTGGAAGAAAGTGGGAGGAAACGGGAGAACCCCGAGAAAGCTCACGAGCACGGTGTTTGTCCACCACAAAGTCCACACGACGCGAGCTGCGATCGAAGCGAAGTCAAGCAGTGTTAGTTTTGGTCCAAGGAGAGATAGGTGACCATACTTATCAGATGGAATTGACATTACGGCGTCCACTTTGCGTCACGAGTAGAGCCCGGATTATATGTAATTACATATTTTTTCCCCTTTGCATGTAGTTCCGAAAAAAAAGTTCAAGTCTTCACGAATCACGTGAACAAGATCATTATACCTAGATTTTATTTTACATAAATCAAAAATTTTAGCAGTTTCTTGTAATTCCTGACTATTCTCTACTTATGGATGTTATAAGGAATACAAAACAATTTGCAGAAATGTTACTGGAATTTCCGAGAAATTTGCTCTGTCCTGCACTGAATTCCAAGCTTTAGAAGGGGTAGGAGCAAAAGGTCAAACCTAATTTTATATGAGGCAGTTCCGTCACTCTTTCAAGAAAAGTCACCCTGCCAGTTTCATCCCTCCGTGCTGTCTGACACAAAAGTAGCCGTATTGTAAAAAAATTCTTCAATCGAACATACGTTGTCTTTTGGATGTGTTTTAACGTAGATTGAGGTTTTGTGTATTGGTATTTCGTCATGGCACCAGTTAGATCATCACTAGCATCTAAGTTAAAATCGTGGGTTACTGTAGATGATGCTTTTACAACCGATAGTAAGGTGGTGATTTATATGTGACAAAACGATAAGTTGCTCCATGAAATCGTAATTGGAACAACATATCCGAATTGCGCTTCACACTAGAAAGAAACTGGAATCTTCTTCTCACAAACAAGTTCTTTTGATGCAGATGCGACATCGATCGTCTTCATCGCAGAATGAGTTTTTCATGGACATGTGTGGTGCAATGATAGTTGCAAACATTCCTTGGAACAAGTTTCAAGTGCCAGAATACTGGGATTTCTTGAAGAAGTATTACAAGCGTAATATCCCGGACGAATCTACCAAGGATGTTATAAAATAGAGGATCTGCCCATACAACAAAATCGTAAAGCCATACGTCACAGCTTCGCCACACCTACTCTACCCACCCCGCGCCACTATCATCGCAATGTTTCGAGCCAACAATCATTGCGGAAACGAGAGTAGCCAATAAGATGTGCCGGCTCAGACGATGTTCGGTTGTTTTCTGGCTTCATTGAGTTCATATGTTGAAAATACGTATGGGCAGATCCTCTATTTTATAACATCCTTGGAATCTACACTGCGGAGAAACTACCTCGATGCTTGCTACAACAAAAGTGTCGAAGTAATTCGCGCTCAGATCGGTGATTCCTATATATGGATGGCTGCGGATGAAACCACCGATAGTTTGGGACGCTTTGTAGCGAATTTAATAGTTGGCAAGCTAGATCCCAACTCATCCTCCAAATCCTACTTGATATATTGCAAGGAGCTTGAATGTGTCAATCAATCTTCCGTGGCAAGATTCGTAAATGATGGCCTGAAAGTGCTGTGGCCTCGTGGTGTTGAAGAGGAGAAAGTTCTTGTTTTCTACACCGACTCTGCAGCGTACATGGCTGGTAACGCACTCAGTTTTCTACCCCAACTTAGTTCACTTCACTTGTGCTGCACATGCACTTCAACGTGTTGCAGAGGAAATAAGAAAACACTACCTTGAAGTAAATAAACTTATTTCCAGTGGAAAAATGTGTTTTTGAAAGCTCCCCAAAAAGTCCAGTGTTTCAAGGAACGTCTGTCAAATGTACCTCTCCTTCCCAAGCCGGTGTTGACAAGAAAGGGTACTTGGGTAGAAGCAGTGACATTTCACAACGAACAATTTGAGGGCGTCAAATCCGTTGTAGACTCTTTCCCCGCCGATAGTGCAGTTTCCGTGCGTGAAGCGCAAGCTGCATTATCTAATCCCAAGATATATTTTTTGCTTGCGTACATTACAAGCAATTTCGGTTGGCTTCCGGAGAGAGTATCAAGAAATTGAAAACTTCTGGACTCTTGCTTCAGGAATCCCTGAGTATCTTAGAGGATGCAAGAAAGAGGTTAGATGTTGTTCGAGGAGAAGCTAGTGTGAATATTGCCGCTAAGTTCCAGAGGGTGCTAGAAAGGAACTCTGGGTTCGTCACATTTCTCAGTGTGTGTAAAATCCTGAGTGGAGAAGTTAGAGAAGATCTGCATGATATTTCCCCCGAGAAAATTCACTTCATGAAATACGCCCCAGTGACATATGTGACATAGAAAAGTCATTCTCTACCTATAAAAATGTAATGTCAGACAAACTTCTTTTTATGTCTTTTGAAAATGTCGCAAAATATAACATAAAAGAAATCTTTGAGTTTTACGTCCCACGGTTATGCCGGTTAGGCTAAAGGAGACGGTGATTATGAGAAATGAATGAAATGGTGGAATGAAGGAAGTGGGAGGAAACGGGAGAACCCGAGAAAACACACGAGCAGGGTGTTTGTCCACCACAAAGTGGCTGGGATTGAACCAGGAACCCCAAACACCCAAAATATAACGTGGTGCATTGTTCTAAATAAGTGTCCCAGATAGTGTTTGGTTTGTATTTAAATATTAGAAAAATTGTAACAGTTTTTAAACTGTCAAACAACAAATGATTGTTTAGAAATAATCAACGAACTGCTTTAACTGAGTGCAGTAGTGCTATGTTTCTAAATCCATGCAAGAATAGTTTTGGTAAGTACAGTGTGAAAACTTTCTATTATATTTGATATTCCCTCTACTAATATTCCAGAATATATTTTTTCCGAGTTGAACTGTGTTTTGTTTCATGTTTAATGAATGACGTAATTATTTGAAAGCTTAGCAAATTCATTTTCAAATTTGCTTAATTAAATTAAATATCACACATAGAGTATATGTATATAATATGAAGTATTCAAATTGCATAAAAAACAAAAAAATGTAGCAAAACATATATTTTAGCGATATTTTAATATTACATATTTGAATTATGTTATATACTTCACTACATATAATTAGCTTTCTCCTTTCATGTTTATGTACATATTTGGCAAAACGATATTACATATAATCCGGGCTCTAATCATGAGGATAACTGGAGAGCTACTTGAGAAAAAGAAGTATTGAAGTTCGGTCTATAGAGTAAGCATTGACGGTTAGCCAAAAGTATGAGTGCCACAAGCCTGATGGTAGACTTTTGTCCCTCAGAGTTGTTGCAGCAAGAGTTTAGTTTTTGTAGGTTATTTGTACTATACTGTGCTTGTACAAAATCTGTAAAATTATAAATATTGTAAAGTTTCGCCGCATAATTCGAGGTAGACTAGGTATTATCTAACCTCAGTTACGATATTCTACTGTATAACTCTGCAAACATGATAAAGATAAACATTTATGATACTTATTATCCTATTTAATCAGCGCAGGTTTCCTATAACTAAGAACATGCAGCTATCTGTGCTCGTGTGTAGTCCACTGGCTATTGCATCTGCCATGATGCTACGTTCGATTTTCGCGTACTGCACTTGCTTCGGATACAAATCAGAATACTGGTTCGGATCCCACTGGAACAGAAGGTCCCATCTCATGAAATCTTGATGTTGAAAAGAGACGTTACACTCTAATTAATCAACAAACAAACGAGAAAAACGTGTTTCTCTATAGAGTGTGACCAGAAAGTCCTTTTACACAATGCATGTAACAATGTAAGATGTTAAACTATTTAAGATTTGAACCTTCCATCCTGATAATTGATATGATAATGTGCATCTCACGTGAATTGTCATGTGATTTCCAGACAAATGCCCTATGGGATACATATCATCAAATCACACGTTATGAAGCAGCAGTACGTGGGCAATGATGCTTAAAGCTTTGCACTTTGTGAGGCCGCAACTGCTAAAGCGGATGAGTAAGAGGACATCTCGAGATGTATCAAGCTGTACAGGATAATGGAGGTGCACATACGGACGTTTTGGACAAATAACTGAAAATATTATTATTCTAGGGATGAAATAAGTGCAATTGTAGTGGGACTTTCTGGCCACCCTGTAGAAAGCAAACCAAGCGTAAAATTAAATTAAATAATCATATGTAATATGTATAAATAACTGTCACTTTAATAGAACTTTATCCTTTAAAAATGGAACTACACTGTAGTTGCAGCTATGAAAATTGGAAATACATTTTAGCGTTTGATAATTAAGGACATAATCGTCGGCAGACATAGATTAACCGTTAACCACACTTACCACTTACCACACATTACCGACCACCAATAATCTGCCCTTTTTGGAGATCAGAGAATTCGCCCATACTCTACTCAGTTTACTTCACATTACCGTTCTAATGTTCCTTATATCTATATCTATATCTATATCTATATCTATATCTATATCTATATCTATATCTATATCTATATCTATATCTATATCTATATCTATATCTATATCTATATCTATATCTATTTCTATATCTACGTATATCTATATCTATCCAGCGGCGGATCCAAGGGAGGGGCTATAGGGGCTATAGCCCCCCCTTGACGCTCAGGTATACACTGGATAAAATAGGCTTCAATCCTGCTTTACACTGGATAAAATGGCAAATATGGTTTAGCCCCTCCCTTGATTATATCCTGGATCCGCCCCTGTCTATATCTACATCTCTATCTATCTATCTATTCAATTGTTCAATTGTTCATGAAGATCAAACATATGGAATATCCAACCGTTCAATGTATAATAATATTCATCTAATACGAGATGTTATTAGTTATTGCAATATAAAAGACCTCCCACTTGCATTACTTAACCTAGATCAATCATCTGCCTTCGACAGCGTAAATCATTCATATCTTTTTGAAGCTTTAAATGCTTTTGGGTTTGGCCCTGATTTTATTTCATGTATCAGATTATTGTACCAAAAGGCATCAACAGCAGTGCGTCATGGATCTGTATTGTTAGAGCCTTTTCTTCATCATTGTGGTGTACGTCAGAGTGATCCGCTGTCAAGTCCTCTTTTCGCTTTATCTATTGAGCCTTTTTTTTTTTTTTTTTTCATATGTGTCGACGCCATTCCAAAGCCTCTTCATATATCACTTAACAATGTTGAAGAAAACAAAATAATTGTTTCAAGTTTTGCCGATGACGTAGTGTTATTCGTAACACGGAATGAAAATTTTAATGAAATTTATAATTTATTTTCTGAGGACAGTGTTTGTGTCGGGAGCAAAGCTTAATCTTCAAAAACCATGTGGACTTTGGGTTGGCAGTTGGAAACATCGCAAAGTCGCACCACTGAAACCCACATGGACTTCAAGATCGTGTAAATTGTTAGGAGTACACTTGGGGAATACAGAACACGATGAAAGAGTTAACTGGGATAATCTGGAAAGCAAAATAAAGAAGAGTCTTTTAAGGTGGCAGCACTTTTCGTATTGCACTTCATATTATAGTCGCCGCCTATTATTGAATACGTTTGTGGGATCAAAGTTGACACACGTGTTTACGGTTTTACAACCTCCGTTGGATTTTTTACAGCGAATAGATAAATTATTTTTGAATTTCCTCTGGAATAGACATCATTGACTACACCCAAATTACGTACTTTCTCCAGTAATGCAAGGTGGTTTAGGAACAGTGCATATTTATAGTAAAGTAATATCGTTGCGGTTACGTTTTATAGCAAATATCTTACGACCAAATTTTCATTCAGTTCTTAATGATTTAATTTTGTTTCATTTATCATCCTGCTGTACACATTCATTAAACCCTGTCCATTTTTTTTTTATTATGGATTTTAATACAAATAGCATTAATAGTGTAAATTCTTTCTACTGATCTGTTATTAATTCATGGAAGCATATGAATGTCTATCCAAATCTGGAAAAATTTACATTGGATTTCTTTCGTTCTTTGCCCGTTTACAACTGTCTAATATTTCGATCAAACACAGGTTTGATTTCTTTGAGTCCTGAATGGAAGCGATTATCTGTATATGCAGTTGGAGATTTGATATCTGAAACTGATAGTTGGTACGAAGAGGACCACTTTGATTATTCAAATCTCACAAAATGCTTCCAACGTGTCTTGACACTTGGCTTAAGAAGATTTAAGAATTTACTGAAACAATTTTTGACAAGAATTGATCATATGGCTGAAAATAAGATTGAATATACTTTTTTTGCGATTTGGAACAAACGATACTATACGTTTTCCAACAACATCAAAAACGCTGTATCGACAGGTACTTTCTCGATCATTATCTCCTAATCCAATTATAAATAAATGTCGTTGGACGAATGAAAGGATTCCGTGGACTGAAATATGCCGAGTTCCCTCAATTGGATATGATGCTCAGAATTCATGGAGGTTTTTTCCATGATAGGCTAATAACTCCTGAAAGACTGTATCAACGGAAGAAATTAGATGGTCCGAAGTGTCTTTTCTGCCCGAAAGACGGTACAGGATTACATATAATTTATGAATGTGATGCTGTTCAACCAGTTTGGAAATTTGTAAGCACTTTAATCTGTAAAGTTTTGGACTTAAATGAAATACCTAATAGTAAACTCATGGTAGGCTATTTAAACTCTAAAAAGTCAACTGCTATTTCTCTCTTTAACTTGTTGATTATTTTAGCACGTAGTACAACATACATTGTATATAGATATCATTTATATTGCAGTTTCAATTGTCCTCTGGATTTTTTGAGCATCTATATTCGCCGTTTAAAGTATGCTTATAAAGAAGCTGTATCTCAAAATAATATTGTAGCCTTCGCAAATATGTGGACATACAATGATGTTCTTTGTACCTTCAACGAGCAAGAACTTTGTGTATAAAATATAATATGCACTTATACGTTGAGTATAAATACGAAAATTTAAATTTGTAGAACAGTGTACAGTCTAGTTTATAAAATATAGAATTACCGATGTAACCTTATTGAATGGAAATTTTAAAAAATAAAAATCTCTCTCTCTCTCTCTCTCTCTCTCTCTCTATATATATATATATATATATATATATATATATATATATATATATATATATATAGAGAGAGAGAGAGAGAGAGAGAGAGAGGAGTAGGATTTAAATTCAAGCCGTTTATTTATCCTCATCATTTTTTTAAGAGCCGGCGGGAGTCAAGTGACCTTGACAAATCGAAGATATCGCAGTGCAAAGTGTTTCCTTATTTTGGCAACAGATGGGGTTGTCGCTGAAATGCCGTCAAAGCAAATGCACCCGTCCTTTTCCTTCGTTTTCCCCTGCATGTGGTCAAAGTTGGACAACGTAGGAGGGGGATGGTTACGGCTGTAAATGGGACAGAAGAGTGAAATTCTTTTCTTTTGGCTAAAAGAGAAACAGAACTGAAGAAACAAATAAATAAGAGGGACCAACATGATATCAGCCGTCAGCTCCCTGTCAGAGAGCCACTCAAATATCTACAACGGTCACAAACATACCATAGAGAACTAAAGCACTTGTCGCCTGTCTCTTTCTCAAAGGATTCTACCTATGGTAAATAACAGAATAGTGCGGGAAGAATCTGATATAAAATGAAGAACCATGCCAATATTAAAAAAAAAAAAAACACACAGGAGAGTCGATATTCTAATTTATTTAGAGCCTTCGTGGTTAAAAAAAAAAAAAAAAAAAAAAAAACTTGGAATTGAAAGGCAGAAAACCCAGGCAAAGATTTGAAATGTATTGACAATGTGAATCATTTTTTTAGTGGAATCAATTTCCTTATTTTCTTTTCAAAATATGACCACCAGATTTACCCTCTCTCTCGCCTTCACATTCGAATGGTCCTGGGTTCGATACCAGTTGCTGACCATCCTGAGTTTTTCCTATTATAACAGGAAAAAGCCGCAATGTTACATTCAGCCTTGGGGGCCGGCTTAGAAGGACAGGAGGGAGCACATGCCCTGCTTGATGTTGGTTTTTATTGGGGGAAATAGGCCACTTCATTAACAATAGAATTAAAAGATGTGTCACTCATGTCCAAAATTATTGTCGCATGTCTATAAATATGTTATTGTAGGAATATAATTTGATAACGAATTCACCCGGTATTTCTTATAATGTTAGTATGCGTAGAATCGGCAAAGACATGTATGTGGCAAATTTCATGTCAAAAGAGCAGTAAATAAGAACAATAAAACGAAAACAAAACTTTCGTGTCCATTTAGCAACATTTTATTTTACTCATTCTAATCTTCGTATTTATAATTACTGTATTTTCCTATGAAATTTACCACATATATTTCCCGATTGTACACATAGTATCAGTATTAAAAGTCTCCTGCAAAATCATTATTACATGATATTTTTGCAAGAAGACAGTTATAGAAATGCGACAATCATTTTGGACATGAGTGTACAAGGATGTAACAGGTGTTTGTTTCAAACATTAAATAAGTGTTCGTATAAATTGAACTTATTTCCTGACGTCATAGAACTAAGAACTGTTGCAGAGCGATGTAAGTCCGGTGACAATACAATATTCCATTCTTACTTTCATACTTTGCAATATATCTATTTATTTTAAAAGCAAATTTTAATATGTTTTTATTTTCAACTTCCTTATCCTAAAATAAATACTAGCCTTTAACCAGCCCTGGTATCCCTGGTTGCATATCACTTTAGGATTTGGAAAAGGTGTCCAACGAATTAAAAAAAAATAAGACATCTTTTAAAGACATTCTTTTGTTAATAAATTCCCACTAAAAAGTTAAAAATAATTTTGTTTATGTAAGACTAAATAAAAAGAATGGAGTGCGTCATTTTAAGAATTTATAAAGTAACTGTAAGCCTATATGAGAGCGCATCCCTTTTTTTTAGTCACGCATAAACATTTTTTTTTAAACTTTTAAGTGCGACTTGATTAATGAAAGAATATCTTTAAAATGTTTATTATTATCTTTTTTTATTGTTGTTAATGTTTGCGTCCTTGGCATAGGGTGTTTATTTTGGTAAGGTACCGTATGGTACGTTTCTATACTACTAGGGTATATTAAAATTTAGTTTCCTATGCGTTACTACATACATTAAAAAACATTTTTTTTTAAGAATTACTACCGAATATTACTACCGCTCCGCTAATAAGAGGGAGACAGATTGAGGATACCAAACACCCCTACCGTTGATTGAGAAATATTTAGGTGTCGACACTGATGAGTAACATCTACATATGAATTTGAATGTTTTATGGGCTTTAGACAATTGATTCAGACCGGGAAACATGGGGGACAGAATGTTGAAAGCAAGTAGTCCAGTCCCTAGTTTGAATGTCTGGAATGAGTAAGGACTCTTCCCCCCTTGGTAAAACCTGCCGAAATTGGAAGCAATATCAAAGAAGCACTGCTTCGAAAAAAGAGGGAGCAAACATGCATAAATAGTCAGAGTCGGATTTAGGTTTAGTGGGGCCCCAAGCTGTTGAAGGTAATGGGGTCCTTTATGTGTCCAGATGAACATACGCACCCTACATACAGCAATGAAGAAGCTAGAGATAATTTAGGAAGCAGACTGGTAGAAGGAGCCCTATTAATTACACGAACGTAGGCTACACAGCAGGAAGCACTGTTGCTATGTATATATAAATTTTACTTTATTTTTTTAAATTTTCTTATATTTTAGAAATCCAATTTTTCTTTAGATTTTGGGGCCCCCAAGAGAGCGGGGCCCTAAGCTATAGCTCATTTCGCTTACACGTAACTCCGGCACTGTAAATAGTATACACATACAGGCGCGGATCCAAGGGTGGCTATAGAGGCTATAGCCCTCCCCCCTTGACGCTCAGGTATACACTGGATAAAATGGGCTTCAATCCTGTTTACTCTGGATAAAGAGGCAAACTATGGTTTACCTCCTCCCTTGATCATATCCTGGATCCGCCACTATATATATATATGTACATGTATGTATGTATATAAATGTGTGTGTCTAGTATGTTGTACGATGGAAGCTGATGAAAGAGCTTTATACCATATTATTCTTGATTTTTTGACAGGTAAACAAAGAATATTTCGGGAATTAATCTATCCTAAAGATTATAATAATGTATCTTATTTTTTCTCTTGCATGTATATTCTTAGCCTGCAGGAAGTTTTCATTTCTTTCTTGGAATAGATAAACGAAGACTTTGGTTCGGCTTCTCCTTCACAAATTTTTGTCGAAAGGTTGACTTTATCGCTACAAACACAAATTACTTCTTTTCACAGAAACCATCTACAAACACACTGTACTGCTGAAACAGAAACCATCAACCAAAGAGGTCATAAATTTTGCCATTCCTCGTGTTTGAAGTTCCCGTTCTTTACAATGATTTCCTTCCTC
This sequence comes from Thermobia domestica, assembly GCF_964235325.1. Taxonomy (NCBI): domain Eukaryota; kingdom Metazoa; phylum Arthropoda; class Insecta; order Zygentoma; family Lepismatidae; genus Thermobia; species Thermobia domestica. The sequence continues at coordinate 37,047,732 of NC_137469.1, forward strand.
CCACCTCTGTTAAGAAGTTCAAAGTAGATTTTCAAAAGGACTGGCTCCCGCTGAGAAGGAAAGGGGGATGAGGAATGACTATAGTGCCATCTAGCAGTTATACGGCCAAGTACGTGAACACGAAAAAATCTGATTTCTGATTTCTGTAGATTCAATTATGAAGGATATAATTTCTCATCGATTGTGAAATGGATGTCTTTGGAAACAGCGAAAAAATAGTACAGTAGCGCACAAATACAAAGATTGTACTCCATTCTAAAAAAAGTCCGGAGTTTTTAGCTCTTTTCCTTACTGTAAAAAAACAGAAGACTTTTCCGTCTGATTTTGATCATTTTCTTATGGGAATTTGGATTATAATTATCTGTATTTATAAGAAGAAAATATCACGCACAGCGTTCAAATTGCACCTTTAAAATGAGATGCATCGTATTTAGTGCGCTACTGAGACATTTTTGCGAAAGAACAAAATGAAACCGTGATTTGCCTAAAAAATGGTTGAGATCCCATGTTAAATTGAACACCAATATTCCGGCCGCTGTGAGGCACTCCTTCTCCCTCTTAAGTCAAAGGATTTATGTTTGTGATTTTATCACAAGATAACACATGAACTTTTGATTATAATTACTACAAATATTTAACTTGAATAAAATTTTTTATCGTGTTACTTTCGTTTTTAAAAAGAAATCGCATCCTAAGAAGGGAAGAGAGGGTTCAAAATTTATGCTAAAAATGGTTCCTCAAATTACAAAGCTGAAACTAGGTAGACAAACACATTCGGAGACGTTTCCAGTGTTTTTGAAAATTCTGCTTTTAAGCAGAAGGGGAAAATAGCAGGGGCGTCACATAGAGGGGCAGGAGGACCTCCCCCAAGAGTTTGAGAACTACATATACTTTAATCGATTGTCTACTAATATACTAGTACAAAACGTGAAAGTCTTATGTCAGTGGTGCTCTTGCCCACTCCCCTTAAGCGAAGTCTGAAATGACCCCCCTGGAGCTATAATATTCCAATTCCCATATTTATATCCATAAAATGCCCAAATATGAGGAAAAGGCTGGACCCCATTAATGGTCTATATAAGTCCAGAAATAAAACTAAAAATACTTTTCAACCGCTTTGGTCGGGTATGGATTTTTGGGTTTCGGGTAGAAGAACGATGAATTTTGAAAAAAATAATATTGAGGCTTAACAACAGCTCAGAATATATTAACATAAAACTACATGGGTACCTCAATGGGTTCGGGGATACCGTGGGGTACCTAATTTCTGAATTTTTAAATATTTTGAAACATATGTCTCTAAAATGTTGTAAACGTTACTGATATCTGTTTACCGAAAACCGCAACTCAGTATTCCTCATCAAGGGCGCCCAACAGGGGGCAAGGTAGGGCGCTTGCCCCCGCCCTAGAGGAAATCGTACTTCGGAATATCGAAAACCCAATTTATTTTTTCCATTAGTTACAGCAAAATTTGAACCTATATTTAAAATGTCGCGTATACTTAATCCCCTTGGAAACTACAATATGGGAGCCCTTGTTCCGCATGCTACCCAAACATAAGGAAATGAAGAACTACAACATAGAGTGTAGAACTTGTGTACTAGATGGTGCAATTTCGAAAAAATATTTACCAAGGCCTAACTACCTTAAAAGTTATTTCATTTCAATCTAATATCAGCACACATCTGTATGGGGTTTGTAGTTACCACAGGGTAAGCAAATTTCTCATTTTTAAAATTTTCAAAATACGTCTTGAGGAGGTTTGTGTTTACCGAAAACTCCAAGACGGTACGCCTAATAGTTACTGCAATATGGGGAAATAAAGAGCGACATCGTAGGTATGTGGGATTTGCGTACTAGATGGTACAGTTTTGAAAAAATAATTACTGAGGCCTGACAACAACACCAAGAACACTTATAATCCAAAACGAACGTGGGGTTAGGGAGTTATAATGGGGTATGTTCAGTGGCGTATTTAGGGGGGCTTCCGGGCTTAAGCTCCCCCCGAAATTACTTACTATAGTAAAGTATATGAAATATCTTGCAGAATTTTCACATTTTCAGGCAAAGCCCTCCCCCCCCCCCGAAAAAAATCGTAAATACGCCACTGGGATGTTAAACACCCATTTTTAAATATTTACAAAATATGACATGACAAAGTTTTGAAGAACGCTATAGATATTTGTTTAGCGAGAATTGCAAGTCTACTTAACGGTTACAGAGAAACCATTAAATAGAAGCGACACCGGGTACTCACCTACTTTTGAGCAGGGTTGATATATTTAAAACAAAATGTTTAAAACAAGTGTTTAAAACATGCTTAAAACGAGGGTTGTTGTTTTATTCAGTTTGTTTTAAACGTTTTAAACAAATTGTTTTAAACGTGTTTTTTTTCGATCCTGGTTGGACATGTTTAAAACAACTAAAATATCAGATTGAAGAAGCTAATTTAATTTTCTAACAAACAACCCATCCTCCGCAGGATTTGCATATGAAGTAAATTACAAGCAGAGTTATATTCTTATTATAACAGCAATTACTGAACGAAATTCTGCACATCAATGTGCGTATAACTAAACCAACAGAAATTCAAGTGAAGTATTTGAACATTTCTTAATTTCCAAGAATACCGGAGGTTAAACACGCTATACACTATTCTAAGATCCAAATGCACAAATTCAAAACTTGGGTATTTTTTGATCACTATCATTTCCATAATAATGAACAGTTTTCACATCATAAGCTAGAAGAAATGCTCTGACAAATACAACTCAGAAAAGAGCAGTGACTAGCCTACAAGGAGCAAATGACATATTTTAACTAAACAGTTCTCAAGATACATCTCTATCTGCAACATGAGTAGCTAATAATGATTAGTGTCTACGGCATAACAACACAATTAACTCTAGACACCCGCCAAAGATTTTAACAAAATGGTAGACTCTCACGTTCGGGGCTCTGGTGACCTCCCTAATTATCACAGAGTCATGAGTTATACACCATTGGAAAGCTTATAGACCACAAATTCCAACGAGGTAACATTCGTGAAATTCCCGCCGTATTCGTAGAAAAAGAACAGACATAAAAAAATTATTAAAAATATGAAAATATTGACTTTGCGGGGCCCTGGCAACCCTTGCAGTCACCCTACGCTGACAAAATGATGCTAATGTGTAGGCCACATACTTGTAACAATAATGTAAGAAATGGTAGCCATTGCTGTCATTGCGTAATGAATTCGTTTTATGTAGGAAATATTTTTTAAAAAAATATGCGCAGAAAAACATTCATTGAATTAGACATTCTCTCCCCTCCCCCACTATAGTACCACGTCCATATGCAAATCATTTTTGCTGCACACATATATACGAACAAGAATTATGCTTCTAGACCACTTCAGTGAAATATATCTTGTGTTATATGGGACCGTCCCGAAAATAAATGTAAATTAACCAAATTTGACCCACTCTTCCTCTATAAACAACAAATACACATACAGGTTACTATCATGTAGGGGACTACTTCATTGCTTCACATACCAATTTTTATGGATGTACCACAAAGGGATGAGGAATATCCGCCAAAACCTGATGAAAAAAATTTGATGAAAAATTTAAAAAAAAAAAAAACTTCATCCTCCTCTCTCGACCGTACATACATACCCCCTATATACATAAAATGCAACTGACGGAAAGCTTCATCCCTTAAAAAATACTTTGGTACCAAATCATCTTTTAGCTTAATTAAGGACTGAGCGATTGATGTTTGTTGTAAAAATAAATGTAATCAAAGAACTGAAACTCCAAAAATTGGCTAACTATGCCCCCTCCCTGCTATCCCATATAAGCAAGAAGTACAAATACACTATATTACCATGTAGTGGCCTACTTCATTGCTTCACGTAACAATTTTTATGAATCTATCCCCCAAGAGGGGGAATGGTCCCCAATAAAACTGTTGAAAAAACAAAACAAAAAAAAAAAAAAACACGATATTTATCCTCCTCCCACATACATGAAATGCACACTAGCAAAGCTGCATCTTTCAGGAATAAATTGGTACCAAAACCATCTTCCAGCCTTAATTTGAGGTTTAAAACTGAGCCATTGAGGTTTAAAGTCCTGACACAGCAGTTGCGTCAATGGGCGTTTAAAGATTAAGAATGCAGACGACCAGTAGAACGTAACACAAAGAAACTAAACTACATATGCTGTGAATGGAGATCGGGAAAATCGAGATTTCTTTCTCCGGAATTAAACATTTGGGCGGATCGAGATTAGTGAAGTTCCCGAAATTTGATCTAGCGGTTGAACATAGATGGCAAGCAATACCTAAAAGTGTAAAAATGTAATATATATGACTATTTAGATTATTGTTTTAAACAAAATAAACATTTAAAACATGTTTTTTTGTTTAAAACAAAATACTTTGTTTTAAACGTCAAAAACGTTTAAAACAAAAAACGTTTTAAACATAAAAAACGTTCTTTTTTTTAAAAAAACGTTTTTTTTTCAACCCTGCTTTTGAGTAGTAATACATTTTGAGTTATTGTTAAGCCTCAGTAAGCTACTTTTTTCGAAATGCATCGTTCTTCCACCCGAAACTCCATATCTGGCCCAGTTTCTAATATTTTTTTTAGAATATAACGCATCACGCTTTGTTTTTCTTTATTTGACTTTGGATTAGGTTTAGTAAGGAACGGGGAGAAGAATTTTTCTTTTTCTTTTTTATTTTATTTTCTTTATTCTTTTTTTGCTATTTTACAAATTTCTGAAGTTAGGTAGATAAAATTCGGCATATATGCTTTTCATCTATATCTATACTTATATATAACCAGGGATACAGGCCGGTAGCCAACCAAAAAACGTAGAGTGGGGGCGATCCAACAATATTATAGTTCATCACCATATTATGTTCGTTTGCAAGCCTACCGTGGAAATTTTAGGGGGACCCTGCCCCCCTAGTCCCCCTTGGATACGGGCCTGCAGAGATATTGACCCACTGGTTTAACTTGACAGAAGTCTTTATTTACTTTCCCATCGTGCAAATTGTTTTAGTCTTTTGCAGATCACCGCATACCAAAAGATTGAAAACCGCTTATCAACTGCAACTAGAAGTTGAATTAATCGCCAATAGATGGTAGCACCTAAGCTCGCCTTCCTTGATTTGATATCACCTGATCTTTGGGTAATATCATAAATGCACCACAGATGACTCTGGGATCTGATTTTCTCTACAGCCCATCCGTTCGTCCTGCTCTCTTCTCATCGGATCGGACGATCATCCTCGACACCCACCTCCTCCCAACTTGCTCCTCAGAGTTGACGGACAATATCTTTTGCTCGAGCGATATATGGCGTGACGTCACGGGGGCGCGGAGGAACACCGGAGCAGTTCGCAGGGTCGCGGCCCTGTTGTGTAAGTATGTGTGTATGGATGTGTATGTGTGTGTGTGTGGAACTACTTCGTGCGCGCGCAAGAGCGTTCGGATTTGGTACCGAGCCGTGGGGTGATGGAAGGAAGGCGAAAAGTGGTTAGTCTTCAAGTGGCTGGCGAGCTGCTTGTGAATGTGTGAGTGGTGCTGAAGATACGATGCAGCCGGCACACATGCATACCAAAGCGAAAGCCCCACCAACACCTGCCCCTCGTCACGGGGCCTCCACGGTGCCCGATGCCCGTGCCAAGCAAATTCTCAAAGAAGCAGTGGATGCTGTCGTCAACAGTTTTGCCAAACATACACAAGGGTACGGCAGAGGTAAGTACCTTGACAATCACTTTGATACCATTCTAATTTAAATGTCTCTGTTGTTAGCAGATCATTTACGTAACGCATTTCCTTACTTCTTACACCACGCATATATTCTGTATCAAATAGCTTTTAAAAGAAACTTTAACACATGATAAAAGAAGCATCAGTTGTTATGCGTTATTACTGTTGTCTCTTGGCTTGTTGGTAATTTCAATCGGTGAATGAACACATAACTCAATTAACAGTTTTCCCATTTACAGGAGACCAAAGCTCTTTAAACACAAATTCGAGGCCATGGAAACTACAAAACTTATATAACTCCCAATTTGGAGACTAATATAATTTCTTATTTACTTTAGTAGTTTATCCAAAACTTCCTGTTACCGTAAATTGCCATTGCCAATTTATGATTTGAGAATCAATAAAAAAGAAAAAGAAAAAAACTTGTCGTAACTTGTTTTTGAAGTAGTTTCGTCATCAGATTTAGCATGTATCGAAGAAGTCTCAAGAAGAATGTGGTCAGGTTTCAACAAGATGTTCAGTTATCTGTAACTGATTACAATGAATTACAATTATACACAAAACACGAAGTCCATCAAGTGACGATTCGATATATCGATAAGCACAAATTAATATGAGACTTTACTGTGAAAGACACAGTATATCTTTCGATTTTGCATAGTTTAATATGAACAAACCTAAAATATAGCACACAGAAATTAGAATAAAATTGAATAGATCGAAGTATAAATCAAGAAAAAGAATTAGTTATACGTTGCATAAAATAGTATGCACTGCGAAAAATGCAGTAAAAGTTTTTCTTGACATGCTTCTTAGTTGATGTGTGTATATTATAATATATTTACATTGTTTTGTAATTTATGAAATGTTGTGAATATGTATATTCGTGATTTTGTTTTCTAACTACTGTCACTGGACTTAATTGGGTGTTTTATGTATATTCACACATATACATGTATGTATTCACACAGTTTTGGATGTAACTGTGTCATTAGTAAGTTATGTGTCTTCATCATCAACCCAGGAACAAGATGTATATTTAGTTTAATATTATTAAGCAAATGTGACTTTTTTTTTATCCTAATCAATTAAAAATAGGCGTAACTCAAAAGTTTCTTAAAAGAATTAACCGCTGTCAGTTGTATTTATCCCCAAAGTAAAAAATGCTGGCAGTCGACGTTACCTTTTTCACGCTGAATTTTTAAGATCAACAGAATGTGGTAGGTATATAACTGCGCATCGATTTCTTAACATGAAACTGCATATGTTGTTTTTGCCCGTATATGCAGCCTATTAACACATTTTAGAGAGAAAAAAAAATTATCGTAACTTTCATAACATACGTACCACCGTAGAATACATATATTTTTTTTAAATACTTTGAATGTACACACCATATACACTGACTCTTTAAATGGTAATTACATTATTGACGTACAAAAATTTTGTTTAAAAAAGTGCTAATATTATTTAGAAAGAAATTAATTCAAAGAATTGCGGAATTACTCTGAAATTTGTCATTTGCAGCATTTATTGACATTTATTTTGTTTCATATGTAGGCTCTATTATAGAAAGACTACTTGCATAGGCTAGAATTTTACATATACAAAAGGCGAACATAAGCACAACCATTAAATAAATTGTGAATCAATTTGGATAATACAAAATATAAGAACACGCTGAAATATTATATTGATAAATTGTCAATCCTTAATTGCTGAACCTTAAAGATTGAACAAATAAATGTCGTTATTTGATAGCTTCAGCCAGCTGTCTATAGTGACCCTCTAATCTGCATAACACTGAGAATATACATTGAAAATTATTCATGTGACTCATACAGGTGCCTCGAATCTTCATTCTGACGCATTTCATGTTTTATGTGAATAATGTCCTTCAACATACAAGGCCTACCAAAATTTATATTTTATCATCATTTTTTAAAAAAAATATTAAAATAAAAACATAATTAAGAATTTGTTTTAAACTTACTTTAACAGGAAAGAAAAGTTTTTTTTTAATCAACTTTCTGTAATAATAATCAATTTTATGTATTTGTATTTGACTCACGAGAATAGACAATTGACAAACAGTAAATAATAGATAATAGTAACGTCTGACAATTGTGTGTCAATTTGGAATATCTAGATCAAAATATAATAAATGCATAAGTTAAAAGCGATGGCATTAACGTATAAGAGCAATTTCAAATATCATGTTCAATTTCATACGTATGTGCGAGTTTCCATAATGTGTATAATATTTGATTTTAAGTTGATTTACATTGAATGTCTTCAAGAAATCTATCGATAACGATTTTTTTTCTAAAAGTAGTTGCAAGAAAACAGAAGTATCTTCCTATTTCAAGCAAATTATTTGTTTATCTATCTAAATTAAAACCATAAAAAATCCAGTTATTATTATTTTTATTAATATTAATATTAAATGTCATTTTACCATGAATGTAAAGTAGATACACCACGCCCAAAGGCTTTATTGGTTAATTCATTAATCTAAGGAATTGGTATGAAATCAGACTTGACGGGAACGTGCTTTGTCCATTTCAGGTATAAGTGGTCTCGAAAAAAAAAAAAAATTAGATGACAACAGGAATATCAGTACCGGTATTTTAACAATTACGTTAATGTCAAGTCACGTTGCATAACATTACTTTATTTTGTATCTATAAGCTTTGCGGTAGCAAATCGTGATATTGCCTTTGCTTCCATTAAAAAAGAAACAAGAAAAAAAATAAATAATCTCAACATATCTTTACCTGAAACGTTTTAGTTAGAGTCGTTTGTCTCCTTCAACCCAATTTGGATGTTTGCACATATTTCTGAGTATGATTCTGTAGGATACAACTTAGATTATTCCTAAACCAGAAAAAAAAATCAAATGATGACAAGATAGATACTATAGCATAAACTAGAGATTAAGAGAAGATGAGCCAGTGCCATTCAAAATATTAAAAATATAGAGAGAGTATTCAAAATAATAGAAAGGGGAAATATAATTTGATTGCTATCAAATTATTTTTACTTTGTTCATTAAATGTTATCATAATTCTTGCTATTTTGTTTGCTCAATTTCCTACACAATAAAATTGGTATATGAAGTCATTACGTTCTTATAGGCAGGGGCGGATTAACGCTTTTGGGGCCCTGGAGCCGACAATTTCAAGGGGGACCTATGTTACGAATAATTCCAGCGCATAAATTTTCTTTGCTGCCTTCCACAGCTTTATAGGCTTATCGAAACACCGAGAACTATGCTGTAATATTTTAATGTGCTCCAAGTTTACAAAAATTAGTTTAATTACATTCATTATTAACAGTTAAATGCTCATATACTGCAGTATAACACACAAATGCCAAATACAAGCCAAATGGTCAACAGAATTGTTACCACAAGCTAATAATTTGGTATGTAATAGAGGTCCAAAATAGCTCACCCCCTCACAAAATAAGTATCGTGAAGACGCTATTGGAAGAAGACTTAATTAACTCTAGCGATACTGCGAGCAGGAAAAAAATTAGCATGGGTCTGAAGCCTATTATATAATAAGTTGATTGCTATATTTTAGTATTAAAGAGAGGGATTTTTGGGGGCCCCTGGAGACTGAGCTCCATTGGCTTTGCCCTTAATCCGCTCCTGCTTATAGGTTCTATTTGTAGCCATTTTAAATATCCCACGATTATGCGCCAAGACTGAAGAAGGCAGTGATCATAATAATGGAAAAAATCGTGGAATGTTAAACGGAAACGGGAAACGGGAGAACACCTAGAAAACTCACGCACACGATGTTTATCTACCACAAAGTCCTCTTGGTGGGGGAGCTGAAATAGAACCAGAAATCGCAGAGGTGAGCGCTCTACCACTGAGCAACCACGACCAATTTGTGTCCTCTTGCATTAATTAAGGAAAGCTTATGTCAACCTTCGTTGGCAGATACGGTCACGAGGATGTCTAGTCTTATTCCCAGAGTAGGCTATCAGAAAATAAAAGAAAAGAAAAAAAAAGAAAATATTTCGCCCACTGCCATTAACAAACTCATAATTACAGTTGTTAAGAAGAAATTTGGTTTCTTCTCTGCAAAAAGTTCATAACTCAACACCAAAAAGTAACACCCAGGAGCTTTAGTATTCTTGATACCTTTTATTCTTCCGAAAAATTAAAAAATCTTCAATCTCAATTCCCTTGTGTCAGGTGGATTTTAATTGAGTAATGTGCAGTCAGCACTTAATCGCCACTAATTCTAGCTTTCTAAACTGGAATTTTCTACGTATTAACTTAAATAGTTCCCAGTTATCTCACAATATTGTCATGGCAGGTCCGTATTTAGTTTAAGTGCTATTCTGTGCTGGAACACAGAACAGCACAATTTAGGAGGGGGTGGCAAAAATTAGGATTTTTTAAAAGATTCACAATAAAGTAATATTTAAAAACTAGCAATCTGCAGAGCCCCGCGCAAGCGCGAGAAATATGTTAATGTGTTAAATTCGTTCTAATTACAATAGTTACTAATTAGCTAGCTTATCTGGGTTATTTTTAAAAAGTCATCCTCCCCCATCCCACCCCAAGGCGATATTGTGTAGAACTTGTTTTCAGCACTAAGGTTGCAAATTTAATTTTCCGACTTTCGGATTTCCATAGAATTTGGCATCATTTCAGAATACTTATACAGAGTTTTCAATTTTGTAAAAGGTAATATAAAGAATGGTTTGAACTCCGTTGAATTTCAAACTGGATTTGTAAATATCAAAAGAACATTTCTGAAACGAAGTCAAGTTCTGTGGAAATACGAAAGTGGGAAAAATTAAATTTGGAATATTAGTGCTGAAAACAAGTTCTTTACAATATCGCCTCTCGAGAGGCTTTTTGCCTGCTAAGTTCTTCACAGCACTAAAGTTCCAAAGTTCATATTCCGATTGCCGAATTTCAGTAGAACTTTGCATCGTTTTAGAACTCTTCTTTTTCTGGTCCAACGAAATGATAAATGTTCGAGAAATTGGGCTCTATTTTTCACATTTTATTTTTTTGGTGGGATTTTTAATACAGTAAGCAATTTAAGTGCCAGTATAATTGTTCATGTTTACAATTGTAGTTTTTTTTTCCCTAGAAGCAATTTTTACATAGAAACCGTAACTAATATTGTAATATTTTGAAGAATTATAAATAAACTTCTTGCAGTTAATGAAAATTTGTGATAATGAGAGACCTTAATTATGCAACGTCTTTGGATAATTTTCACAGCAATTCTTTCGAAAGAATAAATGACTTAAAACAAACACGGACAAATGAAGTAGTGTCCATTTAGATTATTACCTTCTCAATTTCCATCAAGAAAAATGCAACACAGTATGATGTATGTACAGTATATAGGGTGGCAAATAAGAACTGAAACCATTGGAAGTCAATCTACGATATTTCTTTGAATTCTCGTAAACATGTCGGGATCATGAGTATTAATTGTAGCAGGTCTTCTTTACTGGAAATAATCTGCACCCAGATTTTAAAGCATATACTTTAGACTTCAAAGTGGTATCGAATGATAAAATCTTTGCGATTGAGGTCAGGGAGTGGTGTTTGTTTCATTATTACATTTGTCCGAACTCAGCTAGAAACAAATTTTCCAGTCGGTATATTGGGTTTTTAGAATGGCATGGTAATCTGCATTTTTCCTTTCTCCTTCTCCTCCATCTCGTCATCATAATCAAAATTTTACCATTACTTGGAAATGAGTTGCCCTCTCCCTTTCTATATTTGTAGGCCTGAGAAGTTCTCATTCAGTTCAATGTATCACCGATAACTTGATGTAAGAACTGTTTTCTCAAGTACCAATTTGTTAAACTTGCTTTCATCAAATTTCTCAGAATACTTTTTTTTTTTTTTTATCAAAATATCCAAAATTTTCTTGTACGCCTTATATCTGGAAAATCACGTACAGTGTAGCCAACCCAAACTATCAATTAACTCAGTATGATGTGCTTATTCCGTAGAAAATACAAAAACTCGATTTAGGCGCCGATCAAAAGTTTTCTGGTCCATGATCCAAGATCCAATATTTTTCAACCAAAAATTTTCTTGTAAGCCTTATATCTGGAGAACTACATATAGTGTAGCCAAACCCAAGCTATCACTTAACTCAGTATGATGTGCTGATTCCGAAGAAAATAAGAAAAATCGATTTAGGGGACGTTCAAAAATTTTGTGACCCCTGATCCAGAAACTAATTATTGGCTAAGATCGCAATCCTTTGATTTATTTTTTCGGATCATTCCTAAAATTCTTATTCAATATTCACTTCCTTCTTCATTAAAAAAAAAGTAATTCTTGCAATAAATAAATAAATCTTAAATCTGGACCTTAATTTTTTAAAAGCAAATCAATCTTTAAGAGATTCAATATTGAAATATGTTTAGAGTTCCATTGAAGACTGAAGATCCCATTTTATTTTTCTCCATAAACAGGATCGTGTGAGTTTCGATATATATATATATATATATATATATATATATATATATATATATATATATATATATATATATATATACGAGGGCTATCCAGAAAGTAGATTACGTTTTCGTCTGTGTCCGCTAGGGGCGGGGCTAGCGCGGCCATCTTGGGGTCAGAGCGTTGCGCAGCTCAGTCGGCATCTAGCCGTGCTAGTGAGAGGTTCGTGCTGTGCTCCGTTAAGATACTGTGACGGTTTGAAATGTCTGCGTTAATTGAAAATCCCGCAAGCTGCGAGGTGCGTGCAGTAATAAGGTTTCTGACAGCAAAAAACTGTTAACCGATAGAAATCTATCGGCAGCTGTGTGAAGTGTATGGGGACAACATTATCACTGAAGGTGGAGTGCGACAGTGGGTCATAAGATTTAAAAATGGCCGAACCAATGTTCACGACGAAGATCGAAGTGGGAGACCCAGCAAAGTGACTGCCGAACTTAAAATCGAAAGTTCACAATAACGGAACTTTCTTTGAGTTTTCCACAAATTTCGCGAAGTTTGTTGCACGAAATCATCAGCGAAAAGCTTGGTTACCACAAGTTTTGTGCAAGATGGATTCCAAAAATCTTGACAGAGGACCACAAAAATCAGCGAATGGCTGCAGCGTTGCACTTTTTGGACGCCTACAATAAGGATGGTGACTCTTTACTCGATCGCATCGTTACTGGTGACGAAACATGGGTGAAACACGTGAACTGTGAAACGAAATTGCAATCAATGCAGTGGGGGCACACAGGTTCTCCCCAAAAACCCGAGAAATGCATGCAAACAATGTCGGGAAGGAAGATGATGGCGACTGTTTTTTGGGACAGAAAAGGTGTGATTTTGGTGGACTTCCTGGAAAGAGGCACTACAATAAACGCTCAAAGGTATTGCCAAACTCTGCAAAACCTCAGAAGAGCAATTCAAAACAAGCGCAGAGGAATGTTGAGCTCTAAGATCTTGTTGATTCACGACAACGCCCGGCCCCACACGGCAAATGTCACGCGTGAAGTTCTTGAATCTTTTCAGTGGGAGTTGTTTCCTCATCCGCCGTACAGTCCCGACCTGGCACCGAGCGACTTCCACCTATTCCCAGCAATGAAGAAGTGGCTGGCTATGCAGCGTTTTGATGACGACGAACAGCTGCAAGAAGAGGTAACGAAGTGGTTGAAGTCGCAGGCGGCCGAATTTTTCGACGAAGGAATTTCCAAGCTCGTACATCGCTACGATAAATGCCTTAATTTGAATGGTGACTATGTCGAAAAGTAGTATTTGTGTGTGGCTTTCATCTGTATATAATAAAATTTGTTTCCTATACTTTGTTGATTTTTTATTCCAAAACGTAATCTACTTTCTGGATAGCCCTCGTATAGTGTGTGTGTGAAAATAGCTTATCTTCGTTTCTTGTTTTTTTTTTTTTTTTTTTTTTCAAAAAAAAATTGATCAGCTTTGCTGTTTCCTTGTTCGTTTGTTTTGCTAATTAAAATTATCAGTAAAATTTATTTATAAAGATTATTCATTACTTATCTCTAGCTACGGAGAAATCTAGAGCAGATACGTCTAACACTTGAGCAAACTCACAGTTTGAAATGCAGAAAAGTTTACAATCTGTCACATAAACTCTTTGTAAAATGTTGTCAATTTGTGAGCCAATGGAGGATTAGAGGAACACACTCTTATGTTCTTATTTTAACTTTCACCTTTGCTTAAGAATCATGATAGTCACTCAGAAACGAAACTTTATCTATAGATCCCATTTTGTTTGTTAAGCAGATACACAGCATATGCTTGTATGTATGCCGTAACTTAAAAGATGTCGGACCCTCCCGCAGGATTATTTTTGGGCCCTTCCCATGCCCATTCACTTCCCACTGTAGCTTAGTTTTTGGAATTTTCTTCACGATGGGCCCCCAAACTCTGCGCCCCTCCCCCCGCACTGACGGCCCTGCGTGCCCCTCAGTTACGCCACTATATGTATCAGATTATTCAAATTTCGAATGGAGTTTAGGCTCCGCAAAGTGCTAACGATTTTTTAAAAATAAGTTATTGATATTTTTTTTATTTAATTAAAGGAGAATGCACGTAGAGTGTACGATTGTACACAACTGTACGATTTTAATCTATTACTATTTATTATAACTTTTATCATAATCAACTTGAGTGCTCTTGTGTTGTCCATGCTGAACATGGTCTCGATCCGAGTTCAATTCCTGTTATAGGATTAGCCTCGGATTTCGGTGTTGACAGCATCATGAAACAATTGAGGGATAGTTGAATTGAATGTTGAATTCCGATCTAGAAATCCAGAAATAAGGTGACGAAAGTCGATATGTTGACTAAAAATCGTTTGGATGGCCAAAACCCTTCGTGCAGGTTGTAATGCCAGGAAGTTGTAATCAACGTATAAGATATGGTAATTGCAATGATCCTTGAGGTTTAAGCACTTCCTATGAACAAAAACCCGGACTACGCCAGTGGAAAAGGGTAATTAAAGCATACATTGCATAATTCAGTGTAAATATTCCACGTTTGATACACCTATGTGAATGTTAGTGGAAGTGACGTCAATAAGAAAATATTTTAGCTAAAATTGAGGAGGAAAAAAAAAAAAGAAAGAAAAGGCTGCGTTTTGTTTCAGCTACTCATTCATGTCAGGTGCTTGCTACCGTAATGTCATCCACAGAAGCTAAACTTGTTCAGACGTGTTTTTGCCAAACTGCCTGACTCATTAACATAAAATTAGAAACTAAGATAAAACATCGATATACTTCTCCCAGCACATTTGACATTTCAAAAACATATTTTCTAAATATCTATATATACAGTTTTTCTCCCATGTATGTTGTTAGAAACGCATAACGAGTACAGAGATCCATTTTCCTTCACAAGTCGGTGTTTTATCGTATAATCATAAGAAGGAAATTATCGGGATCTATGGTAGTTTCTGAAATAGAAATACACAAAATAAACAGGTGTTCTTCAGTGATGGCATAATATGTTTTATAGTATAATTATTCTTTTTTTTGTTTGTTTGTTTGTTTTTGGGGTAGTTATTTCTATTGGCATCCATATTTAAAGTTAACATACGTCCCATTTTGACCAGGACTATACTAATTTAAAAGTTGTCGTCCTTGTGTTCCGCCGATTTATGTTTTGTCCTGATTTTCGGTCATGACAATCTTATCACCCCTTTCATATTTGCTGTATTTTAATATATTATCTATCGTTAGTTTAATATGCAATTTTAATTTATAATGGAGGCCGCAGTGGCTGAATTGTTGAACGCTCACCTCTAGCAGTGTTCATAGGTTTCCTTAATAAAATTTCCCTCTACTGACGCAAATTTTCCCTTTTCTTATCAAATTTTCCCTGGTTTGTTGAGTGTGACAATTCCTATGACAGAAGTTATGTGATAAGATAATTTAACTATATTAATGGAAGTGCCAACCACATTTGTTTTATTCATTTGCTTTTTGCTCCTGTTATTTTTACTTTTTCTTCCATTTTTTTACAACAAAAATACAAATGCACCCAGCTAACAATTAGGTGCAACTTATCCTCTTTGAACACACATACACACCCTCCCCTATTGTTATTGTATTGTTTTATTTCTGCACAACAGAGAGAAATTTAAGGATTGGCCAATTAGTCAGTGCGAGAATCTCTCTAGATTAGGGAAATTTCTCTCAAACTACAAACACAGTGCATGGGGACGAACACATAAACTTGGGACGTTAAACTGGACATTTCATTGCATTTCATTTTAATTTATAATATACTTGAATATTGGTAGAGTGCACAACAGCACTGCAATATAGTTCGTATAGGGACGTATGATCTTTGAATCTAGGATGCGTGTTACTTTCCTAACCATCACTACTGTTATATCTTGCAGAGACGAAGTAAAAATGGCTTCGAGAAGCAGAAATATGATAACTTTATATATAATTGAGAAGTTGAGGTATTATTGGTTTCACTGAAGTTCCAAGAAATGTTTTCAGCATGCTTGCAGAATAATAGAAATTTTCTTGGGAAATTCCCATGAACATTTTAAAGTACTGAGAGATATCTGTGGAATACATAGATATCTCTGAGGCATTGATATATTTTATTCTTAGAAATGTCATTGTCCTCCAAGGTAGAAACTCTACAAGTTGTTTTTGATTGATTTCGCAGCCTCTGTTTATTTATTCAGAAATGAAATGAAATCTTAAAGTTTTACGTCCCACAATTATGCCGGTTAGGCTAAATGGCGGAATGAAGAAAGTGGGAGGAAACGGGAGAACCCCGAGAAAACTCACGAGCACGGTGTTTGTCCACCACAAAGTCCACACGACGCAAGCTGAGATCGATCTAGGGATCCCAAGCACCTGAGATGAACGCTGCACCACTGATGGTTATTTATTCAGATAATGGTGTAGCGAAGAAAAGTCTCGTGGCAGTAAAGATGGTTATTTTGCAATCTGGCTTCATTCGAACTCACGCGGGCTCAGGCCTTAGGGTCACTAATCCCTTTGAGGCCCACTCGAGCCCCCTAACCTCATTAGTTCGCGCTTGCTAAGAGTTCTGGCTCTTGTGCGGTATCCATTTGTAAGGCTATAGCTCACAGAGACTAATTCGTACTGAGGTATTAAACTCGAGCCTAATTAGGCTCGATAGACGTGCTCCAAGTCCTTGTTAGATAATTTATGCGATAAACATGAAACTCATACTTTTTGTTTGCTTTTTTCGGAGTATAGCGTTAGTGTTGTCCACGATACGAGTATTACCTTTTTAAAATCGAGACAAAACGAGAAATCTCGCGACTTTCATGGGCAACATTATTTAACCCAAATCTTAGATCTCTAAACATTGTTACCTGATTCACTATATAAACACTATAGATAGATAAACTGATTGTATGCCTACAATAAATAATATTTATCAAGTTTAAAGATTCGCAATTAATTACACAATATACCCCAATAATAAGTATGATTTGAATGTTATTATATCAAACCATTCGTGAACCTCTCGTGACGCAGAACTCATTTTGATAACTTCTAGATGAAATGAGGAGGGAAAAATTAGGGTATACATTTTATATATAAAGTTCACAAAACGAGACGAGACGAGTATCGTCTCGTCTCATGAATAACACTATTTAGTGTCCCTTTCAACATTGAGGTTGTATGACACGTGGACCTATAGCTTAACGTGGGATCCGAACCATATGAAGTCCAAATAATAATTGAACGAAAATCGCATACTCTAACTATATAACCATGAGGGACTTCACTCGTACTTTTAGGCAAACAAAGAAAAGAAGAAAGAAAGAAATATTTGAAAAATAAGATTGTGGAAATACAGGGATACAGTAAAAAACAAACACAATAGAGTCATATGTAAGGGTGTAAATGGACTGGGAAAGGAGCAAACTCTGATCAAAGTAATGCAGACAAAATTGAAATAGTAACATCTTAACTGAGGTTGTATGAATGTATTGATGATGCTTTAGATCCATAATTTGAAATTGGGTGATCTATGACGAAGCAGAACAATTTTACAGTCGGAGGAAGGACAGAAAGAAAAATAGATAGAACAAAGTCTGGGAGGGTACAAAGTAAAGGAATGAAATAAAATGAGTGTTGGCAGTGTACGCGTATGTGCAAATGCAAAATAATCGATGCTCTTTTGTTTGTCTATTACCAACGCCGGATATCTCATTTGCTTCTTGTTCTTTTCGTGTGGTTTTCTGAGAACGGGAGTAGCAAGCTGTGACATCACAAAACATCCAGTTGGAAGTCATTTCTTTAAGTTCTGAAAACAATGTTTCGGGAAACTGCTAAATATCCGTGACGAATCCGGGAAAAGGTTGAGAAGTGCAAACAGCTCAATGTTTAATTGAACAACCGTTCCTTACACAGGATGCAATTCTTATGAAAAGGTTATTAATTAAGTTTTGAAAGCTTGTTCTGTTCGGAAATAACTATTATGGCGGAAATTCCTCAGTCTATAAAGGTCCATCCAAAGAAGAGAAAATTCCTAAGAAATGACAGGAATCTCGAGAGTATCTATAATTAAGAAAGGAGATGCAGTAGTTTTGTATATATCGAGGAATATTCCTATGTTAAATTCTGTGATCCTCAAACGACAGCCAATTATTTCAGGGTTTCAGACTTTGTTATTAAGGAAAGTACGGACAACTATTGGCAGACATTTTTTGTGGAGAGGGGGTAATTATTGTAAAAGTACAAGCTTATCAAAATCACCCTCGGATGACAGTTTTCATTGTTATTTTTCGTCAATCTACTTGTAACTTTAAAAAAAAAAAAAACCAAAAAACACTGCAATGGCAGGATAATGTTCTTACTTCTGTGGTGGTAGTTGTAAACTACCCCGCTTTCTTAAATTCACTCTGGTATATTTTATTATATAAAACCACTAGAATTTGTTCTGTTCTGTCCGTGTCAAATATCAGGTCAACTGAGAAGAGCTTTATGATTTTTTTTTAAATAACAAAATATCAGTTATTGGCAGACTATTTTATGGTATCGGTGCAAACTTATCAAATATCACCCTCAGATGACCTTATCCTTTGTTCTTGTTCGTCTATCAAACCTGTTGTTCGAATGAACACTGCAGTGACACGGTGATGTTCTTACTTCTGTGGTGGCTGTTGAAAATGAACGAACCGGTTTTTCACAGTCACCAAATTTTATATACATTTTCCTCTTTCTCCTCGGATTTCTTTTACGTTCTGCCGTAGCTTCATCACCAACTACCAACCACTTCCACCACCGCACACCAACCAACAAAACCATTTGTTTTTTTGGTTGTTTGCGTGTGAAAAATGTTTTAAAGTGATCGTAAAGTTTCCTCATATACATAATTGCTGGTGCTGGGCGTGTTTTTTGTAGCTGGGCGTCTTCCAAGCTGTCATTAGTTCGCTACATCTTGCAGAAGACCATGTTCTCTAGTCTCTCTCTCTCTTTTTACTCATTCACATTGCAACAACAAACCAAAAAACTATGAAAACGTTTCATTTATTATTTTATTTTGTTTGTTTGTTTATCTCAAGTTCAAATGTTACGGGTAAAAATAAATAAAATAAATAAAGACATGAAAAAGTAACTATTGTGTCTGCCTGTGCAAAAATCCGTAACTGCTTACTGTCAGCCATATTGTCAAGCATTTATGTTTGTCCCTTTTTTTTTTCTTCATTAAGAAGTATAGGGAAAAAAACGTCAGATTCAAGGTCTTATGGCTTAGATTTACTCATCACAATAGTGGCGTTGTCAGGCCTTTTTAGAATGGACTTAAATTCCCGAATTCTAAATTCCCGAAAAAAACACGTTTTAAGTTCCTTCCTTTGTAGGATTGCTATCTGCCCCAATTAGAGAGGACATCTCGCATTTTAAGAACATTTTCAGTCTCGAATTGCGCGTAAGGCGGACGCATTATATGGCGGGACGCAAAATTATCGGAAACACAAAATATGCAACGAAAATTCTTAGCGACATTTCTAAATCGCTACCACAATATGTACCTATAAGCTATTGAGATATCGATGTGATTCTATCCAGAGACAGTTTGCGGATATTCGCAATTACTCATGTGCACATCCATATTAATTTGTCTATTTATTTGTATTACTTAAAGAAAGTACAATTAATTTTAAAATGATTTTCATAGCGTGTAATTTTTCTTCAAATGAATCATGTTGTAGTTTTCGATGCATGCGCAGCGAAAGTATATGAATTCTCTTCGTTTTTCTATACCGGTATAAAGGGAGTTGCAATTTCTCAGATTTGACCACAAGCACTGAAAGTTCTGGATATCTTCGCGGAGTAGAGGCAAGAAGAAAGCCAATACGTTTCAATGTAAACTATTAGTACTTGCCGACTTGCGCGAACTAGCGCTATTGTATTATGTTGAAGAAGTATAAGGTTCACCTGTCATGCTTTCTGCAGTCAATGTTGCTAAAGTGTAGGTGGAAATTTCTTGTCAAGTGTGAAGTTTTGTATTGGTGTGAAATCTGAAGTAGTGTGTTTAGAGAGCGTTTGAATTGTTTTAAGTTCAGCATCCCTTTCGACATCGAAGTTATATTATACCTGGACCAACAACTTAACCAAGGGCGCTAAATTTTGAAAGTCAGTGGGGTGCTCTCACTGTTCCTAACAGTGGGATCTCGGGTGTGAAATACGAATTCCATATGAAAGGTACAGAAGGAAGAACTCAAAAATAGTCCCCACAGAAATACGTGAATGCATTTGCTGGTTTAACTATATGGAACCACAGTGGAGTGGTCCTTCATGGCTAAATGGTTAGCGTTACCGCCTTTGATGTGGAAGATCCATATTCGATTACCGATTTAGTTTGAATCCTGTGTTAAACTTCAGGTTCACATCTCACAAAATCTTGTTTCGAAACAATCGACCAACCATGTGGGGTCATTAAGCCAGTCGAGAACGGTCGTGGGTGGCCAGTTTATTTCCTCTTCAGTTCAAGTGAAGTAATACATTGAGAATGATGATTAAGAAAAACAATAATACAAGAAACTACATTATGCAGATATTCTCTTGCATACGTCAATTAATATTTTTCGAAAAGAAGACACATTGACTCCTTTTATAGTAACAAAAAGCCGAATCCTTCACGAAGAATATATATGTAATTAATGCACAGTTTTCAGAAAGAAGAACTTCTTCTTCATTAAACAAAAATCTAAACTGTTACGTAAATACATTTATTCGTACCTCATTGTAACTACCTATCATTGTTCTTTAAAGTATCACCTTGTTCTCCAAACTAATTAACTCGTTAATATACCTGGTCTTTTTTTTTAACATGTCAAGAAGAGCTTGCTAAATTATTTTTATCTTTTCTGTCCTTGCTTTTTCTTTTCCTTTTAACCTTT
This sequence comes from Thermobia domestica, assembly GCF_964235325.1. Taxonomy (NCBI): domain Eukaryota; kingdom Metazoa; phylum Arthropoda; class Insecta; order Zygentoma; family Lepismatidae; genus Thermobia; species Thermobia domestica. The sequence goes on from NC_137469.1 coordinate 37,068,897, forward strand.
ATTTCTTTTTAGTCAAGAAAAATAAAAAAAAGATAAATCGATGAACAACTCAATCTTCTAATGTTTCATATCTTTAGAGCAAGACATGTTGGAGTTAGATTTCTTTCTTTTAAAAAAGCATTAAAAAACAATCATCAAAAATATAACATCATCCTTTAGTCTCCTAGTTTCCTTTCTTTGTAAATAGTCACATATCATTTAAGTTTTTTGAGTTTTGCTGCGTCTTTATGCAACACCTAGATTATGAAGGACAGGGCCTGATATTAATGATGGTTCTAGACTACAATTGTAGCTTGAAGTTTATGGGGAGAGAACGGATGATTAGGCATTAAAAACCTCGAAAATATGCACTTAAAATACCCAATACAATTAAAAAATGAACTCAAGTCATAGATAATGTTCAAAGAATATAGAAACATACTTGTTTGTTAATACCTTCTTTTACTGTATATATAAAAAACGAAGCTTGACATGTATTCCATGTATATTTCGTAAATACATTCTATATAGCACTTTATCACTACACGCAATAGTCCAAATTTTATACACTTTCTCAGTACACACACCAGTCCAAAGTTTTACAGTATCTTATCACTACAAACAACACTTATATTTCTCGGTAGAGGCAACATTCTTTCTTGAAATACTAAATTATGTATTTTTTCCTACTACAGTCTTATTTTGAAGAAATGCATAGAATAGGCAGCATTGGGCACTAAAGCAATTATTTAGGCAGGAAGGGGCGAAATAGGCAAAATAAAATTGGCTTAAATTGAAACTATATCTCCCCATATACACTTTAAAACGTTATTTTTGATCATATCTTTAATGTTAAAGAATAGACATTTTGCCTAACATCCGGTCTCTATTGATGGGTGTACATATCCATCATCCAAGATCAACCCTCACAATTTATGACGTTCCCCAACACATAATCTCGCCTTCAAGAGAGCTATCTGACGGAACCATGCCAGTGGCACCGGTTGTATCAGAAATAGTTTGAACACTTCTACATATAGAATGCAAGACGAATCAATATTTTCCACTCTATAGCCCAGTGATTAATGATTTGGTTGGTTGATTTGAAATTTAGCATCCCACTTGGCATCGAGGCTATATGTGACGTGGGTCTACAACTTAGCATGAGATCCAGGTAACATGAGTTCTCCCAGCGGCAATCGAACCCAAGTCTCCCATGCCGATATTGCTGTATTTATCTTTTAAATGTTAGTTAAATCTATATACATTCACCTAGCCATTCTTCCTCGTAACGAAACATCGTTTTCCCTATGAAGACCCGTCTTCACTAACTTAAATCCATACACATTCACCTAGCCATTCTACGTCATAACGAAACATTGTTTTCCTATGAAGACTTCTTCACTCACTTAAATCTATATACATTCACCTAACCATGTTGTTACAAAACATAATTTTCCCTATGAAGACCCTCTTCCCTCACTTTTTCTTAGGATAGTAGTACAATGTTTTATTTGATAAAAGATATCTGCTGGCTGTTCACAACTTGTAACACAAATAAACCCTTCTTCTAATCCAGACACAAAATTGGCAACAACGTCGGATATGGCCGGAAACCGAGCAACTAAGCGTTTGGAAACAATACTGGGATAGTTGTTTCAAAATTTCTCACACATTATATATTATGCATTGCTGTGAGTAACGCACTTACATTTTTCCTAAACACATTAATGAACTTCGAGCACATTGTTTGACTGTTAAATGAGCTGGGATGGTTGAAAGGAAGAACAACGTAATTCCATTATATACTCTCAATTGTTTTCAGTAAAGTGCAAGTCAGTCGGTAATTCCCTCTCTTCTTTTTCTTCTTCTTTTTCATGCGGAGCAAATAATTACGAGAAAACGTAATTTAAAAAGAAATTAAGACATTTATGTGGAATCACGATAAGAAATATTGCTGTTTTCAAGGGCACAGGAAACGATGATAAATTTTGGTGAATGTTTGTGTACACAGTTATTTTCCTGCCACATAGTATCTTGCCAATTGATGGACTGGTTGGATTGACTAAAATTTAGCAATGAAACTTAAGCTAGGTTGCCATGCTGCGAGAATCTTGTAGCTGTCATTTAAAAAAATCTTGCAACCCTACAATATTTCTCCATGTAAACGTAGTCTTGAAAGAAACATGCAACATTTTTTTTTTTTTTTTTTTTTCATCTTGCAAGGAGTCAAACCATGTGCAACTTTCTGGATCATCCTGCTTGCTACTGCTATCGTCCTCCCACTGACTAAAGAGTAAAACAGTTTCGTTGCTTCCGAAACGACGGACTCTTTTGGACGAGAAGGGGAAGCGCGCCAAAATACACGTTTTTAATGAGGAGGTTCACTATTTATCACTAGAGTGCAGTGCTGCATAGGTGGAGATATCTCGCTTGCTTTCAAAAATTATAACTGTGTAAACAGTAACTAGAAAAATGGGGTTGCAAGATTTTTTGATGACAACTACAAGATTCTCGTAGCATGGCAACCTAGCTTTAAGAAAATAAATGAAAGGCCAGAGTCATTCATAAATTTCATGGATTCGCGGACAAATTTCTTCGATCTCGCTGTTGCCAACTGTTTTTTAATTTAAAAAATCAAGTGGTAAATGAAAAGTCGCTAAATAAATTCCTATACTATCAATGGAGAACTGTTCTTGTTATCAAAAGATGTTTACAGGGTAGCTAAGTACATATTATTTTTAAATCTATTATTTTAAAATCTAATTTTACAAGAGATATAATCGGTTAGTTAACATACTATTTTTTACCTATACAGTATACATTAATAAACAAACAATTTCTAACAATAAAAATTCCCAATTAATATTGGCAAAGAACGGCATACATGTTAACGCCATTAGAAAACTCGTTTTCCTCTTTTCGCGAAAAGCATGCATATGAATTCAACCTCAACCATGGCATTTTGTTCGGCCTGGTGTAATCTATCGACTGATACATGAGTAGCAGTTTCGGACGTAATTTCAGTTGAATAGAAGTTAAAGTTTGGAAATTTCTAGAGCGTTGGACTCATGTCCGACTGGTCCCGGGTTTGATTCCCGATCGATGCTTCCCAGTTTAAGGCGTCTACCCAGTGTCGTGAGGCAAATTTGGGAGCCAATGTGAATAAAAGACGTGATAACCACTAGGTCTAGAGAGTTCCTGATACGCTTGTTAGAGATAGAGCCACATGTTCGTCGCGAGGCTGCGCTGGACATAGTTCAGCCGGTCAGTAATAGATGGTGTTGGAGCAGCTCAGGCGCACAGTAAGGACTGTTACGCCAAATGGTAGTGGTAGAAATCAAAGTTTAAGAGCTAAATAAATTTTGGATTTAGTGAAACTAGCATGCTGAGGGTATACCGGTACTTCACTATCAGTTCAAACTTAAGAAATAGCGTGCACTGTAACAAATGAGGTGTTGAAACAACACAAAATGACTACCACTTTAGCGTGTTACTTGTGTCTTAATTCAGCGCTTTTTTTTTTTTTTTTTTTTTTTTGTCCCAATGCTGGCGATCAGCCAGCAACCGTTAGAAGGCTGTGCCTTCTGTGTGCGGTAATAGATTTGAATGTATTATTGGAGGTCTATAATTTTCGATGGGCTAAGGGATGTTCGTAGAGCTGGAGTAGAAGTTTCTATTTTGATTTCATTACATGGAATTTAGGCTGTATATTATTGGTTTACTGATTCATTTGTATCCTTTATCTGAAACAAGAGAGAAGAGAATGAAGAATGAAAATGAGAAACATGAAGTGCACTGTAACAACACAACACATAGGTAATGGTTAGTGTGACAAGTGAGATTTATCTTCTGTCCAGAGGCGACTCTGGACGTAATGAAGACAAAATGGGTTTCCTGTTAAGACATGAGGTTCTTACTGTGCAATAAATGATGGTGCTATGTATGGAGGAACTATGAATGTTGAAAATGCTGCAACTCCGTCCAAATCCGGATGATCAGGAGGGAGTGTATATCGGTAAAGTGCAAACAGAAGTGATAAAGGCGTTTCCAATAGCTTGCGAGGTGGATTGTATGGAATGTCTGCTTGCATGGTAGCGAGGAGTAATGGATGTCGGGACTCAAATCTGCTAGTAATATACTTCGATCTTAAAGCTTCAACATGAAACAGAAGGTGTGGAAAAGGCAGGACTTCATAAAGCTCTTGAGTAGGACTCGGAAGCTTTATTCTATAGGCTAGTCGTATGGCATGGCGTTCAAGTATTTTCAGTTTTTCATAATGGGGTTGGAGGGCGGATATCCATGCTGTGAAGCCATGTCAGGACTGGTCGTAGGAATACTTTGTAGGTGTTAAAAATAGTATTAGCTCGTGGTCCCCATGTAGTACCTGTGAGACGTTTGAGAAGATTAAGCCTATTATATGCTTTCTGTATTACATTCTGAAGGTGGGGGAGCCAAGTGAGGTGTTGATCAAAAATAATTCCCAGATATGTGACATGTTTAGTTGGATGAACCCGCGTGTTATGTACTTGGATGTTAAGTAGCGAAGGATTTCGATGTACGCGAGATCTGCGTTTTGGCGGGAGAAAGACTATAGCTTGGGTTTTATCTGGGTTGAGTTTCAAACGCCATTTTGTACACCAGGTGAGAAAGCTTTGAATTACTGCATTAATTTCAGTACTGATGCGATGGATTGTTCGGCCCAATGTAAGAAATGCAGTATCATCTGCATATTGAAAAATGTGTGTGTTAAGTGGCAACTGTGGCGTATTTGCTACATATAGAAGATAAAGCAAAGGTGATAAGGCAGATCCTTGTGGCACTCCAGAGAAAATAAATATTGGGTGTGAGAGAGTGTCATTAAGAGATCATAATCATGCAATACGGTTGTGAAGAAAATTATAGATAAACCTGATGTATGATATGGAAAGTGTCAGACGGATAAGTTTATATATGAGAGCTGTATCCCATACCTTATCGAATGCCTTTTCCAGATCGAAGAGCACCAGACAAGATGGAAATTGTGTATTAAACTGATTGGTAATAATATTAGACAGACGGAGTAACTGATCATTGATACTAAAACCGGGGCGGAAGCCAGCCTGATGTAAAGGGATGATGTTACGTCCTGATAGATAAGAATGGAGGCGTCGGACAATAATTCTTTCAAGAATTTTGCAATACACGGAAGTAAGTTGAATAGGTCTATAAGAGGAAACAGTATTTGTTGGTTTGTGCGGTTTGAGGAACATGAGAGTTTTTGAGGTCTTCCACTCACAAGGAATAAAGCTTGTACGAAGGATGAACGTATAAAGGATAGCAAGAAGGTAAAACAACTGATAGGGCGCTTAATATGACGATAAGTAATCTCATCAAAACCAGGTGCTGTATTTTTCTTGTTCTGGACAGTGCGAGTGATATCAGTTACTGTAATTTGTTTAGTAAGTTCAGTATTGTGAGAGATAGTATGATGGATGTCAGGTTGGAGACGGAAGGTGTCGAAATTAAGTCTCTCAACCGGATGATGATAAGAAAAAGCAGGCGGAAGCGGAATGAAGATTCCCTGGAGGTATTCAGCACCTTTTTTTTAAATGCTAGCACGAGGCTAGCTACCTCTGAGAGGGCTACACCCTCTTTCAGGAGAAGATTTGACGGAAAAGTAGGAGTTTGGTTAAGGATGGCTGGTCTAAGTGAAGGTAATTTATTTATTTATTTACTTTATTAACTTAATATCATTGTGTAAGTCATTATGATCTTTGCGATCATAATCATTAGGATGTGAGGAGGAAAAACTACACATATATATAACATAAACATATATAAATTACATAGTACAAAATGACAAAAAAAATGAATGATAGGAACAAATATACATATAGATAATAATAGATAATGGAACATATGAAGATATCTGTATGGAGACACAGGCATAGATCATGGATGACAAATGGATATAGTGGCAGAGAAAGAACGTACGTAAGCTTCAATGATATTATGTTAAATCATGATAAAAAGATGAGATGAGGTGCAAGCACAGGACAACACAAGGGAGATGTTAGGAAGAAGAATGCAGTTATCTTCTGCCTAGGGGCGACGCTAGGCTAATGAAGACAGTAGGAGCCCTGTTAGTTACAAGAGGATTTACTGTGCACTATATGAAGGAAAAACATGAGGTAGATGAGCATGCAGACGATAATCTTCCAGAAGTGTGAGGTCTAGGTGATCAGGGGGAAGCAAGTAGCAATAAAGGGTGTAAAGTAAGTGTAACGGTGTGTAATAATATTGGGGTCGGGTGGGATGGAGTGCAAGATAGTGCATAGTGGCGAAAAGAAGAGGATGATGTTGAGTGTAACATGTGGTTATTCAGCACCGAATCGCCTTCCAAGCATATCAGAAATAACTCCGTACTACCTGAGAGAATTTGCATTGGTATTTATCGTTTAATATAAGCAAAGCTTTGCGAAATAAATTTGGCATTTATGCCAAGTATCGAATAATATTCTATGTTTTCTGTAATCGGTCACAATAATATTGTTGTAAATCTGTGAATCGTCTCATAACAGTTACATAGGCAACAGTTCTGCCATCTTCTGTTCATACATGCTAAGACACAAGAATAACAGATAAAGAAAATAGATGGAAGCACTGCTATCTGTGTAACTGTTGTCAGATGATTTACAGGTTTACAACAATATTATTATGACCGATTACGAGAAACATAGAATGTTATTAGTTACTTACCATAAATGCCAAATATATATTTCGCAAAGCTTTGGTTATACCAAAGAATATATATATATATATATATATATATATATATATATATATATATATATATATATATATATATATATATATATATATATATATATATATATATATATAAAATGTGTATATATACAGGGGCGGAAGAATAGACTTTTTATTTTATATATAAATAAAATATATAGTTTATATTTTGACGCTCTTAAAAGTAGTTCTAAGTAGCAGTATTACAACCCACCGCCCCCCCAGAAGTCTATCCTGGATCCGCCCCTATATATATATATATATATATAGGGGAGAGGGGGGTACATTTGAACAGGGGGTACCTTTGAACATTTAAGATAACAGGCTAGAAATAATAGCATATCTGGTGGTTTCAAAATTTTTAGTTTGGCAAAACTGCGTTGCATGACGGTCAACTGTTATCTGCAATTTTAATGTAACTGTTGATGAACAGCAGTACTTTGTTACATTTGTGGGGTGAAAAGTTGGAATTTTTGTGAAGTTTTGTAAGATTTTTGACAGAAGCCTGTGTTTTGATATTATCTGCCATTCATTGCAGAAGCAAGTACATTAATTTACTTATCCAATGTTGCCCTTTGTATTTCACAATAGCTTGTACGATCTGGGTATTATCAAATTCTGCTTGATCATGCCGGTTGGGGCAGCTTTGAACAAAAATTAGGGGGCACATTTGAACATTGTTCTACCTATGCTTTTCTGACAGTTATAAGTACCAGCAACATGTTTGTGTTCTCAGACAATGAAGACAAATGTTCAGTACCAACTGCTGATATTGTGTGTGGACTTTCTAATTCTTGTCTGTCGTTTTCGATTACTTTTAAACTCTCGTCCGCCTCACTTGGGAGTTGAGTATAACCTTGAAGTTGAATTGGATTATAACTGTCACTATTCATCTCAGTGACCCCAAAAACTATGAATTCAACTCAATTCAGATGTGTTTCCGAAGGGAAGGAAAATTATTTAGAGCACAGAGGCGCACAATATACAAATACGGGCCTGCATATATGTTTCAGCAATTATTACTATTATTATTATTTCCTTGCCATACGCGATTGGTTAATTATTGTGCCTTAAACTGTTAATGCTGCTTTGTTACATTAGCCTTGTTGTTCGTAAACGAATTCATCCTAAAAATAACGATTATTGTAGTAAAATAATGGTTTGTTCAAAACTGCCCCACGTATGTTCAAATCTACCCCATGCTTGTTTAAATCTACCCCCCAAGGGGGTACATTTGAACGACACCCCCTGCGCCCTTGCACAGAATGACAAGATCGAACAAAGTACTCTATTTTATGGCAAATATAATGTATATTATATTTAGCTTTTGTTACAGTTCTATAAGGAAATTTACTGGGTGTTTGGAAGCAAAAACGAATATTCGAAAACAGATGTTCAAATGTACTCCCCTCTCCCCTATATATATATATATATAAATTCTTACTTCGATCAATCTCTTCATTTCTAAAAATGTTTTGACTAGACCCTTGTAACTTCCGTCCGTCAGGCTTACTATATTGTCACATTTTTACTATATTGTCACATTTTTCCTTATTGAGGAAGAGGTACGTGAATGACCGCTCAAGATGTTACCAATTTCAGTCATCTGCATCTGTCCATCAATCTCTTTTCTCGGAAACGACCGCCGAGCCCAGAAGGGTAGGTAATATGAGCGGGTCTGTTTTGTCAATTGTTTTGATCGAAACATCGCCCGAAACAATGTCATGTGGTTCTCGAAGACCGTACATGAGAACGAGGTCGCTTCGTATTTTGAAGTGAAGTGAATAAATAAATAAGAATATTGCCTTCTTTCCTAAACGCTAAACCGTTTCTAACTTGATGTCATAAATAATCTATATGATACTGATTAATAGAATTGGATTTGGGGGAGTATTCCTTTTCCATCCAGGGGTGTGTGTAAAAAAATTGGAGGGATGTTAGGAGGTGTAGATTACTCCCTGATTTTTAGGTCTACAATCAAAATTAGTTTTTTTTTTTTATTGTTCTCAAAAACTAAGCTTGAGTTTTTACAGTCACTCATATCATTTTGATCAGCGTAATGAGATCTATGGATTGGTATTATTCAGCATGTGAGAATGGTCACTGCAGATGATTCCCGAGACGATCCCATATTATTATTATTATTATTATTATTATTATTATTATTATTATTATTATTATTATTATTATTATTATTATTATTATTATGCTTCAGTGGCCCCGCGTAGCGTAGTTGCTAACGCTCTCGCCTTCGGTGCGAGCGGTCTCGGGTTCTGCTCCCGGTGGGGGCACTAGTTCGAAAAAGTAAAAAAAAAAAGCTTTTTCAGTCAACCATCCTAAATGTCGTTTTTTCGTGATTTCCTCATTCACACAGGCAAATGGCCGGGTTTTCGTGATTTCCTCATTCACACAGGCAAATGGCGGGGTGGTACCTAACTTATAGGTTCCACGTCGCTTCCTTCCTTCCCTTTCACCGGATAGTGGGCTCGACGATGGACGTCATAACATGATCATAGATGCCGAAAGCGCAGAAATCTAAATCCTAACTTGCGCTTTAGATTTCAAAATACTCTGTATGACAGAGTTCATAGTATTTTGATCAACTGAATATCAAACTCGTTCCACAGCCTCCTACCCCAATCTACACAGTAAAAAACGAAGTGTTGAAACAACACAAAATGACTAACACTTTAGCGTGTTACTTGTGTGCCACCAAGCACATCGACTTCCGAGCATATCAGAAATACCTAGTTACTGGCTGTGAGTATTTGCATTAGTTTTTATTGTTTGGTATGAGTAAAGCTTTGTGCAATATATTTTGCGTTTATGACAAGTAACTGATTACATTCTATGTTTTCTGTAATCGGTCACAATAATATTGTTGTAAACCTGTGACCTGTCTAACAACAGTTACACGAACAGCAGTGCTTCCATCTGTTTTCTTTATCTCTGTTACTCTTGTGTCTTAGCATTTAAGAACAGAAGATGGCACAGCTGTTATCCTTATAACTGTTGTCAAACGATGCACAGCTTTACAACAATATTATTGCGACTGATTGCTGAAAACATAAATATTCGTTACTTTTCATAAATGCCAAATATATTTCGCAACTCTTTGCTTATAGCAAACAATAAATACCAATGCAAATTTTCTTAGATAGTAACGAATTATTTCTGATGTGCTCGGAAGGCGATTTGCTTGGTGCAAAATTAATACACAAGTAACACGCTAAAGTGGTAGTCATTTTGTGTTGTTTCAACACCACATTTTTTGCTGTGTAGTGTCTGAGAAACATGTTATCCAACTAAAATAACATTTCTGCACGATAAGGTTTTCCTATTGGTCTCAATAGTTAATAGCTAGCCATCTAGACTTTCTCCTTTTATGAAGCCAATGTTTTCATACCAAATTTTCCAGAATTTAAAAAAAAAAAAAAAAAAAAACAGAAATTGTAATCTCCATCTGATTCCCGCCTCAAATAGTCACTGACACTTGAAAGTAAAAACTACCTGTATTTTTTAAATGACAGATTTAATTCTCAAAATGTAACTATTTCTATGTTTCCATTGTAAAGTGAAGTGAAGAGTTGCAAGGAATAATAAAACGTGAGGTTCGAACTATAACCGGGACTTGAATCTGGACCACTTGACAAGTAGACATACCATCTTGCAGGATCAACCCTTATAGTAAAGGCCGTTCCCCATCACATTATCTCGCCTCTAAGACAACTGGAGTGCAAAGGAGAATGAATTGGGATTCACGAAAGTCCGAATTCAATAGTTAACACCAGACACACACACACACACACACAGGAAAATAAATCTACATTTTTTTGTATTTAGTATATTTTATATCTCAGAATACTCCATTTGCGTATATAACGTTTAAGAAATTTACTTTTTTTTTTTTTTTTTGTAGATCAGTGTATTTTATGGCAGCTCAGTACTACTCCATTTACGCATTTAATGTTTATAAATCTACTGCCTTCTTTTATGTCACTGTAGTTTATAGCTCAGGACCACTCCATTTACGTATTTAACGTTTAACAAATTTACTGTATTTTTGTCAGTGTGTTATAGCTCAGGACACTCCATTTGCGCGTTTAACGTTTAACAAATTTACTTCTTTTTGTATATCAGTGTGTTTTACGGTAGCTCAGGACTACTCCATTTACGCATTTAATGTTTAACAAATTTACTGTCTTTTTAATGTCATTGTGTTTTATGACTCAGGCCACTCCATTTACGTATTTAACGTTTAACAAATTTACTGTCTTTTTATGTATGTGTGTTATAGCTCAGGACTACTCCATTTACGCATTTAACTTTTAATAAATTTACTTTGTTTTTTTGTCAATGCGTTTTATAGCTCAGGATCACTCCATTTACATATTTAACGTTTAACAAATTTACTGTCTTTTTTTTATGTCTGTCTGTTTTATAGCTCAGGACCACTTCATCTGCGTATTTAACGTTTAACAAATTTACTGTCCTTATTGTCAGTGTATTTTATAGCTCAGGACCACTCCATTTACGTATTTAACGTTTAATAAATAAATGTTTAACCATAAATTAGTAACGCCTTTGTTTTGTATTTTCCCTCTAGTTCCTGTTCTAAATAGTACCGGTTACTATAATGCTGCCAAAATGTCTTGAACCGTGGCAAAAATGTGAACTAAAGCTCACAGCGTCGACACACTCACGCCTTGAGCCAATAAGGGTTCAGCTGTTGCTAAGCGAGAGAGTTTTAGCGAAAGGGAGTGGAATTCCTTCAGCCTATAGCAGCGCCTGGAACGGATGACTAGGTGTCAAGTCAATGTGATATATCTTTTAGTTTTCTTTTTTCGGGTGAGGGGAAGTTTAACTATGTCGTAACCCCAACTTTGATGATCCCATAACTCCGGAATCAAAAGTCATTTCACATGATTATGAACCGGGTCAAAATCTACTTCTATGCCAAGTTAGTCAACATGGGATGAATTCTGTAGATCGTTCCATACTTTTTTTTTTATGTATATATGTATGTAAATCAAATTAATGATGAAAAGCGTTCTCAAAATAGTCAAATCCCATCGAAAGTGTTAACGAAAGAGCATTAAAACGGGGATATGTATTTTTACAGCCGCTGCTTTTTAAATAATCCTGAACATCCATTTGACAAACTAGCACAGAACAAAGAAGTGCTACTGGTTCTAAACAAAAGGAATTTCTAGCAGCAAGAGTCGATTGGTTTCAAAACAATATTGAGAACAAATACGACAATGTTATTGTTAACAATGGTATTTACAGGAAGTTCGATTATAACAAGAGGCAACATTGACAGCTGTGTTTTCAAAAGAGAGAAGGAGCATTATTAACAAACGGTTTTGCAAGCACGTAAACACATATAGCTATATACCACTTGCATGCAAAGTTTCCTTGTAGGAGAATTGTTGTCGACAATTACAAAAAAAAAAAAAAAAAAAAAGTTTCATGGAAACATTGGCTGTATATACCCGTCCTTCTTCACCCCTTCAATCATGATGCCTTTGCGTTATTTTGTCGCTGTTGCATTGTCACGGCGGTTGGAAAGTTTTTAAGTGCGCAGGTGTTCCTTTACCACCAGAAACAAAAACGGTAATGTTCTGTGCGGTCATCATCCAGCAGAGACAAAGAGACCTTGCAATTAAACCAAAGCTACAAACACTGCACAGCTTTGCTCCATTTGTTCTGTACAAGTCGAGTAATAAACCCGTCTTGTGGATGATTTATGCTGTGCGCACATCCGCCCAGTGCAGCACAATTTTGTTCGTGCACTTGGGACGATGGACTCGTTACTTTTTTTCTCTTTCTGCCTTTACTTAGCCATCAAGGACACCCGAACTAAGAAGACCCCTCTCCTTCGCTGTTGTCTCTGTATTCTTTTGCAAAGCAACAATTCGCAGCGACGACAACAGGGACAATCTTCGTGGGAAGTTTCTTCGTTGTTTTGTATCTTTATTCATGTATATGGAGATTCTACATACAGTACAGGTATTGCTTTATTAGCCTTACATGTCTTGAGAAAGTCAAAAGTTTCTGCTGCCACTTTGGAACTAATCCAATCATTATTATGGTATGATCCTGCTAGGAATTATAGTGTATTTTTTTCTCTCTCTCAACTTAGATTATCATATCAAAATGATCGATATTTGAAAACGACTTGTTTTTTAATTGTGTTGGCAATGTTGAAGGGTGTATTTACAGGAATACAGGAATAGAATGATTTGTCATCAGCCTTCACTTTTGATAGTAAAAATACATTATGTTCTTGCAACAAGTATTTGTAAAATTCTTCGCAAGCCCAATCTGAAATTATATTACTGCAATGATTCCCTTAACCGATTGTGTTTAAGAGATTTTTTTTTTCAATTGTCCGCTAACCATTTATTAGAAAAAAAAAACAGTCTTTCAGTTGCTGCATTATTGCTTGGAATTGCAAAATAAAATCAACAAATTTTAAAAAAGTTTATTAAACATTTCAATGTTGTTCTTACTTCTGAAAAATTCACACCACTGCTCTTCAAGAAATTTTGATCTACACCAGAAATGCATATCAGACCAGGGCCGCAATATGAGTCATGTCATAAATGTATATCATGGTATGCTTCATTATTCATACGATTAAAATTATTTGAAAATGTCTACTATTTTGTGTATATTTTTAAAAAGACAAAATGCAAAACAAATATAAATCTGATCAAATTCCGGATAAATCAAAAATAATTTAAATGCCTGCCGAACATGAAAAAATTATTTACAAAAAGTATGTCCGGCAAACAGGAGCGTCCACAGGTAGCGTCATGAGAATATTTGGGGGGATATAGTTATTCGTTGAAAATTATACAATTAAACTGATAAGGAAGAAAAATACATTTGGAAGGTACAGTGGTAAATTTTGGAGTTGCCCCAAAGTCTTTGGGGAGAGAGGAATCGGATGAATGGCAATCCTAAACGTTACCCACCTTTGTTATGTTACACGTGTTGATCTTATCAGTCGGCTTATAAGAGATTTCCAGAAAAAAAAAAAACTATAGTCTGAGGAAGGCACTGGTGCTGTGCCGAAAACTTAGCAAGAATTCTGTAAATTTTACCGCATTTATGCATAAAGAGTCAAAACCTTGTGTAAACTTAGATGGTTATTTCGCAGTTTATGGATTACTCGGGGTCATGCTCACTACCCTCTCTAATCCCCTACCAACACTTTAGATGCTACTTTTACCGCAAATAAGAGGCAAGGGTATCTATGGGAACCCGGTACGCACACTCAATAATTTGTCAAAACAACCTTTGGAAGTTCAAGGTAGCTCAGATTTACACTTACTCTACCTCAGGCTCACTATTCTCAATAGAGCTCACATTAATTAAACTCACTTCCAAACTGATTACAATATATTTTATGTTATAATAATTTGCATAAAAATTAAGTAAACCAAATAATTAAGTAGAAAAATTATTGAGGCTAGTCTTTGTTTTGTACACTATTAAAAATAGTTAGGAAAAAAAAAAGTGCGTAGGAGAATGATAAACACCCTCTAAAGGTTGTGAACTCTTATTTGTTAGTTGAAAAGGAACAATGCATTCATGCATTCCAGCGTTGGGCAGCCGTGGTCGCAGTTTGTTGAAGGATAATATAAATGTCAATGATTAAATTTGCTTCCATCATTACTGGCGGTGAAACACGTCCTTTTCTCAGTTATCGCTTGCCAAACAAGGTACTTTGGAGAGAATTCCTTCTCCTTCTTTGATTTTATCTTGTTAAGGTTCGACGTCCTTTGGGTTCTCACAGGTGTAATACCCTTGTTTGGGTACATTCTCTTGGTTCTTTGGTGCGTAAGGTTTGTTCATCAATGACATGCGCTCGCTAGAATGGTTGGTTCTGTATAACAGTTATTTTGTACTTCTCTAGACACTTCATTTTCATTTAACACGATTGTAACATTAAAAAAAAAAAAAAAAAAAAAAAGTTAATAATGAATCGTAACAACTCTTTTCTTAGAGCAGTTTCCCAACGTGGCTTGCGGGATATATACAAGACAAGAGAATTTAACTGTGACGTCGTAAATTATTGACACAAAAATAGTTAAGAACCAGAAAATTACTTCTGTGGATCGCCAGTTAAATAGAATGGCGGAAGGGGTGGTATTCGCAGGCCAAAAATCTAGAAAAGGTTCTTTAGAGAACAAATTACATCCTAGCTAGTGCTCAGTCTCTCTTCACTGCAACCATCTCGGCTCCCGCTCTTGAAACTTTCAATTGTTAGATGAGTAAATGTTAAAAAAAAAAAAAGTAATTGAAAAATTCTTATTTATCCATATTTACTTCTAAAATAGGAGACTGAGCTTTTTTTTAAAAAAAAAAATGTGATCGCTCTGTTATCGATCGATCGATCGAAACAGCAAGGCTATATGAGGCGTGGATCTAGAGCTTAAGGTGGAATCCGAACCACAGGAGCTCCTCCCGGTGCTCTGTTGTCGTGGAGCTTTCTGTCCTTATCGACTTGACAATAGTTCCTTGCATCACTGAGGGAGGAAAGGATTTAGCCATTTCTTGTTTTCAGAAATTCAAGCGTTTTTATCGGTAACCCCATCCATTGCGACTTTGGGATGTATTACATTACATAAATAACTAATACTCTCTGACCAGAGTTTAATATAATTATTTATTAAAACCAAAATAACATGTTACAGTTTCAACAACTTAACGTTGTCTTCATCAGACAATCAGTTTCAGATGCTGGGCAAAATAATTCTATCACTTCCTGTTGTTTTAGAAACTTGTTGGATTGTCAATCGGCGATTATTTATGATACTTTTATGCATTTTGTCACATGTTCTTCTGGGTTAATGCTTCAACAGGCCTTTCTGGTCAAGGATTGCCTTCCCCCTCCTAAATTCAGCTGCCCATTTCTTCACAGTGGTACTATGAGTGACACTATCGTTTAATGCAATAACCATATCGGTGTGGATATCCTGTTATATCATCCTTATGGACATTATCAATAAGTTTCTCTATTTGGTCAAAAGTCTCTCACTCAGCTGTCTTCCTTTGCCTACAAAAACACAGAAAAAAGTACATATTAACATCTAATGTGGCACGGCATCCTATGACGGTTCAATAAATACTTCTAAGTATATGTTAAGTTATAAATAACCCTATTTCTTATTGGACCTAGAGTTTTGGCAACAACCTAAGTATTACCATATGCTAAACTTTAGTAAAGAGAACATTTTTAGCAGGGTTTGTTTAAATCAGGCGTTTCTTTTTTTATGGTTTACACCAAAAAATAAATTTAAAATTTAAAAAATGCCACAAATCGTGTGAACATGCTAATGTTTCCACATATCTCAAATCATCTAGAAGATCTTTTCTTACACATTACAAAACCAGGAAACATCAATGTAAGTGATTTATTGAAATTAAAAGCATTTTGTGCATATCTATCTATATGTTTGAATGGTACAGACCAGACCGAATTCAAATGATTCGTATCTTTATTCACTTCTTTTATTGATATGCAAATTAATTCTCTGTATTTCGGACTCAGTAAACTAACTTGAGTTAAATTAGATTTTTCTGTACTTTGTAATCTTTTGAAATTGTCTATTTATTTTAATAATGTGAATAACTCTGTACAGTGATTTCACTTGTGCAGTTGTGCCCCTTTTTGTCCTTTTGCTGTGACTTAATATTTACAGCTGCGTTGCCAGTTCAGCAGGCTTAACAACCATATACCATTGTGAAATTAACTTTAGGTGTTTTATTTCCCCCCATTTCATATAATTATTAATAATACCACCCAGGTATCGAAAACTAGTCACCTGTTCTATTTTCTCACCTCCTATTTCTATATTTGACACCGACCGCTTCGTTCCAATCACCATGTCTTTTGTCTTCTAAACATTTATTTTCGTCCCATGTTCTTCACAGCTCTTGTTCAAGTTTTCTAACATCCTATTGATTTCCTCTTCAGATTCCGCAACAAGTACTCTAACATCTGCAAAACGTATTCTACCTCCTACTGAAATGCTATAATCATTATGTAGGCTCTTTCTCACTACCTTTTCTAGATAGATACTAAATAACGTTGGTGAGAGACAGCATCCTTGTCGAAATCCCGTTCCAATTAATTACACTCTGCTGATGGACATTAAATACAAATGTCGAAGCAGTTGTCTCTGAACTCTTCAAAAAGAGGCAATTTTTCCATTTTCTTCAAGGGTCTTCATCCCGGCGAAATTAAAATACCGCTAATTTTACAGTAATTATGTGATATCTTCAAATAGATAAAAGATAATCGAAATGTGGAACAAGAGCGCCCTAGACAATATTATTTTACATGAGAAACCGTTATCATGACTCACTTATCTGCTTTCGATTTCGAGCCATTTTGAAAACCGGCATTTATTTTCGCGTTTCTAAACGTCTGAAAACGGAAAGCCACTAGGTGACTTGTGATAACGGTACCTCACGCAAAATAATATTGTCTAGGGCGCTCTTGTTCCATATTTCAATTATTTTTTATCTATTTGAAGATATCTCATAATTACTGTAAAATTAACGGTATTGTAATTTCGCCGGGATGAAGACTCTTGAAATCTACCTGGACTATTTTTCTGGTCCAAAAAAGAGGAGTCATGTTCGGGCCATTGTAATGCCTAATCCTAAACAACTTTCATAATTATTGTGTAATATTCTCCTGTCATATTGTAGTGCATGACCGATGAATTGTAGTGACTCTCAGAAGGAACATGGCAGCTAATGATTACAGTAAAGTCTGCTGAAAAAGTTAAAAAAAAAAAAAAAAAAAAAAAAAAAAAAAAAAAAAACTCGAAGAGTGCTAATAATGCATGTAAACAATGACAGCCCACTATTTTCCAACAGTATAGTGAAGATCCTTTTATACTTGCCACGTTGTGGGATTTAGAAGGTAAAAAAAGGATTGAAGGAGTTGTGTGACAGGTCGTTTCGTTTTGTATCCTACCTAATTCACACATATACAGGAAAAGAACACACTTTGTCCGTATTTGTACTCGCGTGTGAGTAAGGCAATGTAAACTCACGAATTTGATGACTGCCCAAGAAGCACCTCCTAGAAGCGTTGTGTACCCGCTTTTGTGAACAGAACCTTTATTTTATTTGTTACAGAATACAGTACAATGTTGTAACCATAGTTTCTTGTGTGTATAGTAACCTCTACACATTTCTAGGTACTGTATATAGTTACAATTTATTAACAATAAGTATCTAATAAAACCTTCATAATCAATGTCTTTGTTTTACAAGTGTTTATTAATTGATTTTAGAGTGCTTTTGTTAGTAAACTAAAGAACATCGGAAGTCTGCTTTCCTTCTTAGTTATTTAAGTTCGTAATTCATCCGTATAATAATAATAAAGCTACGTTCATAAATTCACAGCTGTAAGTGCTTTTATGTTTTTGCAGAAGTGTTGCCATTGAAATTATGCTTTGTTCGTAAATTATTTGTTTTCTTTCGCTATTGTTTGTTTCCAAAGTGTTAACTTTTTCTTTGTTTCAATACTGTTGTTAATATACTGCAATGACTTGATACCTGAAATACCAAGATCTAGCTTGTTGTAAAATGCAATATAACACCGTTTCATATTGGCGTCTATTTACACCACTTAGTCGAAAGGGCTCAGAGAAGATACCAAGAAATATTTGTTTGGTTGTTTATTGGACGGTAGCTCCCTCTTTTAGCAACAAGGCCGTGTGAAACGTGGACTTACAGATAAGGTGGAATCCGAACCACCGTAATGCTTCAAATTTCAATGCTACTCCACCAGGAATCGAAGTCGGGATCATTACATCAAAAGTCACATACTAGGGTACAAGACCAGTGGAATTCCTTATTGTATGTGGAATTCACGATAGATTTTGTGGAAAACATGGAAAGAAATACAAGTAATAGCGTTCTAATAGAGAAGGGCTCCTTCTGTTCTTGAGATTAACTTACGATTATTTGGTGATTTTTTGAAGTCGAAAACAGTGACTGTTGTTAGACACAATATGATTATCTTATCATAATTAATGTTCATTAACGTGGAATCCGAATCATATAAGTTCCCGCCGGAATCAAACCTGAATCCCCCTCGCCAAAGGTGCGTACGCAAAACCACCAGGTTGCTGTTTACCATGTCTCGACAGTGTTCTTTGGATGCGACATGGAGCGCTCACTCAGATAATTTGAGTTTTCGAGTTGAATTTTCAAGAATTTATCTCGACATACCGGGACATCCGGTGCCTGACGATTACCTACTGACTACTGATAATAGAAGTGTAGACTAGAAAAGTATGATGTTGCTACCTAAACAAGACTATGGGTGCCAAGTTGAGAAAAATATATTCTGAGAAGACATGTATATCTGAGTACATTATACTCTACAGAATACATTCTAAGCATCGATAGATTTACATCATTCTCAAAAGCCAATATAAGAAGAAGAATTGTGTCGAGAGGAAGACGTATCAGGCTGAACACAGCCTTGGGCATTACTGAAACAGAACATGAATACTATTTTGTATTACCACAAGTGGTAGAAGTACTTAGAGAAAGACAATATGGGAGGAGAATATGTATTATTTGAAAAGCGTTGCGTATTAGAATCAGTTCAAGAAGAGAAAGAGGGTAGACCACACACGGTCTCTGGAGAAGTCACGCGTGTTTACTATGCGGCTCTGGCAGTGGTGTTCCCACGCTGAGATAAGCGTCACACTCGAGTGGTGATGGATCTGAACACACACCACAACACAGCGGGACAGCGGCCTTCCGCACAAGACAACAGCTAACACAGCAGCTTACCAAAATTCAGCTGCTTTTTCCCTCTCTCTCTCTCTCTCTCTCTCTCTTTCTTTCTTTCTTTCCCTCGTTTTAAATGTCATCTTCTTTTGCAAAAAAAAAAAAAAAAAAAAAAAGTCTCAGTAGTTTTCCTTACGTTCTCAACAAACTTCTTGTTCAAGAGCAAATTTCAACTTTATACTTGCTCTATAAATAATAATAATATAATTATTTAATTAAAACCTGTTTACTTCCGCTTTGTTTTATTTAAGTTAATTACAGAGTATTGTAATTTCGCAACTCCTCAGAACAGCCAGTAAGAAAGAAGAAGAGGGAAAAAACGAAATAATTTACAATTTAGCCCAAGGATCAAATGGTGTATCGGATCCACACACATATACAACGTGGTATAGCTGCCAAAGATAATCACAATATATGCTTTGCAATTGAACTACAGGGTGGGCAAAAGTCACGAAGTGGTTCTAACTGAACTGAATAACTATTTTATTTATCATTAGATTCCATTGATATTTCACAGGCTTAAAGACAACGATGGAAGATTGTTTACACTTATGTACGGAATATAATCTTCAGGTAAGTGTCCGCCATTATGGGCATCACATATGCGGCCCCTATGTAGCATTTAATGACACGGGCCTTCATGATTCATGACAGGGGTCGACACTTCTGGCTCGAGTGCCCGTAGTTCTGCTCGAATATTGTCCTCGAGCTGCTGTATTGTTTGTGGTCTGTTCACATACATTTTGTTCGTCAGATAGCTAGGTCCCGTATCTCTGAGGTCCATAATGGACCGGACATCTACCTGAGATTATGTTCTACGCATAAGTATAAACAATCTCCCATCCTTGGTCTTTGTCAAATATCAATGAACACTAATGCTAAATAATTTTTAAAAAAAAAAAGTTATTTATAGTCACAGCTCCTTCGTGACTAAGGATCACTCTGTATTTCATTAGGAATATGATCCGGCCTCTGGCTCGCTATCACTTAAAGGACTTGCATTCGATTATTAGGACCTAGTGGTGGGTACAAAAATCGGTTTTTCGGTTTCAGGAAAACCGAAACCGGTGTTTGAAATTTTTCAAAAAAACGTTTTTCTCCAAACCCGGTTCGGTTTTCACCGAAACTGGTTATTGGTTTTATCCAAAATCGATTCGGTTTTTCATCGGATCCGATTTCGGTTTTGTTCAAAACCGATTCCGTTTTCTTCTCAAAGTAGGTTCTATTTCTGACCAGAATAGTGTTTCGTTGTCCTCCGGAAATCGACTCCGTTTCCACAGAAATAGTTTTATGTGTTTTCCAAAAGTTTTCACCGAAACCGAACCGGTTTTGAAGAAAACCGATATGTCAGTTTTCGGATTTCGTTTTTTTTAGAAACCGGTTTCTGGTTTTTATAAAAACCGGTTTTACCCATCGCTATTAGGATCACGCAGTGGGACAGAAAATTGTACTCTGTTAGTACGTCTGTACGTCTGTCATTCACTTTTCTCGATAACTCTCGAACGAAAGCAATTTTGTTGCAAATAGAGCTATAACGATTATCTCAGTCAAGTTCGTTATATTGAGTCAGTTTGTTAATATTTTCACGTGAAATGGTGACTTTAACGTACTGCTATCGTTTAAAATCAATATATCCTAGCTTCTATGCAACTCGTACAGCAAAGTATTGTTGGTTGCCTATGGTAAAGGATATACTAGTATTAACATTTCTTATTGTAAAAAAAAACATTAGCCTTTAGTTTTTCGCATGATTCTTTTTATTGTATTTACAAGAGTTTGTATATTTCTAGCTGAACGGCTAATTGTCACGGGATTTTGCATTCCTGTGTGAAGATATTATAATTGCTTCCTTTATTTCCAATTTATTTTTCGATAGGAGTCTTTTAGAAATAGGACCTTTCCTAAACCCTCTACTTCTTTATGTTTATCCATTGATTTGTATTTAAAACCAGCGAAGTTATATAGGGCAATACCTATTTAACGCGAGATCTGAATCACTGTAGTAATACGTTTGATGCTTCCTCACCGGGAACTGATTTCGGAACCTCGTGCTACAAAGACTTGCGCAAGCAATTAGACCAGTGATGAGAGCTCTGATTTTAAAGGAATTTCGTTTACCAAAGCTTTTTTTGTTTTATATATATATAATATTACAAAGACCAGGCGTCCAAGTGAAAGGAAGTTCTCAAACACCGGGCATTCTACAGAGTGGGGATGACAATCAATCGGTCAATTAATGCCATCTGCGGTGCTGTCGCTCATTTTATCCTAAAATGTTGGCTGACTTCGTTTATCTTCCTTATTTGACGATTGTTGCCGATGGTTAACGATGTCTTCTTCGTAGTTGTCGTGTGTGACGTCTGTCTGGGAGACAAGAAATCTCTACGTGATGGATCACAATCAGTTGTAGCCGGGATGTAAAGGGCGAAAAATTAGAAATTGAGTTCGTTGATGGAGTCCACCGGAAGTGATAGAAATTAACCATTTCCAGTTTAGACATTGATCATTGTAGAGCAAAAACGGTAATAGATAGCGAGAAGCAATTTCCAGCGATCCATTAAGCGTCCCAAATCCATTCTTAACTCTCTAGTTAAACCGTGAGTGATAGAAAACTATAACTTCCAGTTTCAATATTGATCTACGTAAAGGAAAAACTATAACAGAAAGTGAGAAGAGTTTTCTTTTATTTTTTTTTTGGAATCGATTTAGTGCTAAGGATATTTCATCTCTCTTCTATATTAACCTTCTATTCTACAGTACTTATAGTTTTCAACAACCGCTAGTAATGACAGAATTCAAGCACTTATAGTTTTAACAATGATTGCTATAGAATAAATCGGTAATAGATAGCGAGAAGCGTTTTCTTTGCAATCAATTAAGCTTCTTTTCAGTATATGCATCCTCCACTCTAATATCTTTACTGAAACCGGGAGAGGTACAAAAAGACAGAATACAATCTGCAAGAGTAATTGTGCTTCAATCATTAACAATCAAAGTAATGAGAAAGCTTAGAAGGAAGTTGGTCAAGGTGAATATTTAAACCATCTCAGTGTTTGTCTAGTAGTACTAATGACAACCATAGTAAAAATGCCAATCAAAACGAAAAGTGCTCACTTTCACTTAACGTCACCCAATTTCATACTCACGGTATTGGTCCTACTTTACACATATAGACACTTGCCATTTCGACATCACGCTGAAATAGGATTAGGATTGGGAATTAGATTTCTGGACTTACGCCATATATGGCCATGTTAGCCCTTCACGTATAAGAGATGACGTCCCACGGCGATCATAATATCCAAAAAAGGGAAGGAAAAAAGAATTGAATAAGGAAGGAAGTGGCCTAGGACTTATAGGTTAGGTATCATCCCGGCATTTGCCTACTGTGACTGAGGAAGACCTCACTCAGGATAGCTGTCCTGAAAACCCTTCTACACTTTTTACGATCGAGTGTCCCCATCGGGAATTGAACCCGGTACCGTCGCGCTCAAATAATTTCTATTACATATCTGATCACGTAACTATTTGGAATTCGCACTTAATGAACCCTAAACTCACTCCGTGAGATCGAGGTCGAGTGAGCATCGAGCTGGTGAAGGTCGACCTCATGAATTTGGGCACCTATTGCTTGAATTGGCCCTCAGATTTCAAATGTTAAGAGACTTCATCCCGGCGAAATTAAAATACCGCTAATTTTACAATAATTATGTGATATCTTGAAATAGATAAAAGATAATCGAAATGTGGAACAAGAGCGCCCTAGACGATATTATTTTACATAAGAAACCGTTATCACGACTCACTTATCTGCTTTCGATTTCGAGCAACTTTGAAAATCGACATTTATTTTCGCGTTTCTATACAGTTGAAAACGGAAAGCCACTAGGTGACTTGTGATAACGGTACCTCACGCAAAATAATATTGTCTAGGGCGCTCTTGTTCCATATTTCAATTATCTTTTATCTATTTGAAGATATCACATAATTACTGTAAAATTAACGGTATTTTAATTTCGCAGGGATGAAGACTCTTAAGCCCTGTACATTTGACAATCGAGACCGCCTGTATTTTCCGTGTGAATGACGTGTTCCCTTGCCAATATGCATACTCACTTCGTGATGTTGAGGACAAATTTGCATAAGTTAAAAGCTCCAGCGCCTATGGTCAAGATGGTCGACCACTGGACTCGAAGTCGGGACCTTTTGGTTGTGAAGCAAGTACTCTAACCATTCCCGTCTCGTTGATTGGGGTAAGACCCTAGCTGATGGTGTCACGTTCTACCACTGATTTATAGAGATATGTAGTGAGAGATTTTGAAAGAGTGTATAAATACGTACTGTATAGGAAAGAAAGCAAAATAAACATAATATAAGAATACGAAAGAGGAAAAATAAACGAAGATAGAAAGCTCCATCGATATCGTGTTGTTTGATTGGAAGAGGAGGCAATCCGTGCTCCGTTTTTAAACATGCAGCAGCCATGAACCAACCTTTCTTCCCACTATCTTCTATGGCCTGTCACTTCGTCAAGTGACACTTCACCGAACAACGAGCAATAAGGTTTTCTCTTGATATGCCGTTTACACGACTTCCTCTCTATCTCTGTCTTGTCCTTAAGAAACATAGAGAGAGAGGAAGGGGAAAATAGTAGAAGAAAGAGAAAAAAGGTAGATAGCTGGATTAAGAAACACTAGCTGTCAATGTGATGACATCCACACACACAACAGAACGACACAAAAACCAACACACACAGAAAGAAAGAAAGAAAATACCTCCTACCTAATGCACTCAGTCATTAAAAAAAAAAAAAAAAAAAAAGATTGTAATATCTTCTGGAGTATGAGAGATTTTTTTTTAAACTTAAAATAAAAGAACTGTGACATTTTAAAGACCTCTAAGGACACACACATACCAACAACAAAATAACAGGAATTCAATCAAATATTAAAGATAACCAAAGGAGAAGGGGAACAAGAATGCAATGGAATGTCTTTAAGAATGTAAGTAGTTTAACGACGTGTATGGATAAAGTAACTTAAAAAAAAAAAATACTGCAATCGAACACCTACTTCATTTCAGAACAAGATGAGAAAATTACTGTAAGTACATAAAGTACATTTCTAACTTAAACTAGCGATTTTTTTAAAAAAAGAAATAACAAACATTTCTCTATATGTTTTCTACAAAGGGCATGGTAGCTCAGTGGTAGAGCGCAGCGCTCGTCTTTAGTAGAAGGGGTCTGTGATTCTATCCCAGACAATGAGAGTTTATGGTAGACAATATCGTATCCGTGGGTTTTATCGGGGTTCTCCTGTTTCCTCGAACGTTATGATTCCACTAATTCTTTACAATTATTCAACGAGCAGTCATGGATCGATTCCCGGTGGAGACAATTGGTCGATAAAGTGTGAAAGCTTTTTCAGTTCAGTCATCCTAAGTGAAGTTTCCTGGGTTTTTTCCTCATTCACACCAGCCAAATCAAATGGCAGGGGGTTCATATAGCCATAGATGCGGAAAATTCAGAAATCTAATTCCTAATGCCTAATCCTAATAATTTTTCACTGTCATTAATCAACCGTCTCTTTTAGCCTAAATGGCTTAAGAGGCCTCATCCCGGCGAAATTAAAATTCCGCTAATTTTACAGTAATTATGTGATATCTTCAAATAGATAAAAGATAATCGAAATGTGGAACAAGACCGCCCTAGACAATATCATTTTACATGAGATAGCGTTATTAGACTCACGTATCTGCTTTCGATTTCGAGCCATTTTGAAAATCGGCATTTATTTTCGCGTTTCTAAACGGCTGAAAACGGAAAGCCAGTAGGTGACTTGTGATAGCGGTACCTCACGCAAAATATTGTTGTCTAGGGCGCTCTTGTTCCACATTTCAATTATCTTTTATCTATTTGAAGATATCTCATAATTACTGTAAAGTTAGCGGTATTTTAATTTCGCCGGGATGAGGCCTCTTAACTGTGGGACGTAAAACTGAAAGATTTCTCTTCATTCTTTGTTTTCTGCTTGTAAATATTTCTCATTGAAGTGTGTGACCCTACAACAAGAGGAAGAAGAAGAATTCCTTAAAAATGCTACGTAGATAATATCAAGGTGAGAATTACTAGGGGGATAAGGAGGATTTCCCTCTGTCACATTTTATTTCCCTCAAAGAAACTATAGTGCTGCCAAAATGTCTTGAGCCGTCGCAAAAATGTGAACTAAAGTTCACACCCACGCGTTGAGCCAATAAGGGTTCAGCTGTTGCTAAGCGAGAGAGCCTTAGCGAAAGAGAGTGGAATTCCTTCAGCCGATAGCAGCGCCTGGAACGGAAGAGTAGGTGTCAAGTCAATGTAGTATATCTTTAACTAAATCATTCCTACCGACGCGACGATGCTTCCCTTATTCTCTACTTCAAACTATCTTTAGTGATAAAAAAAAAATCAAGGATACTGTCAAATTCCACTGATATTTGCCCTTTAATGTAATTTTAATATACCTATTCTATTCCGAAATGAAATATGTAAACTATTCGCTTTATACTCACAGCTGCACAATACAAATACACATTATTTTCTCCTATTTTCACCGTCACTCAGATTGCATATTAGGGATGGTACCGAGACCGAGACTAGTCTCGGTCTCGTCTCGAATTATCGAGACGAGACCGAGACCGAGACGGACTTTTTTATACCGAGACGAGACCGAGACCATGACGGACTTTTAAAAACCGAGACGAGACCGAGACCGAGACAGACCTCTATAAATCGAGACGAGACCGAGACGAGACTTAGGTCAGTCTCGAAAGTCTCGGTCTCGTCTCGAATATTGATATTGATAGATACTAAAATTGCCTTCACTCAAAATTTGTTTCGTTGCTGTGTTAGATAATATGAGAGCGGTTGACTGATGTACATTGGCGTATTTAGGGGGTGGTTATCGGGCTCAAACCCCTCCCGAAATAAATTTGTGATAATTTTTTGCATTGCACGTACAACGCAAATGTTTCTTACTGGTTCCTCAAGCCTCTCCAGAAACTAAATCCACTGCTGATGCAAATAGAATTCTCTCTCTCTCTCTCTCTCTCTCTCTCTCTCTATATATATATATATATATATATATATATATATATATATATATATATATATATATGGTCGCGGTGCCACTCAGGTCCGCCCTGGATAGGTTCCCGGAGCCCAACTTTAATTTTAAATGGAACCAAGGGGTGAGTGGTACCTCGTTCGATAGATCTTGAAAAACTAAAAAGCATTGTGGCAAAAGATCTTTCATATCGGGCACTGTATTCAAAATAGCCGACAAGATATGTTGCCTCTATTAGATACAGTTAAAACGTGCAGTACCACTAATATGAAAACGGTTGAACATAAATGAACCGAACAAAAACTCAAATAGAAAATGTCATGTGGCACATCGATTGATATTGTCGCGGAGGCTTCCAGGGCCACCCTTCATGGAGGCCCAGGGCGCAACGTCAAAATTGTAAATGGAAACATGGGGTGAGTGATACCTCATTCAACATATCTTTAAAAACTGAATAGAGCTGTTGCAAAAGATTGTTCATATGGGTCACCGTTTTCAAAATGAGCACCAAGACATGGTACCTGCATCAGGTAAAACGTCCAGTGTCACTAATATGAAAACACCAGAAAAAAATATTCGAATAGGAAATCACAGAGGGTATTTATCATTCTATAGCTCGGGAATGTTGCAACAGTCGAAAAGATGATTAGAGTGAAAGTGCCATAATGGAAAGGAAGAAATTTAACTCCTAGAAATTTATCATAACCTCACTCCGCAAGTGAGTGAAGCGGGAAGGATCGGTGAAATTGCAAATGAGAGCCTTAGTTTTTGCAAATTGTATCTACGAAACAAAGTTATTTGAAATGTGTTTTAATAAGAGATAAATGTTTCTGTAATGGGATAAAGTATGTAAAATTCTTGTTAAATGGTACCTTCCATTTTGATTGCAGGCAATGGTTTGATGCAAAAATGAATCAACTGAAATGCGAAACCAATTTGTCGAACAATGCAATTTTAGAACAATGTTTTCAAACGTTGGTTTTGTTCAACAGTCGTCTGCATGATATTGGTTCGCTTCTTTTCCTTCATGTCTTCTTGCATGTGATAGAATATGAGTTTCACTGAGATGTCCAAAGTTACATTCCGAATAACTTTCAACGGTAATTTCAGTTGTGATCCTTAGTAACGAAACGGTATATACTGATGCAGATATGTCCCAAAAATCTTGCACGCATTGCGTTAAATTATCAGAGGCGAAGGGGCGAGCAAAATGTTGTTAAACTTGAATTTCGCCTTATTTTTTTCACGTTATTTCACTTTATTTTTATTTATTATAGTACCAGTCATTTGTACACACAAGTGCTTCAGACAAACCATATCTATTGCAAATAAAAGTGAGGTTCTCATTTGAGATTTTACCATTTATTCCCGCTTCACCCACTTACGGACAGAGATCGGAAAGATAATTTTCAAACATTTCCTCTTTTACATAATGTTAACTATACTTTAATAATATTTTTCCCCGTTGCATTATACTCGAGCCGTGGAATGATAAATACCCTCTGTGCTTTCCTATACGAGTTTTATTCTGTTCATTTATCTCCAACTATTTTCATATTAGGGGGCTAGTGGTACTGGACGTTTTATCTGATACAGGCACCATGTCTTGGCGGCCATTTTGAAAACGGTGACCCATAGGAAAAATCTTTTGATACAATACTGTTTAGTGTTTCAAAATGTATTCAACGACGTATCACTTGACCCATATTTCGGTTCAAAATTTCTAAGTTTGGCCCCCTTGAAAGGCAGCCGTGGAGCACTGCGAGAACATTAATCGACGCGCCCCATGCCTTTCCTCTTTCACTTTCTGACTGTTCGTTTACCTCCAACTGTTTTCATATTAGTGGTACTGGACGTTTTATTAGATACAGGCACCATATCATGGCGGCCATCTTGAATACGGTGACCAATATGAAAAATCTTTTACCACAACGCTTTTTACTTTTTAAAGATCTATGGAACGAGGTATTACTCGCCCATGTTTCCATTTAAAATTTTAAAGTTTGGCCCTGGTACCCCATGAAGGGTGGCCCCGGGAGGCGCCGCGACAACACCATTCGGTGTGCCTCATGGCATTTCCTATTTGAGTTTTTCTTCGGTTCATTTATGTTCAACCGTTTTCGAGATATCTCCGTGGAAAGATTAAATATATACATATATCCGTGGACCCAGTATATGATCAAGGGAAGGGCTAAACCATGGTTTGCAGCTTTATCCAGTGTAAAGAAAGTAGGATTGAAACTCATTTTATCCAGTGTATACCTGAGCGTTAATTGGGGCTATAGTCCCTATAGCCCTCCCGTGTGATCTGCGAAATATATATATATATATTAAAGATGCTGAAATTTTGTACCAAGTTAGGAAATTCTTCTAGATACTCTGCAATATCACTAGATAAACAATGTTGCTAAAAGCAAAATAAAGTTGTATTTTCTCAAATTGCGCTACGTAAAGTATTACATATTTCTAATTTAGTTATTTAACAAAACCACAATAGCCCATACATTATTTAGTGTAACAAAGGACAACACAGTATCATTAACATCAACATTTTGGAAATTTCTAATAACTCAAATGGCATGGACGGTGCAATGCGCATCAACTGTATCTTAGCTTCAAATACTGTGATCATGGTATAATATATTTCGAATGAATGAGGGAACAAAGTTAAAAGAAACGAAAAATTTAAATGTTTCTAAAGACTTTACTTCGAAAACGTGCTGACATATCACGTCTCATCATGCAGATGCTTCCAAAAGACTTAAATGCTTATAACGCCATTTACAACAACTGTTATTTCACATCGTTTCAGAGATACCAAACACATTGGTAGTGATTGTTATACTGCTTAAAATGACGTATTTGTATTAAATTTTTATAATGATTATTGCTTTCCTTTGCTTCTATAACATTACAACAATAGTTTTTGGTGGTTTTAATTACAAGTCGCAGTTACATTATTTTAAGCAGCGTTGCCCACTTAAATAAATTGCTAAATATTATTCTAAATATGTACAAATAACGTAGATGAACTGCAAGATATTTTAAAATTACTCGTAGTTTGTTTTATGGTGCAAGAATGCTTTCAAGAGAAGACTTTTTTCATAGTCTTTGGGCTACTTATAATGTTAATGTTTAAGCCTTCGTTCCAGCAATACATGTAAATGCAAATTGTAACAAATTAAATGTAACTGATACATTTTCAGTAACACTAGTTGTTCCCCCTAAGCCTTAGGCCTGGTGTACACTTCAGATTAAGACCGTGTTTAATTAAAAGTTCTAATTACACACTAATTACATTTCATTTGCTTTAGTTTGATCACCGATCACATCAAACTCGACCCATACCACATAGGTATATGCAATTATTCAAGGACTTACAGTTAGTAATACACAGTGTTCACTTTTGTTTTGTTTTGTTTTAGTTTAACGTCCCACAGTTATGCTAGGGCGGCTAAAGGAAACGTGGAGCTAATATTATAAGTGGAATCCGAACCACTTCGGTCGTTCAACTTTACCCCTACCGGAAATCGAACTCGAGACCACGCGAACCGAAATCAAGAGTGCTAGCCGCTAGACCAAATGGGGGTTCTCGCAATATGTTGATTTAAATCATTCAGTCAGTGTTGCCAGATTCGAAGATTAAAAAGTAGCGTGTCTGTACTCCGAAAGTAGCGAATTCGAACTATTTGTAGCCCAAATATATAGAAATGAATACTGATGATGCTAATGAAATAATTTAATATGAGCTGGAAAATGTGCTGGACGTATTGCAAGAAGAAATTATGATCGACGGACGAAAACAATTCTAGACTGGACACCACAAGACAAAAACAGCCTAGGAAACCCCCGCATACAAGAAGGTGTGACGAAATCAAGAGCCACTGAGGAGTAACCTGGAAAAGAATTGCCCAAGTTACATAGTTGTGAAGACTTGGAAAAACCTTCATCCAGCAATGGATTGATAATGGTTGATTATGATGGTGGTGATGATTTTATTTTATCTAAACCTCGGAGGTAAACTAAACCAAGTCGTAATTTCGTAATTTTACAGAAGCGAAAAACTGGTTCCTCAACTAAGACTATATACATAACTTTTACTAGGTAAGGTAGGGTAAAAATGGATCCACAATTTAATGAAAGTCGTAGAACGAAAAAAGTATTTTTGACTATTCAATCCATCATGTTGCAGCAAAACTGCGAAAATTAACACAAAAGAAAACTAGAAAGTTAAGAATCACTTGTTTTGGCGATATACAGATAACTCGAATTACCTATACACTTATATAATATGTATGTCCATGTTTCGCAAGTAATTTTTAATCAATATAAAATTTCAACTTAAGGAAAGCAAGATTAGTTTTCTCGAATAAAGATTGCATGCACCGTTGAGAGCTCAGGAATAAGATTATTCTATGTTACGGCACTGGATATGTGCTTACGTAATGCATTACGACCTTATGAACTTGTATAATAAACAGAATGCACTTAAAATGAGACGCGAATTATGCGAAACATCGGACTTTGAATCTAACTTGTTTTGTGATCCAACTCGAGACCTCACATAGCAAAGATGAGTGTAGTAGCTCCCACCACAAGGTTCAGGACGTTTGTGTTATAAAGCGTGAATTAAACAAGGAGATGTGAAATGGTAATAAAGCATTTCATCAATTTCAAACAAAATGCGTATATTGTAGTAATAATTTGCCCTATTTGTTAAGATAATGAAAGTTATATTCTGTTTTTAAAATGACAGTCAAAGCAGAATGTATTGAATAATAAATGAAAAATTGTAAAGTTTCAATTTCGGTACGATTAAATACATTCGTGCTGCTATGTGTTACGTTATCCGTTAGGAGGTATTGAACAATTCTGATTCAAAGGAAGGAAATAAACTACTGTATAGTATTGGAGTTAATTTAATAGAGTTTAATTGTATAGGCAGTTCTCAGGTTATATAAGACAAAGTCTATTGCTGAAAGTGAAATATGGGTTCTATTAGGGTTTTAGGGTGATATACCCACTGATCATTGAACCTGGAATACGCGCATGGAAAGCATTAGCACTAGCAAATTAGCTATGAAGAGGTACACCATATCATAAAAAATAAGCGGAAACGACATACTGTACGAGAATAATACTTTCACTATTTTAATTTCACGCTATACGCTATTTATTTCGAGACTTTCGAGACTTTCGAGACGAGACCGAGACTTGGTACTCGAGACCGAGACCGAGATCGAGACAAGCATCTGTTGACCGAGACGAGACCGAGACCGAGACAGTGATTTTTTACTCGAGACGAGACCGAGACCGAGACAGTTATTTATCAACCGAGACGAGACCGAGACTGTACAAAGTCTCGTCTCGTCTCGTCTCGTCTCGATACCATCCCTATTGCATATAGTTGTTACGTACTGTATGTATAGTTGTCTTTTACTTACTTACGTACAAGCACTTGACTATATTCTTTACTGTTCATATTGAGCATATTTTTGTTCGGATTATGTTGCATAGTCACTTGATTTTCAAAATTCTGTACTATTAACAACAAATGGTTGAAACTCATGCACTGCGATGAAATTAAGACGTGTTACAATTTATACAGTAACAAAATTTCTCATTGAAGCAATGACCCTTGAATCCGGTTGATAGGGATTCAATAATTTTAGATCGTTGTCTGTAGTAATAACAAAATCCATAATACTTTTGTCTACTTTAGGATTATATCTCCGATTTCTGACTTGTGCATCCCTATTTGCCAGTATAAAGTCATTTGCAAAGTTAACAAGTAAAATACTCTAGTTCTCATAACTACGTAAACTATCTTTAACGGCTTTGAACCATACCGAACATTGTGGCAATAAAACACGAGGCAAGATTTTAAGAAAACTAGACTTATTAATGCGGATCAGTTCGCATTCCTTCTCAAATTTCTCTATAAAAAGTATTTGCCGGAATGTCGTCTACACGACCATTAAATTTAGTTAAAGATTTGATATCACTAAACTGTACCGGTACATTTAAAGATTTAATATTACTCAGGGGTAAAAGAGGGTCTGAAAAGGTAGAGGAACGGTAAGTAGCGGCATGACGTCACACCGTTCTGCTCCCTATCTTTGCCCATTGTATTATTTTAAGAACTGGGGAGACGTCGTACATATTTTATGGAGGTGGGAGGACGGCGTCACCCTGCACTTTTACTCCTGATATTACTAGATATTACATATCTTAGCTCTCTAGTTTTTACTTGAGTAGAACTCTGCTTTCGTTTTTCCTCCTCCTTTTCGCTTTCAGATCAGAACTAGTGCCTTCCCTTACTTTAGTTTCTGGTGAAGTCCTATCTTCATATCCACATCTGGGAACTGCCTCATGAGATTCGGGTGTGATTATCACTTGCTGTGACTTCGAGATGACTTTTCAGTGGTGTTTGGTGTGTCCATCACTGGTAATCCTTAGTTTACTCTTGATGTCCAAAATTTCGGAGATTTGGGTAGAATTAGCATCTATTCAGGCTTCTATACCGTCGAACTTACTTTTCAGACTCTGTGAAAAATGTTCCAGCACAGTCAAGCAGTGTTGGGTCTGGTTAGAAGGAAATTTTGGTGACTGTTTGACAATTTTGATCTATGATGCGGTCGTGAGGACAATTGTGGAGCTACTTGAAAAAATGTGTCGAAGCACCCTAAAAGCGTAAAAGCATGAGTTCCACACATCACCCTAAAAGCATGAGTTCCACAAGTCGCCTCGTAGGCTCTGGCTAACTAAAAGCTGTTATAGCATGATTTTTTTAAAAAAATATTATACATAATCAGTGTTTGAGGCTGCGTTTTAGAGATTTAAGAGTACATAAACACGAATAACAAAGGATAAATTGAAATAAACAAGGAAGATTTTTTTTAAAAAAAAAAAAGAAAAAGAAAAAGACATAACTGGAATGTTTGGAGAATGTTACGTAAAAGCAGGAAGGAAACAAATAATCTGATATTATTATTTTTTCTTACTTTTCTTATGCTTTTTCTATCTCTGATTTTAACTTTCTTTTCTAAAACAAATGCCTAATAGCATCCGGTCGTTCTTTCACCTTTAACTTATTTTTTTTATGAAGGAAGAAGAAATATAGTCAGTGATTTGATAATTCTGGCCTCAAGAAGATTATAGCGTGGAAGCCATTATTGACTTGGTTTGGACAGAAGAGCACAGAAAAGAAAATTCCACACACACACACACACATACATACACACGTATCACACAAGTCAAAAACAGTTTGTTATATCCATCACCCTTCAGGGAACTTTTGAATCCATCGTGTTTTCTCATTTCTTCTTTATTTGTTCATTTTGTTTTTCATATCTAAGTATATATAGAGAGAGGGAGACAGAAAAAGAAAGGAAGGAAGAGAGACACGGATATATTTATACATATATTCTGAAGTTGACTTCTCACGGGGTGATTGGCTTCTGATGTTTTTAGATTACGGAAAACGTGAATAATCTGAATACATCTTGTGGATGCAAATACTAGTATATGTATACACATTATCTTCCAATAATAATAAAGTAGCCAGATATTTTATCTATTTGAAGGCTACTGTAATACGCCACTCACACCTTTATATACAGTAGAACCCCTCTTGTCCGGCCTCGGCTGGTCCGCCAGTCCGATTGATTCGACCGTGCTCAAGCCGAACTTGTCCCGACTCGTCGGTGACTCACGAGGCCCAGTGTTGTTTACTACCGTCATAGCATTGTTGTTTACTTGTTGTTACCGCATATCCGCTTCAGTGCTCTGTCATCTCTTGTATTGTTTCTTTCTTATGGGTGTTTTCTGTACTGCACTGTGCATTTTTTAGTGCTTACTATTCGTTTGTTATTACTGTAGAGAAGAATACAATCATTTTTCAGTTCAGAGATTGTTTATTGTACTGTAAATCCGCATTATTATTATTATTATTATTATTATTATTATTATTATTATTATTATTATTATTATTATTATTATTATTATTATTGTATTTTCTGATAATTCGGCCTTTTTTGCGCTCCGACCATACCCCCCAGTCCCAAAGGTGACGGATTAGAGGGGTTCTACTGTACATATGAGGTAAATGGGGTAGAGCCTACATTTAGGCATAAGTCTTTACTGTAAGATTGATACTAAGATTAATACATCTAGTTTCAATAAAACACTTATGCCACTGATAAATAGTAAGCCTACTGAGAGGATTTTTTACCATACTTCGTACGAAAATCATGTTGCACAGTTGTCGTAGACTTAGATTTTTCAAACCAAAACACACAGCTAGCACCCTCGGGATCAGTAAAAGCAGCCATCTTTGTTCCAACCAGTGTTCGTAGGTTTCCTGAAGAAAATTTCCCTTGACTGACACAAAATTTTCCCTTTTCGTATCAAATTCTCCATAGTTCGTTGTGTGTATCCAATTCTTATGCAACAAGTTAGGCCTACGTGATAAGATTAACTTAGCTACATTAAAGGAAGCGCCATTTGTTTTATTTATTTTAGTTTTGCTTTTTCCTTTACTTATTTTTAACAAGGGGCCGCGGTGGCTCAGTGCTAGGACGTTCATCTATGGTGCGTGAGTTCCCTGGTTCCATCCCAACTCGCACCAAGTGGAGTTTTGGTGGACAAACACAGTGTTCGTGGGTTTTCATGGGGTTCTCTCATTTCCTCCCACTTTCTTCATTCCACCATTGCATTCAGTTCTCATCATCACTGTCTCGTTTAGCCTAAACGGCATAAGCATGGAACGTAAAACTGAAAGTGTTTTATTATTAACAAAAAATACACACACTCAGTTAACATTATGTGAAAATTATGCGACTTTGAACACAAACTATTGCTATTCTATTGGTTTATTTCTGAAGAACAAAGAAAAATGTAAGCATTTATATTGGTTAATCAGTCAGCACCAAAATTTCCCTGGATTGTTCACGTTTTATCGAAAAAAATCCCTTTGTCCCGTTTTTGCTAAATTTACCTACGAAATTTCCCTAGATTTAGGGAAATTTTCCTTAAACTACGAACACTGGTTCCAACTGCTTCTAGCGCTTGCAATAGCTTGTTCTTGAACTAGTGTACTACGTGAGTCAAAACTCGATGTATTTTGCTACAAAATGACACCAAAACCATGTCTGTGAGATAAATGAATCGATCAATGTGAGTTTTCACATTTGTAAAGTCATTTTGATACACCCTGTATTTGAACTACGCGGGGCCACTGTATCCTAACAAGAAAAGTCAATGGGTAATGTAGAGATCAGGAATGTAGGCAATCTCTCGGGTCTAGCACGCCGAGAACATCTTGTGGCGATTCCTTAAAATTCTAGAATGAAGCTTTGAAGTATTGTGCACTTTGTTCAATTTTCTCTCCTTGGTTTCCATTAAGTATTACTAAAATGTCAAATCGGGTCATTCGTTTTAAAATACTCTATATTATGTGCTGTCATGAACTTGAGATAAATTTAAAAAAAAAAAAAAAAATAGAGATATAAC
This sequence comes from Thermobia domestica, assembly GCF_964235325.1. Taxonomy (NCBI): domain Eukaryota; kingdom Metazoa; phylum Arthropoda; class Insecta; order Zygentoma; family Lepismatidae; genus Thermobia; species Thermobia domestica. The sequence continues at coordinate 37,105,118 of NC_137469.1, forward strand.
TGCTGCTTTAATTTTACATTGGCAACTGGAACAATTACAGATAGGAAGGATTGTAGAAAAAAGTCGACTAGATCACATATATATTAAAAATTTGAATCACAGCCATAGCTTGGTAGAACTGCCTTTTGGCAGGTCCTGGGACTAATGACGGTTTATTATTATTATTATTATTATTATTATTATTATTATTATTATTATTATTATTATTATTATAACTTTAGATTTTTGGCATGGAAATGTTTCTTGCACGTTTCTCGATCTTCAGTTTCCTTTTTTTAACTCCCAATATTTTCTTCTATATTTCAAATCATCGATCAATTGTGTTCTTTCTATTCCTTACTTTCCTTCCATCTTTTATTCTATATCGGTATGAAGACAATTTCTTCTGTAAGATGTGTCCAATCCACGAAGGATACAAAAAAAAAAAAAAAAAATCAGTTAAGGTGTTGAGACAAGAACTTCGAACCCGAAAATTCCCGATGATGATGCAACAACAATAACCGTTTACATTTGATGCCTACTCCACTGAAAAGTTCTATGTTCATAAAATATATTGTAGAATTTAACGTGGAAAAACGTGGAAACAATTAGCGTTCCTTGCAAATGACTTCCGCTTTCAAATTCACCTTAAGTTTGAAAAAAAAATATATACGAATTTGCATTTTACAATCAAAGAAAAAGAAAGTTTGCGGTTTCATGAAATGATTGCTACACTTAACGCATAAAAAAAAAAAAAAACACTTGTATGGACATTTTAAATTTTTCGTGAGCATCTTTTGAAATGTCTTTCGGATAAACAAATGTTTCAGGAAGACTGAGAGAGGGGAAAAATTAGATCATGTCTATAATTGCACGACAAAACAAAACTTGTCTGTTACAGAAGTCAGTCACTTCTTCGATGTCCCTAAAGGTTTTGTTAATATTTAAAAAAAAAAAAGAAAAAGAAAAATCTCAATGTCGTGAATTGCCTAAAGAGATCACTTTGAACATTTTGTTTCTTATATATATATATATATATATATATATATATATATATATATATATATATATATATATATATATATATATATATATATATATATATATATATTCATCATCTTTTTTTAAAAAAAACGTATTTCTGTTAGTTTTTTCTTTCTTCTCAAAAAGCCAATTACCTCGATGGATGATCAAATCTCTCAGTTTGGAAAATCTCAAACGAAATGAAATTCCTATATTTTTTGGAGACGATAATAATTAAAGATGCCAGTGGACCATAAGCTCTTACTCACCACGGCCTCTCGCCATGATCAGTGAAACAGATAATGGTATTTTTTTTAAATAAAAAAAGTTAAAGAAGTTATTTGCTGTAGGTTTGTTGAGTTGTGCTTTGTCAGATAGAAATAATTCTCTTTTTTTCTTAAAAAAAAAGAACGTAATACATGTTCATCAGTCTTATTATTAGCCAAACTCGTTCAGATATCACGGAATATACTTTTAAAATAATAACTTAAAAAAAAGAGAAAGAAATTAAAGTAACAAAAGTATTTATAATGAGAACTGGGTTAATTCTGTCCGTCGCCAATCACAAAATTGAAGGATCGCATGCTTTCCGACGAAGGAAGCCCTTGGGTTGTACTTGCTAAATAGTCCGTAAATATAATGGCAAAAAAAAGTATGAATACTGTATTTATTTAATAGAAAATTCGACTGTAGACAGTTTCTTTTATTTATTTAATGAATTTTGATTTAAAATTAAATTTCTATAGTAGTTTCTGTTTCAGATTTTTACGTCTTTTAGGCTAAAAGTGATGGATGATTAAGGGTCTTCACTACAGCGAAATTAAACTACCGCTAATTTTACAGATTTTTCTCTAATATCTTCAAAACAAATAAAAATATTCGAAAAACGGAAACGTGGTGAACTAGACAATACGATTTTGCATGTAATACCTTCACCACAATTCATCTACATATCTGTTTTTGGTATGCTACTATTTACAGAATCCGCAAAAAAAAATGCTAAATCTATCTACAGTTGCAAATTGAAAGCAGATCGATGAGTTATGACAACGGTATCACATGCAAAATCATATTGTCTAGTCCACTACGTTTCTGCTTTTCGAATATTTTTATTTGTTTTGAAGATATTAGAGAAAAATCTGTAAAATTAGCGGTAGTTTAATTTCGCTGTAGTGAAGGCCCTTAATGGAAGTAAGTGGTTGTGAAATAATTAAAGGAATAAGTGTTGGAGATGAGATATCCTTAATTCTCTCATCTTGTATATTTTTTGTAAAATCTTGGATTCCCGAATAGTCCTGACTTATCTCGAAATTTTCCTGGTTTTCTAAATTTATGTTCAATTTTGTTCTTAATTTCATCTAGCAGTTGTCAAAATCCTTCCGCGTCACTAGATGTTACGAAGGGTATGATATAACAACATTTAAACTATATTCTTAGAGTATCTTGTGTAAATTGCATATCTTTAAGCGTTGATAAATGTTCTTTATCATGTTCGTATAATAACTTTACCAATTTATTATAGTTTTATACTACGAATCATCCAAGATGAAAAAGTGTTAAAGATTTAAGATTTGGGTTGTCCACTATGCGTACAATGAAAGTTGAGAAAATTCGAGAAAATCCACGCAAACAATGTTGTCCACCACAAAATCATGTGGCCTGGCATTGAACTAGAGATAGTGCTCTATCATAGAGCCACCATGCCTCTCTCCTGTCCCCAATAAATTTCCACATGCAAAATCTGAAGCCAATTTAACCAGAATTTGTGTTAACAATCTACAACAATTGGGGAAAGTTGAAGGAAATCGGTCAGGGATTTATATAGAGATTCCATTTCAGCAATTGCGTGCTGAAATTGAGCAAGATATATATATATATATATATATATATAACACGTGCAAGCCCCCTTCGTTGTAAATATACACTATTAAAAAAAGAAAAAAACTAGAAGCGAAGCAGTGAAAAACACTTTCTGCCGTCATGTTTCTGATTGGGGCTTAAAATCAGGGCCGTTCCGTGAAGGGGGGCGAGCGGGGCGACGGCGCCGAAGTAAGGGGGCGAAAAATTCAGGAGAAAGAGGAAAAAAGGAAAATTACTTGAAACATGTGGGGGGGGGGGCGCCGTTGTATACTCTCGCCCCGGGCGCTGATTTTCCACGGCACAGCACTGCTTAAAACAAAGTGAATTTTTGCAAAAGCACTAACTTAATTTTTTGGAGATCGAAGGAAAAGGATTCACCAAGCAAAACAATATTATGTTTCTCAAATAGGGAAGAAAACATTTTTTCCTGCATGCCACTTTCTACCCTTCGAATCAGCGTTGTCAGGAGTATTATTATTATTATTATTATTATTATTATTATTATTATTATTATTATTATTATTATTATTATTATTAGTATTAGTATTAGTATTTAAATCTAGGACTGCACTTTGAAACGAATTTTGGATATACAAGTTGATAATCCTGTCAAAATATTCTATGACACTTCCTCGTAAAGCTGTTATTTTTGTCTAAAAATATTCGTGCTTACCTTTCTTCACTGTTGTGTATATATTCCAAATGTCTTTACAAGGAACTAAACGTGGAGAAGTTTTCTTCCATTCCTTGGCTTTCATGAGAGGTTTTTATTACGACTGCTGTTGTTGGTGGAGGGTACTTATTGTCAAGACGAACCGTTACTAGCTGCGATCACCTGCTGAGCGCTCAGGGCCTCCACTGAAAAAGATGTTATCCCGGGCTTCACTTTCTATACATACAATGATGCCGCTACTTGAAGCTGATTCTTTTCAACACACCGTTCTCTGACAATGCTATATGACTGCGCGCAAAGAGAAATCCTATAAATACTACAGCCTAAATTGCTTTTACAAAAGGCAATAAGCCACTCCTAGCCAAATTTCATCTATTGAGATCTATCTTTCTTTTCTTTTTTACTTTTTCATCTATTGGAGCCAATGTAGTTTCCGGCAGCTGTTTACACTGTTGGTTCAATCATGGGAATATTTTACAAACATATCTTCAATCATCAACTATTGAGGATCCGCGAGGGAGCAATATAGCTGACAATCACCATAAATATATTTAACTTTCTCTTACATGCCTACCTAACTATTGTACCACAGAGTTTTGTGTGTTATGTACCTATTCAACTGTACACAATAAGAAGGTACGAAACTCGTTCTCTTTTTTTAGTGTGTCAAGTATGGATGACTAGTTGGAGCTACGTATAATAAAATCTTCCTTAGGTTGGCATGCAGAACGTATTGTTGATTCCAGTGATACGTAGTGGGCAATGTGGAGGAATAAAATGTTATTGTTTAATGGCGATTCTTTGACACGTTGATACAGAGATGGTCATTTTGCAGACGGGGTTACTGTCACTATTCTCAAAGAAGCTCAAGCTTACCAATTTCAATTAGGATTACACTATCCCAGGATTGCACACATTCGAAATCGTGCTCGACTTTCTGAATAAGACTTGTACTAATTTCAACAAGGTTAAAGCTATCTCAGGTTCGGCATTCTCAGTGAGGGTCGAGTAGTGTTGTAAAGGGTCGGAAAAATAAAAAAAAAGGGTTTTTACGGTTTTTTCCCCCAGGGTCATTGAACAAATGGAAAATCATTAAAAAAAACTACTCTGAAGTTTTAAAAATCTTTTTGACAGTTCTTTGTTACAAAGTCATTGTAAAACTAAGTTTGGGTATCATTTTTTTTTATATTTCTCTTCCATACAATTGTGTAACCTACTGTTATTGCTGCCTGGGATGGAAATCATTCTCTGTCTCTATTCGCTCGAAACATACATACAAAAACGTATTCAAAGACAATAATAATTTGTTCGTGGAAGCAAAGATATAGAGTTTTTCTTTAACTGAGGACTTTACTGTAGAGACTAATTATTTCCTTTTCACATAAAAAATTGATTAACTATTATAATTTTAGGTACTTTGCTTTTGCTAATGTACTGTTAGTAGTATTATACTTACAATTCAGAATGTTTTAGAAATTAAAATGTTATTTGCGTATATACATCTTATAGATGAACGATGTGAAAATTATTCAGTTTCGTTCAGACACTTGTGATAGTAACATTTTGCAACAAACGTTACTGGGCCTATACTCACTGAGTGAATAACACACTGAAGTTAATCTATCTATTAACATGCTAGGTTTACATGTTTGTCGCCAATCCTTTCGGCAATGAGATCTCGAAAACCACACGTGCTAGAAACGTGTCGTTTTCGCTGGTCGATTCCAAATTTTATTTAGATTGTCCAGTTCTTATTCAAATTTTCAAAAACCGTGTCGTTATTGTTCTGTTCAACATTTTAGGGACCGTTTTGAGCCCATAAGATTACCATTGTTGGAGCCGAAATTATAGTGTTAGGCAACCAGTAGAGAAGTTACGTATGGAGGGTTGACGGACATTGCAGGCGCTTTGCTTAAATCGGAATTACAAAGCCTGTTGCATGCTGGCAACTTCAAAGGCTTCAAGAGACGCAATGAGGCGTATCGGACGGATATTGATTTTCTAGGGGAAAAAATATTTTCACTTGATATCGTGTAACTTCTACAAATTTGCCACAAACTCACTCCAACATCTATACATAGAAATTCACTTCCTTTGTGAGTTTCTTATCCTTTACTTGTGTGAGTAAGGAGACACGCACAGTGGGAAGGAGATTCATGGTCATAACAGAACGATGCGCTGAGTGGACAGCGCAGGCTCAGCTAGTCTATATAATAAAATGCTAGGTTTATATGTTTGTCCCTAATCCTTTCGATAATGAGATCTCGAAAACCACAAGTGCTAGAAACGTGCCGTTTTCACTGGTCGATTCCAAATTTTGTGTAGATTGCCCAGTTCTAATTGAATATTTAAAAAAAAAAAAAAAAAAAAACATGGCCGTTATGACATTTTTAAGGGTACACTGGAGGTGTTGATTTTTTTTTTTTTTTTTAAAGTAAAGCTTCATTTCCTATCAGTTATACATTCCAACACTACATAGTTCTACACAGGGGTTGTTTATCTCTCTCAGGCGTTTGTTTCACAGCCAAATGATAATAAAAACGAGGAATAACCATTTCTCCAGTCTAAGATGAATCTTTATTGTTTGGAGTGTTTTGCCCAATGAACACCATATATAACTGACATTATAATTAATTATGTATGTAAAGTGTTTCTTTATTACATACTGCATGCAAGAAGAAAGAAAACACTGATCGTACATGAATTAGAAACTCCAACTGGAAGTAGGCTCAATCTTGCAACTGGTACAAGATATTGAAAATGTAATCGGGAAAATCACCCCTTGCCGATTTTAGTGAAGACATCCTTCATTTGTATCTGTAAAGGGACATGTATAGATGTTGTGAGGATTGACAAGAAGATTTATGCTCATATGTGAATGATGCGCTGTGTAGAGAGCGTAGGTTCAGCTGGTTAACTTTAAAATTGCAGTATTGTTCAAATTGTCGTTGCCATCATAGCTTGAAAAGTCTTGTACTTTTTATTTGAAACACATTTCCTATAAACATTTTATACCCTCCTGTGAGAGTACAGCCTTTTAAAGAAAAGCGTGTAACTAGATTTTTTTGAAGAGTTTTCTTATATGGTGTTCTTTGCATTTATCCGAAATACATACGAATTCATAAAATATCCCCTTCATTTCTACTTAGTATTTGTAGTATTAATGATAACTGAAAGCCAGGAAAAACTTTACTCAAGATGGCTGACCTGAAAAAGGTGTTACACCTTTTCGATCGAATGTTCCCACCGGGAATCGAACCCACAAGGACATAATCGTGATATGTAAAACTAAAAATTTGATTTCATTTCATTTTCTTACTATCAAGCGATAGAAGTTGAATTTTTTACCAATCTGATTTCTCTTTAGAGCAGCCATTAAGAATCCAGCTTCTTAATTTCCAGATTTCTATATACCACATGTTTTTTTTTTTTTTCTGAACGACGAAGGTCTATCTTATCCTTGTTATATTGGTCAGTGGTTCCATCTAGTTGCGTTTTAAAGTAATAATTGGCCTGGCTAGAACCTAGCTCCCAATAGAACACTCAGACAAAATATCCGATAATAGGAAGTACCACGAAATCCTACGCAAAATACGACCAAGCTAAGCAGATGCTCATCTGAAGATTTTTTCCCAATTTCAACCTTTATTATTCTTCATTCGATTTAGTGTGTTGCAAAGAAAAATAATTGGCAAAGATCTGCATCTCCTTTAAAAAAAAAAAAAAAAAAAAAAAAAAAGAATCATTTCGTGGTGTGACCGTGCCAAAGCAAATTCACTGAAAGAACTGTGACCCTGCTACAGTAAAGGTGGAGGAAAAGTTTTTTTTCTTTTCCTTTCTTAAATCGCAAAATGTGTGAAGCGAGTGATGGGAAGATGAAGTTAAAAAAATAATAATAAAAGGCGCGGATGGCCGCTGCAACAACAACAAGAGGAACAGCCCGTAACTAATCCGCTATTTACAAGGAGCAATCAGTTTGGAGGTCGAGGGTCAGGGATCTCACCTGCTCAACAAAGGAGCATCGCATTGTCCTCAGCCAAAACCACTCCCCTGGTCTATTGGCGGCTTAAAAAAAAAAAAAAAAGATTTTACGATTGGGCTTCCTTCCTCTTCTCTCATCTGAAAATCTTCCTTTTAAAAACAGCTGTTTTCTACGACTTTTTTTTTTTTTGTTTCTTTTTTCAGGAACAAGTTTACTTCCCCGTTACCTTCATATAACACCTCCTATCAGATCAGAAGTTTTCCCTAAATTGCTCATTCAATAATTGTCAGAGTACAGTGATTAATTTATATGTTGTACGCTATTCATATCGATTAGATTGGATTGTAAAATACTTGGCAATAACTCCGATTTTAAAAGAAGAACAAGGACGCGGCCAGTTTCATATCGAAGGTTTTTTTTTTCGTGATAGAGTAAAAATGATGATTGTCAAGCGGTGACGACGGTAGCTTTAATTACTCAAGAGGGGGGAGAGAGGTGGAGGGGGAGAGACATTTGAGGGGGGCAGTTATTTTTTATACTCAAGGGAGACATTCGGGGGACGATCCCACTGGAGGACGCTCGCCTATTTGCTTTCTCTGAAATGTCATCGCTGTTGACTAATCATTCTGCTTTTAGTCTGGTGTGAAAAATCCTAACAAGCGTAAGTTAGCGGCTAGCGTTCTTGTTTCGCATTAGGAGGGTTCCAGTTTCGAACCTCACGTTTGGTCATTTTCACTGAGTTTCTTAGGATTTTTTTTTTCTCCGGAATGGAATCGTTAAATATACCTATAGGTCCTTCCACGTATACACGTAGCTATGAGGTGTGATGTTTGATTATTTTACTCTTCAATTGTCATGCATTCTGTAGTTTTGTTAACTCTAATTCTTTAGTTCATTAAAATAACATTTTACTTGATTTTTAATACATTTAAAACCTAATCAAATGAGCACGTAAGAATGTTCCAGTGAGAGGATGAGTGAGGTTTAATTATTTTTGTGTATTCCCATATGAAAAATTCTTCTTTAGTTATCTTTGTGTATACCCATATGAAAAGTTCTTCTTTAATTACCGTTGTGTATACTCATATGAAAAATTCTTGTTTAATTACCTTTATGTATACTCATATGAAAAATTCTTCTTTACTTACCTTTGTGTATATCCATATTAAAAGTTCTTTAATTACCTTTGTGTATACCCATATGAAAAATTCTTCTTTAATTACCTTTGTGTATACCCATATGAAAAGTTCTTTAGTTACCTTTGTGTATACCCATATGAAAAATTCTTCTTTAATTACCTTTGTGTATACCCATATGAAAAATTCTTCTTTAATTACCTTTGTGTATACCCATATGAAAAGTTCTTCTTTAATTACCTTTGTGTATACCCATATGAAAAGTTCTTCTTTAATTACCTTTGTGTATACCCATATGAAAAGTTCTTTAGTTACCTTTGTGTATACCCATATGAAAAATTCTTCTTTAATTACCTTTGTGTATACCCATATGAAAAATTCTTCTTTAATTACCTTTGTGTATACCCATATGAAAAATTCTTCTTTAATTACCGTTGTGTATACTCACATGAAAAGTTTTAATTTAATTACTTTTGTGCACACTCATATGGACAGTTTGTTTCTTTAATTCTCTTTGTTTATACCCATATGAACTGGCGTTGCTTGCGCACGAGACTTGTGAGTTGTATTGTTCACAAGACGGGAAATTTTCAAAATCGAGACGTGACTTGAAACATGACAAATGTCTCGTTTTAGAGACGAGACGAGATTTTTTTCTCATGTCGTGGTCAACACTAGTTCACCCAAGTCATAGGCCTCATTCACTGCTTTAGTGTTACATTATTCTTGGTATAAAAATTATAAAAAAAAAAAAAAAATCAATGAAATGATTGTTAAGAACACAATGAAGAATTTTTATCAATGTTTAAAGATCTGCAAGCCATTACAGAATAAAAGCCAATAATAAATATGGCTTACATGTTATTATATCACACCCTTCGTGGACCTCTTGTGTGGACGCGGAAGAATTCTGATAACTTCTACATAAAATTAAGAAGAAAAATTAAGGACGTAAATTTCCAGGAAAGAAGACGAGAACAGAAATAATTCTTCGTGAATCAAAATGAGATAAAACTTCGACAATAATTTACGAGAAGAGTCTAGAAAACCTTATTCCCTGTCTCGTCTCATGAGTAACACTACTAGTGAACTATCTTGTCTCATCTCGACCTAATGGGGGCGCGCTGGCTCAGTGGTCCCAGGTTCGATCCCAGCTCGCACCGTGTGGACTTTGTGGTGGACAAACACCGTGCTCGTGGGTTTTATCGCGGTTCTCCCGTTTCCTCCCACTTTCTTCATTCCACCATTTCACTCATCTCTCATCATCACCGTCTCCTTTAGCCTAATCGGCATAACCGTGGGACGTTTAACTTAAAGATTTCATTTCATTTTCATCTCGACCTAAAAATGTACTTCTTTTCTTAGTTTCAAGATTTTTTTCCTCCCCTTTCCTTTGAACCTTTAATTTTGTATTTTGTTATATCGATTCTCATAATTGGGGGTTATAAGTAGTTTTTGTATCTTTTTTTCTTTTTTAAAGATATTTCATCACTAAGCAAGACCATCTGTATTTTTCAGTTCAAGTGGTTCAGTTGATTTTGAGTTTAACGTCCCTTTCAGCAGCGAGGTTATATGAGACGGATTAACATGGAATTCGAAACACATGAGCTCCCGCCGGGAATAGTACCCGGGTCTCCCACGCCAAAGGCGCTCGCTAACCGCTTAGCCACGCAGGAGTTAGAGTTCAAATGGTTGTTTCAGAATTAAGTGGAGATGAAGCTCAAAGGATGAGTTTCCCGTTATTAGCATAATCTAACAGGTAACCAATCTCGTGTTAGCATCAGATATGATGTTGTGCAATCGAGCTTCGTGCGGGTTCAGACTCGCTAATCTCTCTTAGACTCACACACGCTAGTTCAGACTCTCTTGAGTTCGAGCTCTGGTTTGCAATTCTTGGAGAGATTCGCGCTAGCTGGATCTTGTCTTGCTACTATGTACCTCACTGGACTCGCGTTCGCTATCTTCAATTCAGGTCGTACTCGCTCGTGCTCGTGCTTAAGCTTACTATGTTAATTAAAATACTCCTTTAAGAACGCCAAATCCATCTTCTTTCACAATTTAAGAAAAAGAAAGAAAAGAAAAGAAATGCAAGTCTGGTAGCGTGGTCATGTAATGCAGTTCTTTGTAAGACAGTTTGATGCGGAACGGCGTACTACGAGGGTCGATCTTGCTACGATGGTCTGTGCACCCGCCAAGTGCACAGAATACAAGCCCACGTTAACAGTAGGTGCCGTTCTTCATGGTATTGCACAAGAAACGAGACAGCATGTTCAACTTCGTCCCAAATTTCCCAAATTTCGTCTCATGTGCAACACTAGCCCTTCATAACCTCGGCATCGCATAAAAGCTTCAAACAAATCACATGTACGGGGTAAAAAGAAGAAACGAAAAAGAAATATGAATTGGATGTATAGAATATTTGTAATGTTTCTCTACACAGAGCACAGAGTATCTTTAGACATATCACATAAAGCTTTTTAAGCATATTATATTATAACCAAATAATCATGGGCGTCTCTGGTGGGGGGACGAGGGAGACGCGTCCCCCAATATTTTGAAGTACAAAATATTCAATATTTTTTTCTAATTTAATTTATTTGCTAACGACAGAGTACCATATAAATAATAGGCCTAATAATAATAATAATAATAATTTAGAATATAATATTCAGGCTGTGAAACGATTATAACAGAGTTCTTGATATACCTTAGGGGGTCCGTGAAGGTAAGCAAAAAGGTAACACATGGAATCGAAGATAATAAACAGATTGGCCTAGGTAGTATCATTTAAATCTCTTTTTTTTTCTGTCCCCCCAAATTTTACATACCAGAGACGCCAGTGCAAATAATGCAGTTTCACTGAACGCACACTCCTTGCATTTTTAGTGAAAATCTTTGAGAAAGGGATGCGTAGAACTTTTCATGTTCTTGTATTCTGGAGAGCATCTGTAAAAAGTTATCTCGTGTGGACTAGAACATCTTTGTTCTCACATGACATTGATAAAAGAAACCAGCCGAGTGTGAACGGTTGCTTTGTTGATAACACGTATTATATAATGATATGAAAGAAAGAATGCTAATTTCCCTGTCAGAAGTGCACCGCTATCTACAACAATATATCTACGCTGCTAAACACATAAAAGATAATATTGAAGAATAGTATCTTCAACAAGAGAAGAAACCAGCTTGGTGAATAAGCTCGCTATGCATTGTGTATTCAGCTGCCTTAACGTGTGTTAGAAGTCAGTTTTGAAATCTTCTTGAAAAATCTTGACCTACGATAATTTCGTTATTTACATGGCAGCCACGAAGAGAGCTAAGAATGCAAGAGAGCCGCCCAGGGCTCCAACAGCGAAATTCCAAATAGAAACAAGACTGATAACTGCTAGTTACATACTATCCATTGGCAAAAAGGAATACATATTTTGCTGTTCAAGGCCATAAAGCAATAAGTGGAGGAACCAGATGTACTGGATGGAACTAACTTTTTCTGCTGCACCCTCCTCCCCTTTCCCTCTTCCTCATTCGTCTTGTTTCATAACTCTTCCTTGATTTTTTTTCATAATTTATTTTTAATTGAGTGCTACAGGCCACATGCTATGTAAAGCACTGTCCGTTTTTAAACTTCTTTTCGGACGTTGTCCTTAACGTCATGGGTTGACTTTTTTTTTTTCAAACACTGTCTCTTGACTTTTTACGTTGATTTTGAAGATGTTTCAGACACTGACTCTTGACTTCATGAGTTAATTATGGAAATTTTTCAAACATTGTCTCTTAATTTATTGGGTCGATTATGAAGAGTTTTTAAACATCGTCTTTACTTCGTGGGTTGATTATTGAGTTGTCTCTTGATTTCTTGAGTTATAGGAATTTTTTAAACAATATCTCTTGACTTCAGGTTGATTATGGAGATTTTTCAAACGTGTTCTCTTAATTTCGTGGGTCGATTATAGGACAGTTTTCACAAATCAAGTCTTCATTCCTTAGGTTGATTATCGAGTTTCAAATGTTGGCTCTTGATTTCTTGAGTTATAGAAATTTTTCAAACACTATCTCTTGACTTCCTGGGTAGATTATGAAGATTTTTCAAACAGTTTCTTGACTTCTTGGGTTGATCATGGAATTTTTTTCAAATATTGTCTATTTGACTTCTTGGGTTGATTATAACATATGTCAAATAATGCAGTTTCACTGAACGCACGTGCAGTTACTCCTTGTATTTTTAGTGAAAATGTTTGAGAAAACATTGCTTCTTAACTCACTGAGTTGATTGTTTATCGAAACACTTTCTCTTGACTTACTGTGTTGATTATTGTTTTTCAACCATTGTCTCTTGACTTCTTGAGTTGATTATAGAGCTTTTCAGCTATTTCTATTGTCTCTTGACTTCTTGAGTTGATTATAGAGTTTTTCAAACATTGTCTGTTGATTTTTTGAGTTGATTATAGAGATTTTTCAAACGTTGTCTCTTGACTTCTTGAGTTGATTATGGGGATTTTTCAAACGTTGTCTCTTCATTTCTTGAGTTAATTATGAAGATTTTTCAAACATTGTTACTTGACTTCTTGGGTTTATTAAGGATATTTTTAAAACATTGTCTCTTGACTTCTTGAATTGGTTATGGAGATTTTTCAAACATTGTTTCTAAACTTCTGAGTTAATTATGGAGATTTTTCAAACATTGTTTCTTGATTTGTTGGGTTTATTAAGAAGTTTTTTCAAACATTTTCTCCTGACTTCTTGAGTTTTATCCACCAGTGTGGTAAAACCAATTCACAGTGTACATTTAAAATGTGATTATGATCATAGAGACACCATCGTGTATTTGCAGGATCGAAAATGAACCTTGGAATATTCTCCTTATATTTAAGTGGTCTTAAATCCGTCAAACATGGTAACTTATTTTATAGGTTTGTGGTAACCTGTTTATATCATTATAGAGTTTCAAAAAGTTCCCATTTGGTTAAAAAGGTAAAATATAGACCTGGAACTAGAGACCTGCACGAGCCGAATTTTTCGGCCCGAGCCCAATCCAGCCCGAACGTACCTAGGCCCGGCCCAGCCCGGGCCCGAAAAGTTTTGGAGATTTTCGGCCCGAGCCCGGCCCGGCCCGATAAGTTTTTTAAAATTCTTGGCCCAAGCCCGGCCCGGCCCGGGCCCGATAAATTTTAAAAGTTTTTGGCCCGACCCCGGCCCGATATTTTTTTTTAAAATTAGCTCGAGCCCCAATCTTTCTCAAAATTTAGTACTAAATTTGACCTAACCTCAGAAACATTTACTAAACTCTGGTTCACAACCTGACGCTTGCCTCCCGAATGGTACCATTGCCTCCTAGAACTTTGCCTGTCATCGAGAGAACAAAAACTCTAGTCCCTGTAACAAAAATATAACTTAATTGATTTTTAGCATAAAGTGAAGATGGCAATATTGTTTAGCGACAGGCAAAACATTCCCACCCCTTCTTGTTATATTTTGAGTTCAGTGAAGGTCAAGGTCAGAGCTTAATTTACCGCATAATGCCTGTAATCCTTTATAGTGAAAGTGGAGCCGCTAAGCAACACAAACTGTAAATAGCTATTGCATTCGTTGTAACATTTTTCACGGACACACTTCTTCAACGTTTGGCTTTATTCCAATTATTGTTTAACGAAAGTCAATAATTATTAAAGAATTGCAATTGATCGGCCCCAGCCCAGCTCAACCTGAAGAGAAATCAGTGTCGGCCAGCCCAAACCCGGCCCGGCCCAAAGAAATAACACTGTCGGCCCGCCCAAGCCCGGCCCGGCCCAAAGAAATAACAGAGTCGGCCCGCCCAAGCCCGGCCCGTGCAGGTCTCTACCTGGAACAATGTCTGATCTGAAATCGACATGGAGCTTTGAAACATTGTTCCTAATTTCTGAATAGGTGATTATGCAATTTCAAATGACACGATAACAAAATATTTTAACATCAGGCCGAATTCTCATTAACATCGTTGTGACTTGGAATTATGAATTTAATTCCAAGTAGTGACATATTATTAAAAAAAAATATTGCTTATCCTGTGAAATAATATATAATTGACAAATGTCTCGCAAAAACTCAGATTTTTTTTTTTTTTAATCCCTATGCATGGTATTTTCTCGTATCACTAGACGTTCACTAGGTGGATCACTAGGTGTTCCCAGTACTATGCTAAACGCTGCTTAAATAGTGTGGCGTTGCCAGATAGTGTCGAGTGTTAACTTATGCCAGATAATACAAGAAGTAATCATGGAATTCTGCTTGGATACTTACTAGAGAAATTAGTTTTCGACTCTTATCGCAATTCCGCTTCTCGAACTGCGACGCTAGAATCCAGGAATTTTCTTATTGTAAATACTACAGTAAACGTACAAATTTGGCAACAACGCATTAAGGCGTTGTGCGCAAGTTTCGACTCAAAATCTATTTCATTAAATGTAAATTAATATTTAAATAAAATATGAAACGTAACACGAAAAATGGTCAAACAGTATTTCTATTTCATAATAAGATCGTTACTTTAAAATAGTTTACACATACAAATAAACATTTCTTAAAACTGAGCATTTCTTGTAAGATCTTAATGCAAGTGCCATCTTGTGTGCTCATTGTAAAACGAATCAAATATTTTCTTTTATTTGTTACATTTTTCGATATCAGGAGAGACAACCAAATGAATCAGTGTCCTGTGCTGTAGCTGAAACATTACTCTATCTTATAGTACAATATTTATAATATATAACGTTTCATTGCGCAGTAGTTAAGGCAAAGAGCTAAAAATATGTACTGACTTCCGGGTGGTGATCCACCTTAAGTTTCCGTCTCTTGACTTTCGCCCTATTGTGTTTCTACTAATGGCTTTTCCTCCAGTTCATGAGTCAGGGTACAAAAAATCCTTGGTTCTGTCTGAATTGGAATCAAAAACTCACTAGAAGTGGCTTTTCCCAAACGTACGCTGATATTGTTCTATGCTACGAAAGGGAAAGTGAATTTCTAGATTACTGTAAATGCGAAGAGTTAAATTCTTGTATGTACTGTAAACTTTTGTAAAACTTTTTTTAACAAACAAAAAAAAGCTCTTTCGAAGAAATTTTACATGCGAACGCTTTATTTTCAAAATAATGATACTAAACAGTCTTCTTTCTTCGCCCTAAAACGTACAATAACTTCAAAATTCTACTGCAGCATGTAATAGTTACGGCTGGTATATGGGTTTCAAGCCGAAAGGAAAATCTTCCACCTGAAAAAAAAAGTAAAAATAAAAATAAAAAAATTAAAGTTGACGATAAAAACTATGGACGATGTTCTGGCAACATGGTGCTGTGTTTATCTCTTTAAAAAATCCGCTAAGAGTCAACCATGCGTGAAGTTGCTTTTCCACAATAGCTTCTGGTAACTTCCTTTTAAAGGCGTTACCACAGACAGTTTTGCTGTATTTTCTTGCGATGCTGTATACTTCATTCACGTTAACAATATCATGGATGGCTTGGCTTAGCTTGACTTCTTACAGCTTAGGTAAGTCCAGTGAAAACAAGCCAGTGGCTCAAGCGAATTCCAGATAAAGCTAGTGGTGCTCTTCTCTGTAACTACCATATACATTTTAGGATATCCTCTACGAACTGATCACAACAGCAAATACACTAACAGTCAGAAAGATAGCACAATCTTCTAGGGTTTAATTCTGAAAAAAAAAAAAAAGCTTGATTTACACGATTTTGAGAAAAATATTTATAATTTAGTGAATTGAATACGTTAAACTTAGTGAACTACTCTGTAATTCTGCGTTGCTAAGGCCTGTGACAAAAATCTTGGCATTTCAGCTAAACGAATAAAACGCAAGCTCTGGCGCGACGTTGCCAAGTGGTAAAGGGGTGTGGCTATGGCTATGCAGACAAATTATAGCGCGATCAGGTCACAGGGGATATACGTGTATGTGTACAAAATAAACGTGGCAATACCGCTGGCCTCTCATTTGCTAGCAGCATTTAAAAGGGACTTGGAGCGCCGCCTTCAAATGCCAAGATGTTTGTCACGCCGTTTAGTAACAAATGATCGAGGACGAAAAGGGTACAGGAGAGATAAAATGAAACTCTAGTTTCTAAAATGAAAAATAATTAGTTCAGTGCAATTAGACC
Source organism: Thermobia domestica (assembly GCF_964235325.1). Taxonomy (NCBI): domain Eukaryota; kingdom Metazoa; phylum Arthropoda; class Insecta; order Zygentoma; family Lepismatidae; genus Thermobia; species Thermobia domestica. The sequence goes on from NC_137469.1 coordinate 37,121,909, forward strand.
AAAAAAGGGTAAAACCCGAACATTAAAAAAAAAAAAACTTTTTTTCCAAAATGATCATGATACTCTATTTAGCAACTCAGAGAAAGTCCCAAAAAATCTCTCGTTGGGTTTGCCATATTGGGTAGCCTATTTCCAACGCCAAAAGTTTTCGTGGAAAACATAGCATTTACTCAACTGTCTATAATACAGGTTGTAAATACAGCAGAAATATAAACTATGCCTCATTGAAAATATATTTATTTAGTTGTTCTTATTATATGAAATTAAGGAAATTTACACTTCCCCAAAAGAAAAAAAGGGATATTTTACAAAATTTCTCAGAACAGAAGTAAAAATTTGAGTTTTTGGAACCTTATTAGTTATTACAATATTGTAGGAAGAAGAAACATAAAACATATGCAAAATTATTAGCTGCGCCCTTCTAAGTAAAACACTAAAAATACATAATATTTATATCTTCTTAAGCTGGGATTTTTGAATTAGATTCATGTAGTGCGTTAAATTCCCTCTCGATCCGTATTGCAAGATCTACTCTGCATCCACTAGTTTTGAGTGAAGTTATCAGTGGGTAGATATATGCAGAGGTTTCAACATTCTCTACAAACCTGGATTTTGGCTTTTTTTTTTTTTTTTTTTTTTTAGAAAGGAAAAACGGGAAATTTCCGATAATTTGAGGGAAACTTATATATAACATGTATCCGCAATCATTGGCTAATTTTTCTTTAATCAGAAAGTCAATTTCCATGTTGGGATTTTTTCCAGTGATTGTATTATTGATTAAATTTTTAAACAGACATAATAATCCACTTAGTCATCATCACCTTGGTTCATCTTGCCCAAGGACCTTCGCGTCAAAAACTTACATTCGGGCAGAACACTACATCATCATTACCAATTCAGCTAATTATCAGCTGGAACTAGAATCTATTTTACCAAAAGAATAATTCCAAAAGTTTATAAAGCACAGCTAATTCACAATTTAAAAAAAGTGAGAAGTTTTGGTGCGGAATTTTGAGTAACCTGACTCAGGACGAGGAATTTCACCTTCAACACTTGCTATATGGGTTCACTCCATATTTGCCTCTTCAAGAATAGTGAGAGCTGTGGAGAAACTCACTGACGTTATCTCCGCTTCCTCCGAACAGCATTTTGACTTGTGAGAGTCTCCTCAAACTCGTGACGCAAAAGATATTCTCTGTTTCATCAACTGGTTCCGGGAGCATAATCCATTCGAGAGATCACCCCAACGTGCATCAATATCTATTGGTTTGCTAGCTGATGAAAATGTAAAGGCATTAGAAGTTGGGCTTGCTGCTATGAAGGAGATTGAGGGAAAGCAACTCAGTGAAATTAATTTAAAACGCAAGTCAGGTGTGAAGTCTTTGGGCAATTTAACAAGATCAGTGACTGTGCGTAATGAAGCAATCTGGGTAAACCCAAACCAGCTTCTGTACCGCATGGTATGCACAGCTAGGTGTAAAGAAGAGTTGTCTGAGATCTTCAAATATGAACTGTTTGCATATCCTCCCTCCTTATTTGATGAAGAAGGTCTGATGAGGAAAGGTACAAAATCGTCGATAATTTCCGTTTTGTTCTGAACTTCGATTCAGAAAACAACAAGTAGTACCACAAAAGAAGATGTATCCTACATAGTTGATGGTGGATATCTGGATCGTGTTATATGGCAGCGTTCAGTCACGTTCAAAGAAATATGTTACCGGTACTGCATACGTTGTTACACATTACGGAGATGCTCTCGTCTTTTTTGATGGCTTCAGCGAAAATATGAGCACAAAAGATGAGGAGCATCTGCAGCGTGCAGGAAAGTCTTGCCACGTAGACATACACGTAGAAGATAATACCTACTGCTACTGTATGACAGGCTGACAACAAAATGAGATTTATCCATCTTGTGAGTAAGCATCTCCAGAAATTAGGATGCAAGACACTCCAGGTCAAGGCAACTGTTGATATGCTGATTGTAACCACGACTATTACAGAGGCCATGAAAGGCCTTCAAGTTATTTTGATTGGTGAAGATACAGATATGTTAGTTATTCTAGTTGCCCTTGCTCCACCAGAAACATCTTTGAAAATGATGCCAGGAACGAAGACCCACCCAGACAAGATTCACCACATTGGTGCTATTGAAGATGTTATAGTTGATACAAAGGACTTTCTTCTAATTGTATACGACTTCACAGTATGCAATTCTGTTTCGTCACTTTACCGAAAAGGCAAAATCACTGACTGCTTCCAAAAACTTACGGAGTAATAAGGAATTGAGAGAGAAACTAAGTATTTTCAATAATCGTCGAGTATCAAGTGACGCTGTGGCTAAAGCAAGTGAATCTTTCTTTTTGTTACTGTATGGGTCAAAAGAGATCGGTAACTTCAACATCTTATGTCGCCAACTACATGTGAAGATAATTGCGAAACAGCCTATACATTTGCAGTTTAATTTAGCTGTATTTCCGCCTACAACAGCAGCTGTTCGTGAGCATTTACTCTTAGTCTTTCATCAGGTGCATCAATGCTGTGGTGTTAATATGGACATTTACGCTGGAGTTGGAAGATAGTCAATGATTATCTACGTTCCATACCAACTTCGAAGTCCGCTGCTCCTGAAGCCTTGCTACATCTTATCTCGTATTCCTGCACCGACGACTGTAAAGAAGTTGTGAGTGCGGGAGAGGTATGTTAAAATGCTCAACCATGTGTATGTACTCGTAGGGCATGGATATACTAACAGGAACATAGAAGATGAAGTGGAAGTGGATGGAGATTTGCTAGTCCCCGAAAAGAAAGGTACCAGTGATATCGAAGAAGAGACATTTCAAGATGCTAAACATCCTCGTCTATAAATAGGCCAAGATTCAAGTAAAAATAAGTTGCTTTTAAATGAAAATTATCTAAGTTTGAAACCTTTACACAATAATTAGTTTTAGGACTTTTTCTAGATAAAACATTATGAGTTTTTATACGTTACTAAATATGATTTATTTCAACAATTTTGTATGCATGCCAAATTCCTCCAATTAATCTGGCATGCTAAGAATAGAGCAATTAAAAAAAACTCAATTTTTTTTATTTTTCCCTTCCCCAAAACAGTTAACATCGAAGTTTGTAAGAGATCATGAAGCCTATCCATTGATAAGTTCGCTCAAAACTTGTGAAAGCAGGGGTGAAAATTTTATAATATTTGGCCAAGAGGATATTTAACACATTTCGAACGTGAATCTGAAAATCTCAGTTTTAGAAGATATTAATATTATCTAGTTTTAATGTTTTAGTGAGAATTATATAGCCAACAATTCGCACATATTTTGTTTCTTCTTCCTACAATATTGTAGTAACTAATAAGAATCCAAAAACTCAATTTTTCACTTCTGTTCTAAGAAATTTTGTGGAATATCGATTTTTCCCTTTTGGGAATGTGTAAATTTCCCCAATTTTCACACAATAAGAACAACTAATTAAATAACTTTTCAACGAGGCATAGTTTATATTTCTGCTGTATTTACAACCTGTATTATAGCGAGTTGAGTAAATGCTATGGTTTCCCCGAAAACTTTTGGCGTTGCAATTGGAAATAGCCTATCCAATATGGCGGCCATAGTGACCAAACTCGACGCGGAATTTTTTGGAATTTTCTCTGAGTTGCTGAATAGAGTATATCAAGATCATTTTAGAATTTTTTTTCAGTTTTTTTAATCGAGTTTAAACCTAATTGCACTGTTTTACATCTAGTTTATTGTCACATGAATATGTCCTTAGGCTAGCCGCATATTGATTAAAAGGCATGACAACCAAACTGAGTCAGAGGAAGGCAAAATAGAATGCGGAGTAAGAGGCCTGAATGCATTAAATGTATGTTTCATTTATAACATTAGAAAGGCCTTTACCTAGCATGTGCTAGAGTGAGTAGACGGTACGAAGCTTTGTTCTATTGTTCACAATTTCCTGAACGTACTGAACAACAAATTGGCTGTCGTGTTCTCTTATCAATATGCGGTTAGCCTTAAACTAGTTGTGGAAAGATTGATAGAAATGTAGGACAAACGGAGGAACACTTTAAAAAAAAACAACGGACCTAATATTACCCATCACCTATGATCGAGATCGAATCAGGAACTTTTGTAATGGAGCTGAGCACTCTACTACTGAGCCACCATTTTTCGTAATCTCACTGCTGATGTCCGCTTTAAACCACAACACAGAAGTAATCTAATCTACTATATCCTGGCCGGTGAACGATGATTTCTGACAACTTTGCACAAGGCCACGGCGAGCGAGCAGAAGACAGCAGGTCAACCAACCTTAGGCTCAGAACCTGTCGCGTCTCCATGGTAACCACCGCACGTTGCCAAACTTTCACTCACCCTCAACGAGGAAGCAGATAATTCTCCCCTTGCGCGAGAAGCACATGGCAATACCGCACTCCTCGATCGTCCTCGCGAGCTGGACTGTCAGAAATCATCGTTCACCGGCCAGGGTATAGGAGCAGCAGACATATTCGACTAATCGCATTCTCATTGTAGAGAGTCTGTATTTACTTGTTTTGTACTTGCAGAAATAAAGTTTCTCAAAAATACCTTGTTGATTAACCTTTCAGAAATAATCGAATGATTAACGTAAGTCCTAGATTCGATTCCAGATGAGACCAAAATATTAACACAGCAGTTATGAGACAGTCGTGAAGCTTCTTGAATTAAGAGGTGATGGAGGAAGCCAGAATAAATAGAATTGGAAGCGGTTGCTCATTATGATTCACCCAATTAAATGTGCGTAGCGTAACAATTTGGTTCATAGACCTTTGTAGAATGTAGCGTCAGTGAGTTCAACTTCGCCACTTACATTAAAAAAAAAAAAAAAAAAAAGCGCTCTTTAGAGCAATATAAACTCTGATAATCACGCTACTTCATATATATGATGTGGAATGTGGATAGCTACCAATAAAGTCACCATCTTATATAATCCACTAGCGTGATCCTAATAATGATTAATGAACAATTTGCAGCAAGAAAAGCTACGTATCATTTTAGTTATAGGTAACCAACATATTTATGCTACCGTGTGGATTGCATAGAAGCGCTTGGGAATATTACATATTTAGAACGGGATATGAATATCCACCATTAAAGTCTCTATTATCCATGAAGATGTGTACGAATTGACTTCATTAACGAGTTTCAATAGTAGAAAATGGGATGTGAATAGCCACCGTTAAAGCACCGTGAAGGTGTTAACGGATTGACTTAATTAACGAGGTTTAATAGTAGAAAATTGGATGCGGATAGCAGGCACGTAGCCAGGATTTCGTAATAGGGGGGTCCGAGACATGAAGTACTGTAGTTATCACACCAGAGTTCGATTATTCTAAACTATTTTACTGGTAACATATATTGGTTCGTTTAGTCAGGATTTCGTAATGAAGAGGGGGGGAGTTTGACATGAAATATTGTTGTTATCACACCAGGGGCTTGATCAATTTAAAGTATTTTACTAGCAACATATATTAGTTTGTTAAGACTTTAAAATTAGGACATGTTAGTAAGCATTTTAGTAACAAACTATGAAGAAATCTCGAATAAAAGAATATTAAAAAAAAAGATTTGAAATGAAAATGAAATGAATTCTTTAAGCTTTACGTCCCACGTTTATGCCGGTTAGGCTAAAGGAGACGGTGATGATGAGAGATGAGTGAAAAGGTGGAATGAAGAAAGTGGGAGGAAACGGAAGAATCCCGAGAAAACCCACCAGCACGGTGTTTGTCCACCACAAAGTCCACACGGCGCGAGCTAGTATCGAACCAGGGAACCCAAGCACCGGAAGTGAACTCTCTACCACTGAGCCACCGCGCCCCAAAAAAAAAAAGAGAGATTTAAAAAAATATTTTACAATAACTACGTTCCTTCTGTTCATCCAAATATAACAATTTTCCTTTAATTATGACCTCAACTATTATAAAAACTACATATTCAATAATGTTTTGTAAAATATTTTACAATATCTGCGTTTCTTTCTTTGTTGAATTAAATATTAACAGAACTTGCTTTCTACATAACTTTTCTTGTTTCCATTATTCCGTCAACTACTGTCTGTTCCAAATGACAAGTTAAAGGATCAGTGGAAAACTGTTTCCGAAATTACATGTTTGATACTGCTGAGAAGCGATGATGAAAAATTATTTTTATTTTTAGCTTTTTTTTATTTTTAACGCTTATCCTTCCTATTTCTGGTTTCTTTTTGTTTCATCCTTCCTTATTTTTTTTATTTCTGGTCTCGAAGGGGGGGGGGTCCGGACCCCCCGGACCCACCCCTTGGCTACGTGCCTGCGGATAGCCACCGTTAAAGCACCATGAAGGTGTTAACGGATTGACTTAATTAACGAGGTTCAATAGTAGAAAATGGGATGTGAATAGCCACCGTTAAAGCACCGTGAATATGTTAACGGATTGACTTAATTAACGAGGCTCAATAGTAGAAAATGGGATGTAAATAGCCACCGTTAAAGCAATCGTTAGCTGTGAAGATGTTAACGGATTGACTCCATTAACGAGTTTCAATAGCAGAAAATGGGATATAAATAGCCGCCGTTAAAGCAACCGTTAAAGTTAACCATGAAGATGTCAACGGATTGCCCTCATTAATGAACTTGGCTGCGGTAATCGCTCTGGCCGTCTACTGTAAAAATATTTAAAAATAAGAAAAATAAAATAAAATAAAATAAATTGCTTTCCTTCAAGTATTTGGAGTAATGGATGGATATACTAATAGTACTTAGGTCATGATTAGGAATATGCTTTCTGGGTTTTCGTCATCTATGACCATATTTGTCCCTCACGTATAAGTGATGACGTCCCTCGGTGATCATACTATCCAAGGAAAGCAAACGAAGAAAGGATTGGGAAAGGAAGGATGTGACCTGGGATCTGTATCTTCGGTACAATTCCGGCATTTGCCTGGTGTGAATGAGCAAAACCCAGGAAAATCTCACTCAGAATGGCTGGTCTGAAAAAAACTTCGGACCCGGGACCACTCGCACCAAAAACGAGAGCGTTAATGACTACATTACGCGGGCCACACTATAATCTCGTAAGATCCACCAGCGTGATCCTAATAAAACTACTGTACATGGCAATATTCATATTGTGTTCTGTCCGAGCCTTCGGCCTGCTGTATATTCTGTAGGCCCGTTAAATAGTGCTTACTTAAAAAGCTCTGATTGTATATACAGTATTTAACACATTATTATTATTATTATTATTATTATTATTATTATTATTATTATTATTATTATTATTATTATTATTATTATTAGTAGTAGTAGTAGTAGTAGTAGTAGTAGTAGTAGTAGTAATACTAGTAGTAGTATTGAGGTAGCCCACCAACCACCCTATGTTCCATACCATTCAAGGACTTGGTTGTTAAATAAAGCAATAGCGCAGGTGTAGCGACATCTATTAGCATGGGTGTTCATTGTTAAAGTTAGCGTGATGCTCAGGCTGAAACATTTGTTACGTATGGTTAGGATGGTCTTCACATTGTTTCTCAATACATTTCTGGAGCTTGTTTCTCGTTTACCCTTAACATACGTATATTTGGAAGTTCGTGGTTATTACATGGTTCGGCAATATATATGTTTTCTATGTCACACTGTACAGCCAAAAATCACAAGGTGACTTTACCTAAGATCGATTAACGTGTTGGTCAGTTAGAAAGTATCTTTTGCCAGTCCATAGCACTTGTATGTCAACATTGGCTCAGAACTTTCAAGATAAATGTAGTGAAGCATTGTTCAACTGGAAGTTCCAGTCTGTATGATTGGGAATGGTATATTGTCTTCTGTTTACATATCCTAAGCATATCACACAAACGATGACGTGTTGGTTAGTTGACTGAAACTAAGGTTGTGACGCATTGCAAGCTTACATTGCAAGTCAACAAACTTGCATTTTACTTGATTAGAAAGTGTGTAAGCTAGATTCCAGTAACGAAGTTACATGAGGAAACATTGCATTCAGTGTCCCATTCAAGTTTGATGCAAGCGTTTTACGCTGGCGGCAAGTCAGTAATCAATGAATGAATGGACAGTGATGCTATGACGCTCTGCAAAGGATCTAAAGTATCGCTTGCAAATACAACAAAATGCAGATTGTATGAAATTACACGGTAAAAGGGAAAACGTAGAAAGCCAAAAGCCAAGCACACGCCAACTGGCCGAAAGCTTTCTTGCTACAGCTCACAGATGACGAGAAGAACCCTAGCAGAAGTATGACGTATGGGCTCGCCCAATTTTCGAACGGGGTTTTCAAATGGCACCACGGAATAGCACACAGATAACTACACGGAGTAGCAGACGACATCTAAGTATAGACCACACCTCAAAAACCGAAAATGGACTTGACCGTGTCATTGACCTTTCCCCGCTTCTCCTGTTTTAGGGTTCTTCTCGTCATCTGTAAGCTGTACTTGGGGCTAAACCGCAAGCAGGTGGCAGATACATCTCGCTCGCTCCCTGGCAACAATATAGCCTTCTGATTTACTAGCAGTGCCGGCTTCAAACCCCAAAACATTGTTCCTTAGAATAGTAATCGTGCCATTTCTTTTTTAAATAGCAGTACTGTCTATCAGTATTGTTGAAGTATATAGTGATTGACCACCAGACATTCTTAGCTTTTTTTTTAATGGTTAATTGTGATTCAGTTTTCTGTTCTCGTATGTTTGATGTTTAATCCCAATAGCATGGAAAGTGATAAGCTTCTATCCATGCATCCTTCCGTTTCCCGGCGGGAGCTCCTGTGGTTCGGATTCCACGTTAATCAGTAGGTCCCGTCTCATATAGCCTCGCTGCTGAAAAGGACGTTAAACTTAACCCAACTCAATGCATCCTTCCGCATCGTGAGAGTTCCATATAGTGTGACATAACATTTAAACCGATTTATTATTGATGTATATTGTGTAATGACTTCAGTATCCTTAAACGTTGGTAAATATGTTTCTTTGTGTTCATAGAATCACTTTATCTATTTATACTTTTACACTATGAATCATATAACAAGAAAACAGTGTTTGAGATCTAAGGACTTTGTTGTCAACGAGCCTCATGAAATTTCATGAAACTCCCGTCACGAATTTAATAAGCCAGTTATTGTATCGATTCTAGTCTCATTTTCAAGACGACTTCATCATCATCATCATCATCATCATCATATGTATTCTGCCATTATTGGCAAGTTACTTGCCGCAGCTGAGAAGCTTCCATTCTTAACGGTCTTCCGCTAACCTCCTCGTCTTCACGTACGATTTTTCTGTTTTGATATTATCCTTCAATTATATTCTTCTCCTTCTCCCTCTCCCTCTCTTTCCTGACACCATACCCTCTAGTACGTCCCTCATGATACAGTTCCTTTTTAGCCAATGTCCTAACCAGTTTCTCTTCTAAATAATATTTAAAACTGTTCTTTTCTTCTTCACCATTTCTAACACTCTCTCATTAGTTTTCCGCTTGATTCAGCCAATTCTCTTCATTCTTCTCCACACCCACATTTCGAAAACTTCAAGTCGTTTTTAATCATTTTTGCGTAATGTCCATGTTTCTGACCCAGACAGTACAATACTCCGCGTGAAGCATCTTTTTCTCAATTCTTTATTCAAGGTCTCACAAAACAGACTTTTCTTCCTTCTAGAGGCTTCTTTCGCCCTTCCTGTCCTTGCTTTTAATTCACTTTCACACTAGCACTAATAATACTACCCAGGTATCGACTAGCGTTCAACTATTGAACTTGATTCCGAGTGCAGGGTTTACTAATTTGGACTTTTCTACCCACGCATCGCTCTACGTATCCAAATCTGAAAGTGAATCAAGATCATAAGACACTACCACTCCATAAGTATTGCAAAAACTACATTATAAATAACTGTCGCTCTGTTTTTTTTTTAATAGAAAGAATAATAAAAAAAATGGGAGACAAAAAAAATCTTGCTTTACCTAAATAAGTCAAGAACTAGAAGAAATGGCCATATGTGCAGAGTTCAGTGAGAGAAAGGGGAAAGAGCGTGTCAGTAACAAGGGGAACCCCATCATTCACTGTTTTCAAGGATACAAGTACAAATTAGTAGAAGAAGATAGATGTTCACGATTTCGGCTTTTCGACAAAGGGAGAAACAGATTAAATCGAGTCTTTGTGTTGTGTACATCATTAATCGTAACTATCAGACTATAAACAGGTTGTAGAACGTCCAAAAACGAGAAAAAAAGCTATATCATTTTTAAAATATTTCGGAAACTTAGTCATTTTTTTCTTTCCAATATTCCTTAATTTTGCTTACTTAAAAAGAAATTAAAAGAGTATTTGTAAATGTTTCTCAGTAATAAAATTGCTCTATCACAGTGTAACTTTGAATTATATTAGACTGTTAAATGTTTTAAGTCGAAAATGAGAAAACTACAAGTACTGGCAACTCTGATGCTCTTTTGCGACTTGCGTGGACCAGTTGGGGCGGCCACGGGGCATCTCTCTCGTTCTTTTCTCCTCCTCCTCCTCCTTCTCGTCTTGTGGCCCCTCGCCCCTCGGCCCCCCTTAAACCAATAACTAACTACAACGCTTTCGTCTCGACTTGGCACGGCCCGTATCGGCACGGCAGGGGTCATTGACCCGGGCGGGCGCGGTACGAAACAAAGAACATGGCCAAAGCAGCAGTCGTAAGGAGGCGGGCAGGGTCGCGGTTAGGTCACGTGTAGGGTCAAAGGGCACAATGCTTAGCTACATCAGGCATCCCACTAGGGGCTGCCGATATTCAAACGAATGCCGGAGACGATTATTAGCACCTCAGGTAGAATCAATGATGCAGAAAGGAGTTATAATTTATCTCGCTAGTCATGCGGCGAAACGAAATGCTTTATAAACTCACTGTTTTTTTTCTTTCTTTTTTACACTTTATATTTCTGCTACCAAGATCGGAAGATCTCAGTGGCAAAGTGAATAAAAGGCAAAATTAATTACGATACTATACTCCGATCAAAATTAAAAACGAATTGCCAGTTCAAAACCACGTGAAAATTTGTGCTGAGCAGGGAAGCTACGTCAAGGGTTACTAAGGTCACTGAAAGAGGGGCCAAGATAAAAGATGTGGTGGTAGTTACAAGTGGAGGGTTTCTGTAGAAGGGACAACGCCTTTTATCCTATGTTCAAAAGTGTTTGTCAATGAAGTGGATGAAACACAACACGGCAACAGGACTACCAAAATGTCAATTCATTTCTTATATTGATCATACTATAGATAGTAAATGTACGGTTTTAACGACACGATTATTAAGAATTTTAGTAGATCATATCCTATTTCTCTACTTCATTAAAACAGTACTTCCTCGAGTAAATGAGTCCTTTCTTGTTAAATACTTGAACTAATAACCAGTGGCGGCGGTAATGGCTCTACAGTCTTTCAGGGGTCTCTTGAAGTGATTGGTTTCGTACTATATTCATTAGGGAACCTTTGTTCATCCGTAGTTGATATACGATATCGATAAGATTTCTTAAAAGTTAGGCTATATATATGAGACAAGTTTTAACATTTCCATATTCGATGGAGAAAATGCATTTCTGAGTGCAACTCAAAAATAAATAAATAAATAAATAAAATAAAATAAATAAATAAAATTAAATTAAAAAAAATAATAACGAAACTGATAGGCATTGAAACCAGTTTTAAAATGTATCATACTCCTTCCCAGACATACCCATCAACATACACATATATCAAACGATCCTCAGAGCATTTTGTATTCTGATTTTACTAAACTAACGGTGTAGTGGGGGCTTATCGAACGACAATTTACGTATTACTTGTAGTATTAAGGATTCAGGGGCAGTGTAGTCTAGTGGTTTGCCCTCCTCGCTGGTCTAGTGGCTAGCACATGTGGTCATGGGTAAATTCCCGGGAAAATATTTTTCGGGAATATTCACTTGGGAAAATTCCCAAAAATGGGAATAATCCGGGAATTTATGTACAAACACAAAGAAAATCGTATTTTATTGCTTTATTATGATTTCAATATAAAATTACTTTTTAGTACAGTATACTTTTCACTGTTGTCTCTAGAGGATTCTTTAAAATGTATATTCTGAACGGTATTATGCTATTTATCATTTTATTCTATTTAGAGACTACGCATAAATGTATGTTGTTTACTTATGTTTAATGCTACTTAATATGTAGGAAAAAAACTTGGTGTAGAAAGTCTATATGCTTTTACACCGCTAAAGCAGTTTAAATTTGTATGTAAGTTAATTTTCTAAATTTGACACTACTAGTAATATCATAATCATATTAAATTTTTAAATATTATAGACAAATTAGGTTGGTAACTGCCAGAAAACATACGTAGTCTCTCGAAAAAATCGTAAGATTGCCAATGTATGGTATGGCACATATACCGGTACAGAATGTTGATTTGAGATATATTGTACTTTGTTACTGTGTTCTTGTTGTGTACTATTAAATTTCTAATTTAAGAAGATAGGTTATTTCGAGCAATATACACGGTGTATTTACGACTGCAGAGATTTCTTTATTGAATATCTGATTCTTTCCCAGAGAGGGAAATTCGAATCAGAGACAGCAGACAGACCGAAATCTAGAATTACTAACAGTGGTTCGGGATGTATTGATAGTACTTCACCCCTATCTCTACAGAATTACTAGATTACTTACAAACTGGTTCCTTTTCATCATTTATAAAATAGTACTTTGCTACTTTCTAGTGCAAATGGAAATGGAAATTGAAAAATCATATTATTAGTTAGTTATATAAAGTACAGTCAACGAATTTCAATTTCTTAAACGTCTAAATTATTTAAAACCTAGAAGTAAATGATAATAAAAGAAAATAAAGTAATTAGTCATATGGTTATTTTAATTTGGAAAATAAAGTAAAAAAAAATAGGAATAAATTCCTTCCCGGGAATTTATATGCCAGGGAAAAAAAAAACGGGAATATTACAAGTTTTTATTTTCCTTCCCACCGGGAATCACTAAGCACATGCGCCTTTGGTGTTCGGGGTCCCGGGTTTGATTCCCGGTTGGAGAGCCTTTGGAATTGTAACTGTCCTCAATGTTTCTGTGTTCATGTCCCTGTTGTTCTAGGTCACTGGTAAAGCTTGTTAAACAAGGGAAAAGTGAGTAAAATTAAGTAGAAACTAGTAGTAAGTAGATAAGCAAGTTAATGAGGCCGTGTGAATCAGTCAACTTATATATATTAGTGGTGGGCACAAAAACCGGTTTTTCGGTTTTAGAAAAACCGAAACCGATTTTTTTTAAAAAATCACGGAAACCGGTTTCGGCTTTTTTTTTTACCGAAACCGGTTATCGGTTTTCTCCAAAACCGGTTCGGTTTTTTACCTGGTCCGGTTTCGGTTTTCTCCAAAACCGATTCCGCTTTTTTTTTCCAAAATTTGTTCTATTTCTGACCAGAATGGTGTTTCGTTGTTCTCCGGAAACGGAATCCATTTCCACAGAAATAGTTTTATGTGTTTTCGAAAAGTTTTCCCCGAAATCAGTTTCGGTGAAAAACCGAACCGGTTTTGGAGAAAACCGAAATGTCGGTTTTTCGGGTTTCGGTTTTTATAGAAATCGGTTTTCGGTTTTTATTAAAAAACTGTTTTGCCCATCCCTAATATATATATATATATATATATATATATATATATATATATATATATATATATATATATATATATATATATATATAAGTGGTTAGAGCGTTGGACTCATGTTCGCGTGGTTCCGGGTTCGATTCCCGGCCGATGTTTCCGAATTTTTTGGCGTCGTGAGGTAATCTGGGGAGTCACGAGAAAAGATCTGGAAAGCTCCTGAGGCGCCTGTTAGGGACAGGGCGTCGCTAGCGGATAGTGCTGGAGCAGGCTTAGGCCCACAAAATGTACTGTTACGCCGAGTGGTTTGCTTTGTATCAGAAAATGAATTGAAGCCATTCCTTTTGAATTTAGTGGCTACATCATCACCAGCAAACCTATTTTTCCTTCTACACGAAAGATTTTCTTTTTCTTTTCAAGATGTATTAAAAGAAGAAAAGAAAAACAGTGAAAGAATTTACACTACACTACACTTTGAATCTTTTAATATTTCTGTCTCCCACTAGAATTTAAAGAATGTCTTCAAAGTCTTCAAGTCTCGAGAGCAAAAGCCGAGAGGAAGCAATTGCGGTTTCGCTGCTACTACTTAAGAGGCCTCATCCCGGCGAAATTAAAATACCGCTAATTTTACAGTAGTTTTGTGATATCTTCAAATAGATAAAAGATAATCGAAATGTGGAACAAGAGCGCCCTAGACAATATCATTTTACATGGGATACCGTTATCACGACTCACTTATCTGCTTTCAATTTTGAGCCATTTTGAAAATCGGCATTTATTTTTGCGTATCTAGACGGCTGAAAACGGAAAGCCACTAGGTGGCTTGTGATAACGGTACCTCACGCAAAATAATGTTGTCTAGGGCGCTCTTGTTCCACATTTCAATTTTTTTTTTATCTATTTGAAGATATCACATAATTACTGTAAAATTAGCGGTATTTTAATTTCGCCGGGATGAGGCCTCTTAAGATTTCATTATTACAATTTAACAGAATATGATAAGTGTAATTTCTTCGAACTAGCATTTAGATTTTTTACAATTTCGTATAGATAAGTATATGCTTCACCAAATTCAAATTTATTGGAAGGGACATTTTCAGTTCAAACTTTTTCAGCTTTAAAAATAAAATAAATTATTTGGGAGAAAATGTTTCTGTCTCGACAAACTTACAGTGTTTTTACCTGGAAATTCAGGGATGATTTCTTGATTAATGGCTTATCTGTTCTAATCTTTCAAATGCTCGTGTATTTAACGTTTGATGTTTGGAAATGGCATCAAGCCCTAATCAAACGTCACTTAAAATCAGGGCTGTACGGGTTTAACAACTCAGATGCAGGCCTACGGGTTGCTATTCAAAATGTACGGGTGAATTAATAATTTTGACACTGGTTTTCTTTTATTAGTTAAAAGTAATGATTCGATCATTATTCTTATCTTTTAAAAAATAAATAAATAAAATAAAATGAAAATAATTTTATTTGCCAACCCTGCTGTGATCAGAATCACAAAGGGAGATATGAACAGAGTGGTAACTTTGTATAAGCCCAATAGTAATTGTCTAGCCCCATGCAACCAGCAATTTTGTTTTGCGGTGTTGAGTTACATGGTGCCACGGTAGCTATTCCTAGCATGACGTTTCTCCGTGTGACACTCAAGCTGTGAATGTACGGGTGAGCAGGTTTGAAAAGTTGGCAGCCCTGCTTAAAATTGAACTTCAGTCTTCTGAATGATAATACGTTATACTTAATCCAATTAGTTAATATATAGATGAAAATACTAACAAACTCCATTTCACTCCAACCCATAAAGATCTGGGCCGGCCAGATGGCGCTCGTTCAACTGAGTGATAACGTAGTCAGCGCATCATCTTCCAGACACTAGAATTTCTAGTATTGTGTACCGGAATTTAATATCTCTAAATTCAGGTTGCTCCCGAATTACCTCACGATGCTGAATCAAGATCGAAAATTTTTAATGCTTCCACTGGAAGTAAGGGACCGAGCATACCGAAGTCGTACGCACTAAGAAATAAGGTAAGTTAAGCTAAGCAGGAGCTCAGGAATATTTAATAATAATAAAAGCTACTTTCGTTTACAATGCTTTCAATTCGCACCTGGATAAGGTACATTTTTATGCATATACTGCAGAGAAAGAGCTCAGAAAGATGAAGAGTAAAACTATAACTATTTTGCAGACGTCTCTAGGAAATAAGCTTTTCTATATATATATATATATATATATATATATATATATATATATATATATATATATATATATATATATATATATATATATATATATATATATACTAGCAGCGTTCACCCCGCTTCGCTGCGGTCACCCCGGAACGCAATAAACTTTGTTACTTAGATAATTTTTACTTTTTCGCTTTCAAGTGATATGATAAAAACCATAGAAGATTGCAGTAAATCTTAACATTATATCGCCTGTCATTTATGTTAACCCGCCCCGCTTCGCTGCGGTCATCCCGGTGCTGGCATATTGTAAAAGTGTCTGTAAAAATAAGCAAATCAATTAAAAAATTTTAAACAGAAGATTCAAGCTATTTTCCGCTGTATATCGCCTGTCATTTATGTTAACCCGCCGAGTGACACGGTCATGCGGGTTGCATATAAATACGTTTATTTTTACCTATGATGAACTACCCAAAGGATTTGTACGTTATGGACACTTGAATGGTCAATTATCTCAAGACACTGGTAATTAAAAATTAAAGTGATATGATAAAAACCATCTAGGGTCCAAATCCTAATAACCCCCCAAAAATGAAAGAAATTGGTTCAGCCGTATTAGCGTGATGAGCGGACAAAGGATTGTACGTTCTCTTTTATATATATATATATATATATATATATATATATATATATAAATACACAACACTTGTTTTTTTGTGTGTGTGATAAATGATACCAGAGAATCGTCATTAACATCCGGAACACAAATCAAACAGTTTGCGTTTAAGAAGATTTTACTGTACTAGGGTAGAGGGTTTTGAGCCGGTCAGCCCTCTTCCAGGCTACGCCACTGTGACGAATGGCATGTACTATATTTTTGTATATTTATGAAAAATTTAACAGCATTCCAAAAGTGTTTCACAATTCTGCCCGATAATGTATATTTTGGATGCGACAATAATAATAATAATAATAATAATAATAATAATAATAATAATAATAATAATAATAATAATAATAATAATAAACCAGCGATAGGTCGTTTGGCTTCTCAAAAATGGTGATTTGTAAACCTTGAATCAAATTTACGTCATATATAACTCATTTCAATAATGAACTTACCAAAGATATATTTTAGGGACTGACTTCATCGAGGGAGTCGAGGGACTCGAGGGACTCGAGGGAGTAAAAATAATTACTAGAGGGAGTCGAGGGAGTAAAAATATTCACTCGAGGGAGTAAAAATATTCACTCTAGGGAGTCGAGGGAGTAAAAATTTTCACTCGAGGGAGTAAAAATTTTCACTCGAGGGAGTAAAATATTCACTGGAGGGAGTCAAGGGAGTAAAAATATACACTCGAGGGAGTCGAGGGAGTAAAAAGATTCACTCGAGGGAGTCGAGGGAGTAAAAAGATTCACTCGAGGGAGTCGAGGGAGTAAAAAGATTCACTCGAGGGAGTCGAGGGAGTAAAAAGATTCACTCGAGGGAGTCGAGGGAGTAAAAATATTCACTCAAGGGAGTCGAGGAGTAAAAATATACACTCGAGGGAGTCGAGGGAGTAAAAATATTCACTCTAGGGAGTAAAAATAGTCGAGGGAGTAAAAATATTCACTCGAGGGAGTCGAGGGAGTAAAAATATTTACTCGAGGGAGTCGAGGGAGTAAAAATATTCACTCGAGGGAGTAAAAATATTCACTCTAGGGAGTCGAGGGAGTAAAAGTATTCACTCGAGGGAGTCGAGGAAGTAAAAATATTCACTCGAGGGAGTCGAGGGAGTCGAGGGAGTAAAAATTTTCACTCGAGGGAGTAAAAATATTCACTCGAGGGAGTCGAGTGGGTAAAAATTTTCACTCGAGGGAGTCGAGGGAGTAAAATTATTCACTCTAGGGAGTAAAAATATTCACTCCAGGGAGTCGAGGGAGTAAAAATATTCACTCCAGGGAGTCGATTGAGTAAAAATATACACTCGAAGGAGTAAAAATATTCACTCTAGGGAGTAAAAATATTCACCCGAGGGAGTCGAGGGATTAAAAATATTCATTCCAGGGAGTCGAGGGATTAAAAATATTCACTCCAGGGAGTCGAGCGAGCAAAAATATTTACTCGAGGGAGTCGAGGAAGTAAAAATATTCACTCGAGGGAGTCGAGGGAGTAAAAATTTTCACTCGAGGGAGTAAAAATATTCACTCGAGGGAGTCGAGGGTGTAAAAATTTTCACTCTAGGGAGTCGAGGGAGTAAAAATATTCACTCGAGGGAGTAAAAATAATTACTAGAGGGAGTCGAGGGAGTAAAAATATTCACTCGAGTGAGTAAAAATATTCACTCTAGGGAGTCGAGGGAGTAAAAATTTTCACTCGAGGGAGTAAAAATTTTCACTCGAGGGAGTAAAATATTCACTCGAGGGAGTCAAGGGAGTAAAAATATACACTCGAGGGAGTCGAGGGAGTAAAAAGATTCACTCGAGGGAGTCGAGGGAGTAAAAAGATTCACTCGAGGGAGTCGAAAGAGTAAAAAGATTCACTCGAGGGAGTCGAGGGAGTAAAAATATTCACTCAAGGGAGTCGAGGAGTAAAAATATACACTCGAGGGAGTCGAGGGAGTAAAAATATTCACTCTAGGGAGTAAAAATAGTCGAGGGAGTAAAAATATTCACTCGAGGGAGTCGAGGGAGTAAAAATATTTACTCGAGGGAGTCGAGGGAGTAAAAATATTCACTCGAGGGAGTAAAAATATTCACTCTAGGGAGTCGAGGGAGTAAAAGTATTCACTCGAGGGAGTCGAGGAAGTAAAAATATTCACTCGAGGGAGTCGAGGGAGTAAAAATTTTCACTCGAGGGAGTAAAAATATTCACTCGAGGGAGTAAAAATATTCACTCGAGGGAGTCGAATGGGTAAAAATTTTCACTCGAGGGAGTCGAGGGAGTAAAAATATTCACTCTAGGGAGTAAAAATATTCACTCCAGGGAGTCGAGGGAGTAAAAATATACACTCGAGGGATTCGAGGGAGTAAAAATATTCACTCCAGGGAGTCGATTGAGTAAAAATATACACTCGAAGGAGTAAAAATATTCACTCTAGGGAGTAAAAATATTCACCCGAGGGAGTCGAGGGATTAAAAATATTCATTCCAGGGAGTCGAGGGATTAAAAATATTCACTCCAGGGAGTCGAGCGAGCAAAAATATTTACTCGAGGGAGTCGAGGAAGTAAAAATATTCACCCGAGGGAGTCGAGGGAGTAAAAATTTTCACTCGAGGGAGTAAAAATATTCACTCGAGGGAGTCGAGGGTGTAAAAATTTTTACTCTAGGGAGTCGAGGGAGTAAAAATATTCACTCGAGGGAGTAAAAATAATTACTAGAGGGAGTCGAGGGAGTAAAAATATTCACTCGAGTGAGTAAAAATATTCACTCTAGGGAGTAGAGGGAGTAAAAATTTTCACTCGAGGGAGTAAAAATTTTCACTCGAGGGAGTAAAAATTTTCACTCGAGGGAGTAAAATATTCACTCGAGGGAGTCAAGGGAGTAAAAATATACACTCGAGGGAGTCGAGGGAGTAAAAAGATTCACTCGAGGGAGTCGAGGGAGTAAAAAGATTCACTCGAGTGAGTCGAAAGAGTAAAAAGATTCACTCGAGGGAGTCGAGGGAGTAAAAATATTCACTCAAGGGAGTCGAGGAGTAAAAATATACACTCGAGGGAGTCGAGGGATTAAAAATATTCACTCTAGGGAGTAAAAATAGTCGAGGGAGTAAAAATATTCACTCGAGGGAGTCGAGGGAGTAAAAATATTTACTCGAGGGAGTCGAGGGAGTAAAAATATTCACTCGAGGGAGTAAAAATATTCACTCTAGGGTGTCGAGGGAGTAAAAGTATTCACTCGAGGGAGTCGAGGAAGTAAAAATATTCACTCGAGGGAGTCGAGGGAGTAAAAATTTTCACTCGAGGGAGTCGAGGGAGTAAAAATATTCACTCTAGGGAGTAAAAATATTCACTCCAGGGAGTCGAGGGAGTAAAAATATTCACTCCAGGGAGTCGAGGGAGTAAAAATATACACTCGAGGGATTCGAGGGAGTAAAAATATTCACTCCAGGGAGTCGATTGAGTAAAAATATACACTCGAAGGAGTAAAAATATTCACTCTAGGGAGTAAAAATATTCACCCGAGGGAGTCGAGGGATTAAAAATATTCATTCCAGGGAGTCGAGGGATTAAAAATATTCACTCCAGGGAGTCGAGCGAGCAAAAATATTTACTCGAGGGAGTCGAGGAAGTAAAAATATTCACCCGAGGGAGTCGAGGGAGTAAAAATTTTCACTCGAGGGAGTAAAAATATTCACTCGAGGGAGTCGAGGGTGTAAAAATTTTCACTCTAGGGAGTCGAGGGAGTAAAAATATTCACTCGAGGGAGTCGAGGGAGTAAAAAAATTCACTCGAGAGAGTCGAGGGAGTAAAAATATTCACTCGAGGGAGTAAAAATAGTTACTCGAGGTAGTCCAGGGACTAAAAATATTCACTCGAGAGAGTCGAGGGAGTAAAAATATTCACAAGAGCGAGCCGAGGGTGTAAAAATATTCACTCGGGAAGCCGAGAGAGTAAAAATATTCACTCGAGAGAGTCGAGAGGGTAGAGATATTCACAAGAGGGAGCCGAGGGTGTAAAAATATTCACTCGTGAGAGTCGAGGGAGTAAAAATATTCAATCGAGGGAGTAAAAATAATCACTCGAGGGAGTCGAGGAAGTAAAAATAATCCCTCATGGAAGTCGAGGGAGTAAAAATATTCACTCGAGGGAGTCGAGGGAGTAAAAATATTTACTCGACAGAGTAAAAATTAATCACTCGAGAAAGTCGAGGGAATAAAAATAATCACTGTAGGGAGTGGAGGGAGTAAATGTAATCACTCGAGGGAGTCCAGAGAGGAAAATTATTCACTCGGGGAATATTTTTGCTCCCTCGACTCTCTTGTGTGAATATTTTTACTCCCTCGACTCCCTCGAGTGAATATTTTTACTCCCTCTACTGCCTCGAATGAATATTTTTACTCCCTCGACTCCATCGAGTGAATATTTTTACTCCCACGAGTCCCTCGAGTGAATATTTTTACTCCCTCGACTCCCTCGAGTGAATATTTTTACTCCCTCGAGTGAATATTTTTACTCCCTCGAGTGAATATTTTTACTCCCTCGACTCCCTCGAGTGAATATTTTTACTCCCTCGAGTGAATATTTTTACTCCCTCGAGTGAATATTTTTACTCCCTCGACTCCCTCTAGTAATTATATTTACTCCCTCGAGTCCCTCGACTCCCTCGAGTCCCTCGATGAAGTCAGTCCCTATATTTTATTGGCATCAAGACTAGTGTTTCTCAAACATTTTCGAAGTGAGGACCACTTTGATTACGCAGAATGTTTTACAGACCATGTTATTTTTGTCCTATTCGGAGGCAAATTTTTCATTTTATTTATTTTTTGTAAATGTTTTGATCATATGTTAACGCAAGTATTCTGGTAAGATACATGCATTTTGTTTTAAAAATAATATTATTAATTAAAATTCTCGTAAATAGAAGCTTTGTTTTGTATAAATTAATAACAAACAATTTGCTGAGCAAAACAATATATTCACATTAAAAATTTAGACCTACATACGTGTGACAGTTTCGCCAACTAGCACTTTGGCTTCATCAGACACACCATCAAGACAGTGTCTGATGAAGCCGAAGTCTTAGTTGGCGAAACTGTCACACGTATGTAGCTTTTAAATGTGAATATATTGTTTTGATCAGCAAATTGTTTGTGTTTAAAATTCCCTTAACATTAATAAAGGAAAATACATATCAGTAAAAAAATAAATGAAGGGTATCAAGGATATTTTACAGATTTAAGTTAATAAACGTCAACGCGCCAGTCACACTGGAATACCACTTCTCGTGTGATTAGTGAAGTCAAACAGTGCCGAGTTTGGTGAAAAGGAAGATGGGTGACCGTTCGCACTCACCAGATACTGTTAGCATTGCAACATCCATCTACTGTCGTGAGGACAATTGAGGAACTACTTGAAAGCAGGGAGTAGCGAACTTCAGTCTAGAAGGCCAGCATGAACGACGAAGGCAGCCGATGTGCTGACCACACATCACTCCAAAGGCATGAGTATTACAAACTGGCTTGTAGGTCCTGCACTTAAGCCTTGTAGGTTAATAAATATCATAAAAATATGACTCCTGGGCAACTGCCTCGTGGCTACATGGTTCAGGTTCTGGTGGGAGTTCATGTGATTCGAATCTCATGTTAGACTGTAGATCTACGTCTCAACGACCTTCAGGCTGAACGAGGCGCTAACCTCGTGGCTACTTGTTTCAACTTCTGGAGGGAGTTCATGCGGTTCGAATCTCACATTAAAATGTAGGTCCACGATTCAACGGCCTTGGTGCTAAACGAGATGCTAACCTCGTGCCTACATTTTCAGTTTCTGGAGGGAGTTCATGTGGTTCAAATTTTACGTTGAACGGTAGACCCACGACTCAACGGCCTTGGTGCTGAACGAGACACTAACCTCGTGGCTACGTGTTTCAATTTCTAGAGGAAGTTATGTGGTTGGAATTTCATATTAAACTGTAGGTCCATGATTCAACGGCCTTGGTTCTGAACGAGGCGCTAACCTCATGGCTACGTGTTTCAATTTCTGGAGAGAGTTCATGTGGTTCGAATCTTACGTTAAACTGTAGGTTCACGACTCAAAGACCTGCATGCTGAACGAGACGGTAACCTCGTGACTCCTGGGAAAGTGAAAGACACTTATCCTGCTTGAGATTCTCAGCTATAGAGTGAGATACGAAATGCACTTGAATTTTAGTATTTTTTAAGACTTGTTTTAGATTAATGGGAGTGCAAGGATAGACCTCCAAGAAACTTGCGGTTACAGACCACTGTTTGAGAAACACAGATCTAGGCATCAAAATTGTATCTTATCTGTCATCTGTTTCAGAAAACAAGAAATACGAAAAAAATAAGAAATGAGAAAAAAAAGAAAAGGAACTCGAGCGACGGGATTAAATTTGTTCTGTTCGTAAGTCAGATTTTACAGCACTGGCTTTTTACTTTCTTTTTCTACTGCAATAAATCGGTTGCAGTCTGCGCTGCCTGTGCATAACCTTATAAATACCAAGCAGCTAGCAAGCCGTTGCTAAGGAAACAAAAAATGAAGTCTCGAAAAGATTGCGATAAATGCATTGACGTAAAAAAAATATATATATATATTAAAGGTTTTTTTTAAAAAAAAGGTAGACGCACATAACGTTCGTCGTCAATGCAACCGTAGAACCAACGGTCAACCTGAAAGCGGCCACTTGTGAAATGCAATTCTGTTCAAGCAAAAACTGCAGGAAGTCACGCCTCAAATTTGCTCTTTGTTTGCAGTGTGCGGCCCGTGAAGTTTACGCCGTAATAAGAGCTCTCAATGTAACCCAAGTCAGTACGAAGTCCATGCACATTTTTTTTATTCTCTTCTTTTTCACTCTACGATTTTAATCCTTCTCTCCGTACTGTTGTTACTGTCTGCTTACAGTCACAAGCAACGAAAGGAATGCCAAGATCGAACCAATGACGACCGTTATAGTGTAGTAGTACAATCTTTCTCTAGTTTATAGAATCCAGACACAACTGCAGTATGGGACAGATAAAAGAGACAGAATGAAGCTCCTCAAAAATGATCTTATCTCCTGATCCATGGTTTTTTAACCTGGAAACCATAGCACGCACGATTTTTGTAAAATTGTGCGAAACCATTCTCTTACTTGAGAGAAAAGAGAGAGAGAGAGAAAGAGAAAAGTGAAATTTGGCCGAGTCGAAGATCCAGCCTAGAAACTTTCCCCACATATTTTTCCTGGTAAAATCAAATATATCTCTGCAATATACAGGGTATACCAAAAGTAGGTATACACCCCTGGATTGATCAAGTACTTATAACATTCTAGTATGGGTTTATTTGCTTCAGCTCTTCCGAGCTTAAGATGCAAGTAAAAAGGCTTTAAGAACAAATAATAAAGAAACTAAGTCTATCTGATGGATAACAATAAGAACTTATATAAAATGCAATGAGCTTATCAGTACGGTACTGTTTACCTACTTTTGAGCCACCCTATATATTCATTGCTGATCCTGACTATAAGTTTACTTTAGAACTGAAATCATAAATGTTATTTTTAATGGCATATTTTAATGAACAATCCATTAATTAGATACAATGAATCGTTGAATTTCTCACTATATAGCATGAACGCTAAACTTCGACAAACAAATAAAACAATTCACTGTCCCTGTGTCTCGTCAGCTTCGTTCGGGACGCATTTCGTTTTCACGCTCTACCCTAGCCAACTGTTTTAAGTTGGTCACAAGCAAGCGGGTGAGAGTAGATTTACATCGGAGTTACACCATCTGAGTGTGACGTAATGCCACGTGGTATTATTATGGGGGTCAAGATGGAACAAAACAAACCCTGTGGAGCTTCTAACCCCCTTCGCTCGCTGACACTCGTTCAGCTATGCTTCGTAACGGAAGGAAATAACTTTGTATGCATTATATATTACGTACTATTACAAATTAGTATTGTTTTATCTTATATTAAAAATGTTATTATTAAAAAAAAACTTTCTTTGGACCGGGTTTGAACCCACGCCAAAAACTGTTATTATTACTAGCCCATGCGCTATCATGCTCTGCCACAAGGACCGATAGCAATTGGCGTTTGATTTATATATATATATATATATATATATATATATATATATATATATATATATATATATATATATATATATATATATATATATATACAGGGTGTTAATGAACTATACCGACAAACTTTAAGAGGTGATTCCTCACATCAAAATAAGAGAAGTTCATAGGGATCTATGGCGAAAAGTGCATAGATTCAGAGCCAGGACTGTCCGAAATTGCGTAATAGCCAAATTTCAAGAGACCCTATTTCGAATTTGGGAGACTGTGGATGGTGGTTCTTATCAGTGTAAAGAAAGTCACACATACGCAATCCAAAAATGCATATTTCATTAATGTTCAATAGGTGTACAGATTATTCCCGGCAGGGTGAAATTCCCAGATATGCTATTAACCGAATTTTGAGATATGCCCTGAATTTATGATTGATCCAAAGCAGGCAAACGATACCCTTGATATCAGTGAACACGGAATCCTTTGGCGCGATGTCTGGAGTGTTAAGGATCGTCAGCAGCACGGTCAATCGTACTCGGGAAAATGCATGATGCGATGTTTTCTTTCACGCATATAAGTGAAGAAAACGTGAAAAATTTCGTAACAAAATACATTATCATCACACGTTATTCCGAACAAAAGAAACATGGAGCTTCCTGTTACTAACACTTCCGCCTTCCCTCTGAAACATTGGATGTCCATTGTTGTCAAGGTTTACCTTCTGCCTGCTTTGAACCCTTCTTGAAATCAGGGTATATCTGAAAACACTATTGAAAACATATCTGAGAATTACACCCTGTAGGCAATACCATCTAAACCTATTGACAATTGATGAAATGTGAGCAGCGACAGAATCGATTCTGGGCTCGGATTGTAATCGGTTTTCTTAGTATCTAATATCCGGCGCTGACACCAGTATCTGCTCTTTTAGTCCAACAATGTATTCATAGTAGCAGTGCAAATTTTAAAACCTGATACCCAACCCAACTTTATGGCAACCCTGAGTTATGGGGATCCCACTTTTCGTCATCTATAAGCAGAGCCGGATTTATCCTAGACCCGAGTCTAGGGGCGCAACGTTCTCAAGGGCGCAGGTTTGACGAAAATTTAATAAGCAAGGCCAAAAATTTGCAAAAGTTATAATAATAATAATAATAATAATAATAATAATAATAATAATAATAATAATAATAATAATAATAATAATAATAATAATAATAAACATGATTAAAGTCTATTATTGATGGATAAAGTTGAGTGGAAGTTTGCAGTAGAAAGTAGTGTAGAGGCGGCTACATAAGTCTGTTTTGCTGGTATTCGCCGCGTCTCCGGACCATTATGTCAAAATTCATTAAGATTTGTACATAATATTGAAACAAGGGTATTATACAACGTAAGTTTATTTTTAAATTTTCTACCGTATTAAAATTTTGAATGTTAGATGAGAGGCGGAAAAATAATTTGGGCCTAGGAGGGCGACAAAACTTAAATCGGACCCTTAGCGCTGAAGACTGGCGTTAAGTTTGAATAAGAAGAGGAAGCTCTATCTCAAGACAAGGATTTCATTTCCATGAGGCTGAGGTCACCCAATTTCGGAGAGGAGAGATATATGAAATTCGAAATTCTAGTGGGGGCCGCGGTGGCTCAGTGGTAGAGCGTTCACCTCTGGTGCTTGGGGTCCCGGGTTCGATCCCAGCCCCCGCCAAGTGAACTTTGTGGTGGACAAACATCGTGTGCGTGGGTTTTCCTCGGGGTTCTCCCGTTTCCTCCCACTTTCTTCGTTTCATTCATTTCTCATAATCACCGTCTGCTTTAGCCTAACCGGCATAACCGTGGGACGTAAAACTCAAAGATTTCATTTTCATTTTTCGAAATTCTAGCGATAGTATAAATCTGAAGCCTTTTCACAGAGAATATTTTGAAAAGGTTTCAATCCAAGAGTTCAACAATATTAATAAATGTTTCGCAGAAAGTTGCTTTTTCCAAAGATGAAACTAATAGAAATCGATAGATATTATTGAGCTGAATAAAATGATATAGATGAACGCAGTGGCGTATGTATGATTTTGTTTCGGGGCGGGGGGGTTGCTAGCTTTAGTCCCGGATATGTGAAAATTCTGCAAGATATTTTATTTACTTTAATATAGTAAATAAAATTTCTCGGGGGGCTTAAACCCGGAAGCCCTCCCCTAAATATGCCACTGGATGAACGTAAATCCTCATGAGTAGTTTTTGAGACAATCGAGAAAAACTTTTCGTTTGTAAACTTAAAAAAACTTGATGTTCTACGGTAACCACGCCATCTACGAGTATCAAGATGAAACTGACACTGAAGTATACAATCACGCTTTCCATTATGACAGTGCACAGTATGGTTAATGAAATATAGCTCAAAATTTTAGTAATTAAGTCTTGAAAGCAATTTTTATTTAACTATAATGTTACACAACATTGAGGCATATAGAATATATCAACCGATAGACGGCATCATCTTGAATAAAACGAGATGATTACAGATAAATTCTGATGTGTAGTTTACGAGAAAATCGAATTATTATCACGCTAAAAGTATGTTGTTCGTTGCCAGTAGGCCCGCAACTAGAGGGGGTCTAGGGGGCTGCTCCCCCTAAACTTTTCGTGGCTTCTCCAAACCTCAACACAAAAAACACAATTTAGATATGTGCAAGGGAATTTTTAATGACTTGGCCCCCATAACATATCATGCCTCCCCCAAACCTCTCTGCCTGGTTGCGGGCCTGATTGCCAGTCTGTTGCAATTGATACATTTTATTCTGCTGGAATAAACGATTGATTTATTTATGTATATGCAATACTAGCAGAACGCCCGCAAGGGGAGAATACGTTTCATTTTGGACATAAAAGGGACCAAAACTGTCACCAATCAACTTAGAGACTCCCAAAATTATGAATTCGACACTAACATCGATTTATTTTCAATTATTTTTACATGTCACCATCTTCCCTTAGGAGTACTATTGGGGACTGAATTTAGATTTAAACTGCATCGGGTGAGTCACTGTTCATCTCAGCGATCCCCGAAAATTATGGATTTGACACTGATATGGGTCATTTTCGATTATATATATTAAGTCACAAACATAGTTACTTTCAATTTTATTTATATAGATATGCACATTCAAGCAACATATTATATCTATTGTAACGTAATTTCTCCTAATAGCGGCATACATATTCGTATCAGAGATGCGCTTGCTACTTTTAATAATAATAATAATAATAATAATAATAATAATAATAATAATAATAATAATAATAATAATAATAATAATAATAATAATAATAATAATAATAATAATTTAGTACTAAGTTTCTAGATGTTCTCAGTCACGTTTATGAACAGATGAATGAAACACACTCACACAAAAAGACCCACATCCTTCTATAATTATGCACGACACATAATAGAGGATGGTTAGGCAGACTGATCTCTTCTCCCCCCTCCCGGCTTCACACACACACACACACACACACACACACATATATATATATATATATATATATACAGAAACATACATATACACATGCATACGCATAAATGCTAATTTTGTTGCGCTCAAAGCTAACAACTCAATATGTGGTGTTTGTTTGGTTAATAGAATCTATATATGTATCTCATTGCTCTCAGGTGGTTTTGAAATACAACCTGACTTTTCGTAGAGAGAGAGAGAGAGAGGAAAGAGATAATATCGGTGGGGAACGGGAACAAGGGAGAGAAACGAAACCACCAAAGAAAGTAAACAAAATGATTAAGAAAAAAAGTAAAGAAAGGAAAAACGTAGATCAGTGACTTTTAATCCGAGAGAGCTCTCTTTTCATTTTGATGGCAATAATTTAATTTCGTTTCGGAGAGATCTATTCTATCTGTCTTGTGTAAAAATCACGGCAACGCGCGTGAAAAGTCTTTCTCTCTCTGTTTCTATATACTAAGCTGTTGCAGTGGTGTTGGTCCTCTGAACTAAACGTGTCATTATCGCGTCAACAAAACCAGCCTGTTCGCAAGCAGTTGACATAATTGACTCAATAATTACAAGGAACCAGCGTTTCAATTGAAGGAAGTTGTTTTTCTGCATCAAATTTCAAACTATCAAAGATTTCTCTCCCTCCTCTTTCTTTTCCCCGCTTCTTATAAGATGCTGCATCACACACATACGAACTGTATCTTCTTTTTGTTCTTTTTTTTTTTTTTTTCAAAAATAAACAAGAGAAAACCAACCAACCACACACACTTGTCGTAGTTTTATTTACTTTCTTTCCTAGTTGATTTATAATTACGGATGAATCACGAACAATTTTAACACAACACATCACCACTTATCATTGCTGAAGCTTATAATTTCCCATTTACTGTACTAATATAACTTTTAAAACCAACTTCATTTACATAATTAAGCGTAACAGTTCCATGCACGAGGAAAAAGAACAAAAATAAATACGTTTTCCAGTATGCATTAACATAAACTCTGTCGCCTGTAATAAATGAAATTTTCTGACTGATTCTATTGTATACTTTGAGAGTTTGTATATTTGTAACGGGAGTTCACTCAAGCTCGTGCGTGCTCAGATTCACTACCCTCAATGAACCTCAGACTCACTAATCTCAATGACTCTCACGCTCCCTAACCTGAATTACGTTCACGCTATCCGAAGCTCGCGCTCACTAATCTGAATGAGGTTCACGCTATCTGAAGCTTACGCTCACTAGTCTCAATTACCTTCACGCTATCTGAAGCTCTCGCTCACTAATCTTAATGCGTTTCACGCTATCTGAAGCTCGAGCTCACTAATCTCAATTAGGCTTACGCTATCTGAAGTTCTCGCTCATTAGTCTGAATGAGGATCACGCTATCTGAAGCTTGTGCTCATTAATCTCAATTACATTTACGCGATGAAGCTCGCGCTCACTAATTTCAGTGAAGCTCACGCTATCTGAAGCTCACGCTCACTAATCTGAATGAGACTCACGCTATCTGAAGCTTGCGCTCACTAATCTCAATGAGGTTCACGCTATCTGAAGCTCGCGTTCGCTTGAGTCTGTTCTCTTTTTATCTTCTATAAGGTTTCTATTCACTTGATCTTGGGTTCACTATCCTAAGGGTTCAGACCAATTATGCTTGATATGGCTCGCAATCGCTCCTTCGCTCAGACGAACCTCATTGAGGCTTGTGCACGCATAACTCAGAATCTGATTCGCTATATACTTATAGAGTTTTCGCTCACACGAGCTCAGGCTCTCGAATTTGGAGATAGGTGCCCTATAGCCTACGAGAGGTTATGAGTAGTGTGTTGTTAGCGCGCCAGCTCCTGGCGCCATTTTATGGTTTTCTCAACTGAAGTTTGCTTACTTGTAATTTTAGTAGCTCCCCAATTATCTCACGATGCTAGTTCAACTCTGAAAATTCTCATCCTTCCGTCGGGAATCAAGCCCAAGACTTCATTCACTAGTCATCTCATTACACATAAGACTACTAATAGGTTATATAAATTAGAAGATGAGTATTATGAAGACGTTTAATAGTTCCTCTCCATTTTCTCATTTTTTTAAATGCTGAAATCGAAGGATGATAGTAAAATTTTTCTCATGATGTTATAGGCCAGAGTAGAAAACTGAACAAGAATGAACACCATCTCAAATTGGTATCGATAGAACAGTGGCGCAGACTCCATGCTTTTCAGTTTTCATTCAAATTATTCTCAAATGTTTTAGGCTATTAATTTACATTATTATTTTAATATTCTTCTTTCTCTTTCCTTTGATCAATATCGCTCAACACATTTTGAGCTGATAAAAAAAAAAAAAAAAAAAGATCTCATTGATTAGTTTGAGTTTCGTTCAGTATAGAATTTAGGTATTAAAGCGTGAATATCCATGGAAATCTGGGCATATGGGCTAAGTATCCATGGAAATCTGCGCATACGGGCTAAGTATCCACGGAAATCAGCGCATATGGGCTAAGTATATGTTATAATAGTATTGTTTGTTTTGCCCAAGTCTGCGGGCCTTTGTATATACATTATAGGTTGCATGTAAAATCATAATAAGCAGGAAAACAAGTTCATGTTCTATGAGATAGACTCCTTTATACCAATCAACAGATCTTATTGAGCAGAAAAAAATGATAAGTGTGAGTGTAAAAACTCATGAGATATAACCGAACATTATTATTAACTCTTAAACATTTGTTCAACAATGATATTGTCCAAAGATAAGATATATATTTTCTCGATACATCACATGGAGATTAAAACAGGTGCTTGAATGAGAATAGTTCTCATGCTTAGTATTTGAGAAAAGCGAGGTAAACGATTCTTAATGGTGTTTGAAAGTATGTCTTTCCAATTTTCGGCGTCCACAGAGCGTCGTGGGGTAAACTGGGGAGTCACGTGAATCAAAGATGTGACATCCACTAGGTCTAGAAAGATCCTGATACACCTGTTAGAGAAAGGGCGACACAATGCGATGACCACGTGTTCGTCGCTAGAGTGGACATAGTTCAGCCAGTTGCTAACAGATGGTGTTGGAATGGCTCAGACCTATAAAGGCAGTCATATCAGTGGTTAGTTTTAGATAAAAGTATGTCGTTCGTTCCCATTCCGATACAATTAATAGATTATTATTGTGCTCGAATGCTTTCTTAATTATTATTATTTATTTGTGTATTGTAAAGAAAAATTTGAACCGTTTACCAGAAGGTTATACCTTTTGCTGGTTGACTTCTCTTAACACTAACACAAATACTACTTGAAAGTTATACTGCATTTATTTTAAATCCAACTTATTATTACTACTAATTTATAACATCTACTGTATATATTAAAGTGCTAGGTGTATATGTTTGTCTCCAAAGAAAAGTTTATATGTTTGTATCCAATCCTTTCGAGAATGACGTCTCGGAAACCACAATTGCTAGAAACGTGCCGTTTTTTCTCTGGTCGATTTCAAATTTTGCCTAGATTGTCCAGTTCTAATTGAATATTTTAAAAAAAAACGTGCCCGTTATTTCTTTATCACATTTTTAGGGTACACTGGAAGTGTTGATTTTTTTTTTTTTTTAAAGTAAAGCATCATTTCCTATCAGCTATATATTCCAACACAACATAGTTCTACACAGGGGTTGTATATATCTCTCAGGCGTTTGTTTCACAGCCAAATGATAATAAAAACGAGGGATAACCATTTCTCCAGTCTAAGATGAAGCTTTATTGTTTGGAGTGTTTTGCCCAATGAACACCATATATCACTGACATTATAATTAAATGCAGTATTCGTTTATTACATACTGCATGCAAGAAGAAAGAAAACACTGATCATACATGAATTAGAAACTCCAACCGGAAGTAGGATCAATCTTGTAAACAGTGCAAGATATTTAAAAAAAAAAATAATCGAAAAAAATCCCCCCTTTATATTACCCCTTGCCGATTTTTATCAAGGCGTCTTTCACTTGTGTCTGTAAAGGGACATGTATAGATGTTGTAAGGAATGACAAGGAGATTCATGGTCATAATTATGTGAATGATGCGCTTTGTGGAGAGCGCAGTTTCAGCTAGTACTACTAGATCAGAAATATTCTATTTTATTCCTATTTTGATACCAGCGTTCTACAATTATTTCACTCACACCGTATTCTGCAAGAATAATTTTTAAGGAATTTGGGTTACCAAACCTCCTTTCTATATTTACCCTGTTTGTCCTTGTGCCAGAGAGAGAAAAAAATCTCAGTAGCTACTTCATGGAACACCATTGACAAGGATGCAAAGAGTGACAAATTATGGATCGAGATCGTTGATGAAGATGATCCATCCAATTGATTCGGAGATATCCTTCTTCCCATGCATTCCCATAGAAGTTATTCTAGATTAATTGACTCCTAAGTTGTATGCAACCCAACTATATCTAAAGGTTGTGTTGGTTGCATACAAATTAGGTACTTTCAATATTCTTTCATGTTATTCCACCTCCCTCTCCTCTAATAACTGTACTAAAACCGGTTTCAATATTAATGAAGAAAATATCACGTCATTTAAACCAAAGTCATTCACGAGGTGTACACGTGAGATTTCTACTTGTTATGACTTATCCTCAGCCTAGCTTTCCCCGCTGATCTAGGGGATTAGATTTCTGGGTTGTCGGTATCTAAGGTCATTTAGCCCATTACGTATATAAGGGATGACGTCCCTCGGCGAGCACACAATCCAATGAAAAGGAAGGAAGAAAGAATTGGAAGGTACCTTATGTTAGGTACCATCCCGGCATTTGCCTGGTGTGAATGAGAGAAACCCAGGAAAAACCTAATTTAAGATGGCTGGCCTGAAAAAGCTGTTACACTTTTTCAACCGAGTGCTGCTGGTCTAGGGGCTAGCGCGTGTGTCTTTTTGGAGCATGTGCTCCCGGGTTCGATTTCAGTGGGACATCATAAATATTTAATTCCCTATAGGCTAAAAGAGACTGACGATTAATGGAAGTAAATGATTACGAAAGAATTTGTTAAATGAGAATATGAGAAGAAAGAGTAGTATCCCGAGAAAATAACACGAACACAATGTTGTCGACTACTGTTATTAAAAGTATTCCCTTAACTGCTGTTATTCATATCCCGGAATATTTGTTTTCAATATTCGAATAATTATTTGTTATGCAATAATTACTTGCTCATTATCTGAATAATTTATCCATTTTCCCAGTAATTGTTTCAATAATGAAATTAGGAAAATGCATTGTTCCAGTGCTCGAATAATGAATTATTCGAATTTTTTAAATAACGCTGTTGTCCACCACAAACTCTCAGTCTGGGATCAAATCAGTATTGGCTTATTGTCACATGTACACCACATGAAGGAGTTTTGTTACAATGTTGATTAGGATCAGGAATTAGAAAAAAAAATCTTTAGTTTTACGTATCACGGTTATGCCGGTTAGGCTAAAGGAGACGGTGATGATGAGAAATGAATGAAATGGTGGAATGAAGAAAGTAGGAGGAAACGGAAGAACCCCGAGAAAACCCACGAGCACGGTGTTTGTCCACCACAAAGTCCACACGGTGAAAGCTGGGATCGAACTAAGGACCCCAAGCACCGGAGGTAAACGCTCTACCACTGAGCCACCGCGCCCCCAATCAGGAATTAGATTTACGGACTTTCGGTATCTATGGCTATGTTATCCCGTCACATATTATATGAGGCGTGACGTCCGTCGGCGATCACACTATCCGAGGAAAGAGAAGAAAAAAAGGATTGTGAAGAATGAAGCGGCCTGAGACGTATAGGGCTATGTTAGGTACCATCCCAGCATTTTCCTGATGTGAATGAGGAAAACCCAGGATAAACCTCACTCAGGATTGCTTTCCTGAAAAAGCTGCTACACCTTTTCGACGGAGTGTCTCCACTGGGAATCGAATCCGGGACCGCTCACACCAAAGGCGAGAGCGTTAGCGACTGGGCCACTAGTTAGAATGTTGAAAGTAACTAAATAATATACAACCAACTCGACCTTTAGATATAGTTGAGCGGTGTAGTACTTATAAGCAATTCATCTATTATAATAACCTGTCGGGGCCGGTGGCAGGAGGCGATCAGAACTTTTGCGGCCACTGGTGAGGGAGTCCCACCACAGGTCACGAACATAAAAAGAGATTATTAGCGACAATATCTCTACCAAAGGTAGCCGAAATCAAGCTAACAGAATAGTTAATAAAGGACCACGAAAGGTCTCAAGAATATCTGACTTAGAGGGTTGCCTGACATTAAAATGTAATGGAGCTGAGCAGTCTATGGGGCTCGACAATTTATTAGTACGGTAGGGAGGAGGTCCGTCCTGTTCAAACAATGTCCGACTAACCAGGCTGTCGGCAAGGTGAGTTGATAGAGAGAGAGAGAACAGGATGAGTGCCTATGTATGACAATAATTAATTACAAAGTTCAAGCACGAGTTTACGAGATTATAAGGGAGCCTTGATCCATGAATGTCCCGCAGGTAATTGCCAGCACTTTAGGGCAGTGGCGGCTCCAAAGGGGGGTCACTAGTTAACGTGAAGCCCACACAACAACGAGATTAATTAGCACTCCAAAATAATAGACAACTAGGACTCGTGCAAAGAAATAAATATTTGTAGCGGGACGACAACTTAATAATTAGGCACGTATTATACAACAATGAATTTAAAAATAAAGCTAATGCAATGGAGACAGGATTATTAACACACTTAATGGACCTCAAATACATAAAACTTCACAAGACAAGGTCAGGCTTGGCTATACTTAAATAATTCAGCCTAATAACAATTTAATCGATAAAACAATAAAATGGAAGAGATAGTTATCGCTAACAACCTTAGTTGTAGAATCACTTTACACAAACACTGAAATCGGATATTGGGTGCAAAGAAGTAGACGTGATTCTGAGTCGATGCGAGGAATCAAGATGCACAATTAAAATCACTAAAACAATTTAAATCACTCACCTCGCAATTCAACACCTACACAGATGAAAGAGTTCCAAGTGGCCTCTGGAGATATCGTCGAGTCCTGTATAAGTCCAGTTGAGCTTAGCGTGGTAACAAGATGTTCGTTGCAACCAAGAATTCCCAGAAGATGTCTGTATTGGTTCGAGCGGTAAAACCAACAAGATGCTTCCACTTCCTACGGAGAGTGAAGTTCTTTCTCCAATCGGAATTCTCACGGCGAATGCAGGAATAGTACTGGAGTCGCAGAACACACACAGAAGGGTGATGGTTCACTCAACTACAGAAGATAAAGAATTCGGTCCTCAACAGGCGTGACTGGTGTAGTGGTTCACGTAGGAACCAGAGAACGAAAGAGATGTGATAATAATGACTTCGACGAACGGCTTCTTCGGAGGTACTTTCTGAGAGAATATGAGTAGGTGAGGTCGTACTTTGAAAACTTTAGATAGGCGTTTTAAATAACTGGAACGCCGAGTTAGAATAGTATGAGTTTTATTGTAAGTTGCTTTTGTACAGCGCAGAAGAGTTGTTAAGCAATAAGTTGTTATACATCAGAGATAATTTTAGATGACGCACAAGCCTAGTGGCGTATGCGTGAAACTTGAGAGGGGTCAGAATATGACCAATGATAAAAGAGAAACAAGGGCAGTTCAATGAAGAGATTGAATTACGACTGCCTGCAAGTAGTAGTAGTAAACTTACTAGAAACAATGTTCAGCACAGTAACAAAGTTCTTGCTGTATTGCACACACGAAATGAAAACAGAGATGGTCCTTGGTAGGAGAACGGAGATGACGGAGTTCTCCACTAACACAGTGTAATAACACACTCTGGTAATGCACTAAGTTCTTCTCTCTATGACTCTAACAAAGTCAGAGAAGAAACGCAAGTCCGGCGGGCGAAGGACAGAAGCCTGAGCCCGAAGAGTGGGCCGGAGCCCCCGGCGACGAGCACGAAGCTCGTGCCTCGTAGACACACAATGATTTTCCCCTGAGAACAGCTTGTACAGCTATTTTGTATTCAGGGAGTTTATTCACACGTTACGTACGTGGGAGTATAGTAGGGTGGTATCTTCCCAAAAAGGGCGGATACTCGTGTGCAATGAAATTAGTCTTTACGTTTAGATTGGGTATTGATAATCTAAACGACTATTTAGGGTGTTAACTAGAATAGTCACGCATGCGCGTTATTACAAACAGTATAAGGCTTTAGCGTCATCTGGTACATAATATCCAAATTAAAAGTCAAAGGTTAATTTGATATTACAAAGAAAATCAAGCTTTATCCAGATTTTACAGGTTTCTTAATCGTTTCACAATGATACCAAAAATACAAGTGTTCCCAAGACACTTATTTTATACGGTGTCAAAATAGACATATTTAGTATTTTCGAAGTGTCAACTTCGGCGCCAAAATGTTAATTATACGTCTACCATGTTTTTGAGAACATCTGGGCTTAAACAGAGGACAATGAGAGTATTCAGAAAATAACATCAGACTCTCAGATAAGACACAAGGGTTAGATATTCCCTTGCACGTGCAGCGAATCGAAGGTTATAGGTTACCAATTCAGATCTGTTTCTCAAGATGCAAAGAGGGGAGAAAAAGATATGAGTTTCCTCTTACGAGAAAACAGCTAACTTTAAGTATTCGTCTGGCTTAGTTATTCCACAGAAAGAACAAAATATAAAGAGAGAAATTTAACATTGACTAATACCTGCAATAATTACATGGCAATAAAGCAATTAAAAGGTTTTTAAATAGTAATTATGAATTTAATAACAGTAAGAAAAGCAAAAAATTAGGTCGGCCCGAAGGCGCATCAGGTCGGCCGCTACAGTCCTCCCGCGTAAAATAAAAAAAAATAGACGAGGGAACTGAGGAATATTTTTTTTTTGACTACTTGGGCTTAAATTTTTTTTGAAAAAAAAAATATTAAGTGGCAATATTGTTTTTAAACTTTAGAGTTGGCAACACTTTTTAATCTTTAGGATTGGCAACACTGCTTAATACTCATACATAGATATATTCAATTAAAATTTCTTAGTCCTAGTTGGCAACACTTACTAATTCTTTAAGTAAAGTTCATAAAGGTAAAACATTTTTGTTGCTTATATCAGCGAATATTATTTTATACACAATTATAGCTAAATAATCGAAGTACTTAAATCCATAAAGTAAAAACCCATTGAAATAATTATATAGCATTAGGTAACACCATAATAAAATAATATGACACAAAAGTAATTATATCAGTAGTACCGAAGTATTCACTAGAATCCCAAAATAGCTTAAGTATATATATATATATATATTTTTTTTTTATATAAGAAGATATACGATTATCTAAAGGTCTAATACCTAGGTCATACCCAAACAATTAAAAAGTTAAAGAAATGTTTATATATATACCTCTATAACTAGAATTAAATATGAGAACCCAAAATCATTATTAAACTACGTTAATAAACAAAGTTATCATTAGACTACCAATTATTTAGATATAAAATCTCGATTGTGAGTGACTCACAAATTTAAGAAATTACTACATGGCTCTACCAATGGTTATATACGTATAATACAGAGTTCCTAGTTGATACGATTTGTTCCTACATATTTACAAAACTAGACTAACAAGGCCAATACAACCTGATTTCGTATAAATACACTATACCTATTAAAACACTATAGCGAGGGATAACACAAATGACTTCAATTATGTACAGTACACATTTAAAATAAATTTTTTTTTTACTCAGTTTTTATAGTTATTATTATTATAATACGAGTTCCTATATATACAAAGGATATACCTATATGTAAAGGAGATGGATGACCCATACTAAAATAATATAGTTAGATATTAAACTCAAGTAACATGCAATTATGCTTTACAAATCAATTATAACTACAAAGGAAGTATATATAGATAGCAAATATTTACACGCATTTTTTTTTTTTTTTTTTTTTTTTTACTAATTTGCAATCATTTACGGTAGTTGGAGTCTTAATCTCTCTACACATTCAAGGACTGCACATGTCCTAAACGAAATTTCCACTAGGTATATATATAGAATTACTAAATTTAACAAAAGATTTGAATGATTTCTATATTATTAAAAGTACAAGAATCAACTACCTAAAAATTCTAGAGATTATAAACATTACATAGAATCGCAAGACTACCGTATACAGAGTATAACTACATTAGTTAATGAAGTATTTAATTCATTTTTATTATTATTATTATTATTATTATTATTATTACTATATGCAAATTTTCTTTTTTTCTACGTTTTGTTTTCTGATACATTAATTAAAAATTTACACTTTATCACTTACTCCAAAATTGTCAAAACAAACCATTAGTTACACGATAAGAAAGGGAGCCAGTTTGTTTTTATGCTCTTCTAGTCTTTACCAAAATTGGGTTACTGGGACTCCCTGAGGTCGAAGGTTATCCACTACCGGAGGGTAGTTGGGAATTGACGCTCAGATGTTTTCTATTCTTTTTTTTTTTTGCTACTACACTCCACGCTGAGGTCAGGGTGGTGTGAAGAAAAAGAAATTATACTACAGCCCTGTCTGGTAAGGGTCTGGTTTTTCTTTTAAACAGAGAACGGCCAAAAGAAGAATTTCTATGTTTTCATACAAGCTTTCGAATGAAATGAAGGCTGACTTCTTTTAGCGCGAAAGGGATAACTAGAACATATATATATATATATATATTTTTAAACACTTTATAACATTCATCCCTTAAACAATTAGAATTCAGTACGGGACAGCGTATGAATGTTTCAAAATGAACCCTTTTTAAATAGCATTTATATGGAACACGACTCAATACCGGGTGTTCATCAACTAAATGGCAATTTTATAGTTACGTCTAAAAAATACCTAAATTACAATATGGCGCAAACGACCAATATACAAGATCAATTATTGTCTAGACTTTCAACATTTTCATTTAACAATATGCCAATTAACGCGTGGTTCAATATTATTGTTTAGTGACTATTGTCACGCAGTTGAACAGACGCTTAACAAAAATCAATCAAATAAATCATCTCAATTTATAGAATGAACTACCACAAATAATTAATCAACGCAGTTGAACAGACGCTTAATAAACTTAATCAAATAAATCGTCTCAATTTATAAAATGAACTGCTACAAATAGTTAATCGATAAGAGAGGTAGAGTTACAATATAGAATTTTAAATCAACATATAT
The DNA here is from genome assembly GCF_964235325.1 of Thermobia domestica. Lineage (NCBI taxonomy): Eukaryota > Metazoa > Arthropoda > Insecta > Zygentoma > Lepismatidae > Thermobia > Thermobia domestica. The sequence goes on from NC_137469.1 coordinate 37,161,219, forward strand.
TTAATTGTACTCTTTGCACAGAGGTACTTCGCTTTTACGTCATTTTATTAACAAAGGAACCAATATAACTGAAGTACTGACGTTTAGAAATTAACAATGAATTTAAATTATAACCTCAGGCAATTATCTTGTTGCCTTACTATGATAACAACTACCTTTTACAGTAAAATATTAATATCATTCAATTGGTAGATCTTAATTTTTGAACCTGGATATTCACCAAAATTCATATTAATTGTAACATATAGAAGATATCAGAATACAATTATCATATGCATTATAACGCATAATATATCAAATACCATTATCATATTTATTATAATGTATATTCACGTTAGAATATTATTAGAATTACAGCTTAAAATGTCTATTCCTGGTAAATACAATAATCAATATATCCAAATGATAAAAATAGAATGTGCCGCAACCTTATAGAAATACAATCAAACGGGAATAGACTATAATTACTTAAATACATTTAAGAACAATTAATACAATTCAACGAGAATTCCTTACAGGAGACATGATGTCGACTCTTAGGTACAAATTAAGTTGGCACTCGGACGGCAGGAGGCAAGAGAGGTATAATAAGGATTACTTTTAGCCTATCATCTAATATTAACTCATATGACCCTGGGACTTACATTTACTGCGCATTTATTCATAATTTTAACTTTGAGGAATTTAACCGCGTATTTACATTTTAGAGACCTTTTGGAATATCTATACGCACAAAAGAACGATTTATCATTTCAAATAGGAGACAAGAAAGAGTTTATATGCAATTACAAAGTGATCAATAATGCACTTATTTACTAAACAGGGCGGCTGTATTTGACATTTAGGCCCGATAAGAATTTTATTCTAGAAAATAACTCGATTCCTGGACTTGCAAAAGCATTTCTTTTACTCATGATATTATAACATCACTAATTTACGCGGAAGCTAGAAAACATAACAATACTTGATACATTGGACAAGCGAATTTAATTATCTCTTCGGACAACCTTAGATTTTCTTAAGGACTCGTGCTTGGACTCATTAGGGAGCAAGAGTGCTCAAAAGGATTAGGTCTACACAAACGCACCTTTGATTAGATTAGGCACTCGCGAGCAAGAATATTTATGACCATTTAAATACAACATTAGCTTCCATACATATCATTACCATCTCGAAAAGCACATAGTTAAAACTTTAACACCATAGGGTGTCTTTCGAACGAAACACTGGGCTTCCTTCCGAAAGAACCAAACATTCTCTGGTCGTTCGTTAGTAAACAGAACGATAATAAACAGCTGCGGGACCTAGGGGTCCATAGCGACCTGGGATGTAATAGGAGGGTCCCGTACATTTAAGGGGGTAAGCCTTCTCAAAGAGTCGGCTTAACATCCTTACAATTACGCGGACGCACCATTATACAATAAGGTCGATATAACAGAGGATCAACATTAGAGATTGCGCGATTCTCAGCTAATACAAGCGATAGAAACAAGCGGCAATTCTCTGAAACGACCAATTTACGCTTTGGGGCTGATAATTGTAGTTAATTATCACGTTTGATGGAATTGGTACTCTTTTTAGGAAAGGGAATTGACACATCCTAACCTAATCTAGACTCCATGAATTACTGCTGGAACAAGGGAGAGGTATGTTCACTGTCTCAATATTTTCCGACAGGGTGTCTCCCAACGATACGTTCCAAAATTAGATAGCTCGCTAAAATTTACAAGATAATTATACAACTCGAGGCATTAGCGCTCGACAAGGAATAGCAAAATTAATAACAATACTACAGAGCACGGTTTTACGTCCTGAACAAATGAAATTATTAACACAATGACTACGGTCGAATTTATCGTGACCGGAAAGTGATAAATTTATCGATAATTCAACTTCTAACATAATGAATAAGAAAAGATTCATTGATTAATAATGTCTACTAATAAATTATTTAAACGTCTCCTTAATTAATAACAATAGCTAAGCACAAACGGAATTGTTAGGATTAGTCTTTCTACTACATTAAGTTCACGTATTTCTTCCTTAATAAAACAGCCTTACACTGGCAATTAAAATTTACAAGAGCTTTATTCAGATTATGAAACTTTGATGCCATGGACTTCAAAAAGCAATAACGCATATCCTAATACTTTACGCTCTTATCATTCAATCAAAATACAAGGGACTTCGCGGTCTTAGAATACAGGGTACTATACTTCAGGGGTGTCCCACATTAGTGTTGTCTTTATTCAAACACGACTTAAAATAATAAAATAACGAGTTAGGCTTAATATTACAACAACTTATTAAGAATGGTCTCTACTTAAAACAAATTACTAAACTGAATTTATTGCCCTTTTAAACTTTCAATCTTGGTATACTTAATTCTCTCATAATTAACAAAAAGCACGTCCATTCATAAACAATAAAATTAAATTGGCCTCCAAGAAGATTTTTAAAATAATTTGAAACTTCAAAATCACAATAATGAATCTCATTATGAACTTTTACTGAGAAACGAAACATATTAAGGCTTTAGTTCGCATAGTTCGTGTAAGGAATCTCTTTAGCACCTAACATAATATTTAATTTACCACTAACGCTGAGAAGACAGTCGGGGAAAGATCAAGAATTTACCCACAATCAAAGAACTAACAACGCGTGAGTGTAAGGACTCACAGAATGAAAATTTCGAAATAAATTTCAAAATTTCAATGATGTTTGTTTTGACTGACTTGTTCATTAATCACACAAGCAGAATTTGAATACTTGGAGTTCCTACACCAGCCTTGCGACTGATGATTCTTGAAATGAATCTCGCGAAAATCCATTGCAAGAATCGAACTCAGAATACGTTGAGAAGCTTTGAATACAGAACGGAATAGCTTTCATCTCGATAGGTGGAGAAGGAAGTATCCGTCCCGCATTTGGCGCCATAAACCTTCTCAAGGTATTGTGTTGATATTTTTCCCTACAGTTTTTTTTTTTTTTTTTTTAATACTAACGCATTACACAACCGAGGAACGCTAACCAACACACTTCCTTTTTCTCGCTCTTTCTTTTTCTTTTTCTTTTTGTTTTGTTTTGCCCAGCTGGGGAAACTAACAGAGAACAGATGTTTTCTCTCTGTGTTGAAGAAAAAGGAACGAACTATTCTTTTGATATATGGACTGTTTCTTTTTCCTTCCCTCATTGACTTCTCTAGAACAAGCAAAATGATAGTTAAGCTTTCAGGGTAGAAGGGGGCATTTGCCCAACGCAACATATCAACACAAAATGTTTACTTTCAAGCAAATTAATAGGAAACCTGTCCTTTCAATTAACACAATTTAAACATTAAATTATACGAAACTCATTTAGAATATAAATGTGACCCTAAGAAAACTACTTAACACAAATGAAAGTAATAATATAAATAACTCCTGCTTTGTCATTTACAAAAGCAACATAGGATTCTATAATCAATATCAATTAACACATTATTAGATGACGAGCTAATGATCGAATCCCACCGCTGCCACCAAATTTATGTCGGGGCCGGTGGCAGGAGGCGATCAGAACTTTTGCGGCCACTGGTGAGGGAGTCCCACCACAGGTCACGAACATAAAAAGAGATTATTAGCGACAATATCTCTACCAAAGGTAGCCGAAATCAAGCTAACAGAATAGTTAATAAAGGACCACGAAAGGTCTCAAGAATATCTGACTTAGAGGGTTGCCTGACATTAAAATGTAATGGAGCTGAGCAGTCTATGGGGCTCGACAATTTATTAGTACGGTAGGGAGGAGGTCCGTCCTGTTCAAACAATGTCCGACTAACCAGGCTGTCGGCAAGGTGAGTTGATAGAGAGAGAGAGAACAGGATGAGTGCCTATGTATGACAATAATTAATTACAAAGTTCAAGCACGAGTTTACGAGATTATAAGGGAGCCTTGATCCATGAATGTCCCGCAGGTAATTGCCAGCACTTTAGGGCAGTGGCGGCTCCAAAGGGGGGTCACTAGTTAACGTGAAGCCCACACAACAACGAGATTAATTAGCACTCCAAAATAATAGACAACTAGGACTCGTGCAAAGAAATAAATATTTGTAGCGGGACGACAACTTAATAATTAGGCACGTATTATACAACAATGAATTTAAAAATAAAGCTAATGCAATGGAGACAGGATTATTAACACACTTAATGGACCTCAAATACATAAAACTTCACAAGACAAGGTCAGGCTTGGCTATACTTAAATAATTCAGCCTAATAACAATTTAATCGATAAAACAATAAAATGGAAGAGATAGTTATCGCTAACAACCTTAGTTGTAGAATCACTTTACACAAACACTGAAATCGGATATTGGGTGCAAAGAAGTAGACGTGATTCTGAGTCGATGCGAGGAATCAAGATGCACAATTAAAATCACTAAAACAATTTAAATCACTCACCTCGCAATTCAACACCTACACAGATGAAAGAGTTCCAAGTGGCCTCTGGAGATATCGTCGAGTCCTGTATAAGTCCAGTTGAGCTTAGCGTGGTAACAAGATGTTCGTTGCAACCAAGAATTCCCAGAAGATGTCTGTATTGGTTCGAGCGGTAAAACCAACAAGATGCTTCCACTTCCTACGGAGAGTGAAGTTCTTTCTCCAATCGGAATTCTCACGGCGAATGCAGGAATAGTACTGGAGTCGCAGAACACACACAGAAGGGTGATGGTTCACTCAACTACAGAAGATAAAGAATTCGGTCCTCAACAGGCGTGACTGGTGTAGTGGTTCACGTAGGAACCAGAGAACGAAAGAGATGTGATAATAATGACTTCGACGAACGGCTTCTTCGGAGGTACTTTCTGAGAGAATATGAGTAGGTGAGGTCGTACTTTGAAAACTTTAGATAGGCGTTTTAAATAACTGGAACGCCGAGTTAGAATAGTATGAGTTTTATTGTAAGTTGCTTTTGTACAGCGCAGAAGAGTTGTTAAGCAATAAGTTGTTATACATCAGAGATAATTTTAGATGACGCACAAGCCTAGTGGCGTATGCGTGAAACTTGAGAGGGGTCAGAATATGACCAATGATAAAAGAGAAACAAGGGCAGTTCAATGAAGAGATTGAATTACGACTGCCTGCAAGTAGTAGTAGTAAACTTACTAGAAACAATGTTCAGCACAGTAACAAAGTTCTTGCTGTATTGCACACACGAAATGAAAACAGAGATGGTCCTTGGTAGGAGAACGGAGATGACGGAGTTCTCCACTAACACAGTGTAATAACACACTCTGGTAATGCACTAAGTTCTTCTCTCTATGACTCTAACAAAGTCAGAGAAGAAACGCAAGTCCGGCGGGCGAAGGACAGAAGCCTGAGCCCGAAGAGTGGGCCGGAGCCCCCGGCGACGAGCACGAAGCTCGTGCCTCGTAGACACACAATGATTTTCCCCTGAGAACAGCTTGTACAGCTATTTTGTATTCAGGGAGTTTATTCACACGTTACGTACGTGGGAGTATAGTAGGGTGGTATCTTCCCAAAAAGGGCGGATACTCGTGTGCAATGAAATTAGTCTTTACGTTTAGATTGGGTATTGATAATCTAAACGACTATTTAGGGTGTTAACTAGAATAGTCACGCATGCGCGTTATTACAAACAGTATAAGGCTTTAGCGTCATCTGGTACATAATATCCAAATTAAAAGTCAAAGGTTAATTTGATATTACAAAGAAAATCAAGCTTTATCCAGATTTTACAGGTTTCTTAATCGTTTCACAATGATACCAAAAATACAAGTGTTCCCAAGACACTTATTTTATACGGTGTCAAAATAGACATATTTAGTATTTTCGAAGTGTCAACTTCGGCGCCAAAATGTTAATTATACGTCTACCATGTTTTTGAGAACATCTGGGCTTAAACAGAGGACAATGAGAGTATTCAGAAAATAACATCAGACTCTCAGATAAGACACAAGGGTTAGATATTCCCTTGCACGTGCAGCGAATCGAAGGTTATAGGTTACCAATTCAGATCTGTTTCTCAAGATGCAAAGAGGGGAGAAAAAGATATGAGTTTCCTCTTACGAGAAAACAGCTAACTTTAAGTATTCGTCTGGCTTAGTTATTCCACAGAAAGAACAAAATATAAAGAGAGAAATTTAACATTGACTAATACCTGCAATAATTACATGGCAATAAAGCAATTAAAAGGTTTTTAAATAGTAATTATGAATTTAATAACAGTAAGAAAAGCAAAAAATTAGGTCGGCCCGAAGGCGCATCAGGTCGGCCGCTACAAACCTCTGTGGGAATACACGTGAAATTATTGAGTTGAGTTGATTTTGGTTTAGCGTCCCTTTTAGCAGCGAGGCTATATGAGACGTGGACCTACTGATTAACGTGGAATCCGAACCACATGAGCTCCCGCCGGGAATCGAACCCGGGTCTCCCACGCCCACGTGAAATTATATCTGGAGATCAACTGAATAGATCAGTTCCATCAACGTCCTAAGTATTGACTTTCTACATCTTGGCCAAAATTTATGGTGAACCATCAACTAGTTCTTGAGTTATCCCCACCCCCTCTCAGGCGGGCGAATACACGGACAAACAAGGCAAGTATTTAAAGAAGTTTTTAGGAACGCTCAAAATGTCGAAACCTTTTCACCTTGGGGTCCCTAGATTACTTCACACTGTACTAAAATGCGAGAATTTCAGAGTCCTAGAACAAACGATAACAGGAGAGTCATTGAATTCCTCTGCAACAAGTAGTTGAACTCAACAATGAACATGTGAAAATCTGCTCGGAACAATTGTCGTTTACCATCATTATCTGCAAATAGACTGAGAGTGAACATAATTCAGTATTCATAGGAGATATTTGTCATTTTTTATTCATATTAATTTACATTGAAAAGATAGGTCGATAGCAATGACATCTCTTATCACAGAAATAAACTTTTTGTGGCTTTACACTATCCTTAAACCAAACTTCTTAGAAATTGTTAGAATGTAAAGGCGGAACTGAAATAAAGAAATAATTTCTAAAATGAGGCTGAGATAAAGTTACCTACGTAGTAAAAAAAAGATAAGCCGGCAGAAGTCTGAATACAGGATAAGGAAGAAAGAAGAGGTAAAAAAAAACAAAGAAAAGAGAGAGGTACTAAATGCAGCAATAGAGGAACGGAAAAAGAAGAGGAAAGAGGAACTTTACCGCATCATTAAATCTAAAAGGAGGAACGTGTCTGAACCGAGCAGAAGTGTTGTATGAAAGGGACGTGACTGCTTTTACCTCCGTTTAAAGAAGACTGAAGAGCGAGGCATCGCTCTTGAAGTCATGCTGATAGGTTGTTTCAGATTACATGAATAATAAAACGACCTGTCCGGTCACAAACGTCGGGTCGGCGGGGGGAGGGAATCTCTGCCACACTCCCCTTGCACTATTTCGTTTCCTCCTTTAAAAAACATAAAAACGAAAAAGAAAAAAACTAAGAGGTATCTCATGTTTAAAAGTGCTTCTCTCCCAAGTTTTGTATTCTGGTTTCCAAGTTCCTGTGTATCTCCCATGAATGAACTTGTTTAGTAGTGGTGTTTATAGTAGAAAATATAGTAATAATACTTATATATTATCCTTTTGCTGTGAACCACACGAACTGTCGTGCGACCATAGGTAATTTGTGATCGGTGAATTGCTAGCTTCCAGGTCACGCGCTTTCCCTCTCTTGCCTTAATGACCCCCACCACCATCACAATTTGGATAGGTCACCAGTGACCTTGACCCTCCCCCTACTACCTTTTTTGTTTTCTTGTTTTCAACCCCTCCCCCACTTCACGACAAGTTTCTGATTAACGGGAAGAGAGAGAGTGGAAGGCTGTCCTGTGTACAAGCATTATATAGCCTTATATTATCTATTCCATTGAATTGGAATTTCAATTTTCCGAAAAGAAAGAAGCGAAAAAAAAAAAAAGATGGTAAGAAATTTCGGTGAGGAAACCGTGTAATAATTATATGTTGAGCTCTATTCGTGACTATAGTGAGTAAACAGAAAACAACAGTTGCTCTAATGCAAGCGTAAGCACAAAAGACATGTTTATTTGGTTTCCAGCACGTTTGACTGACAAACTTTGTAAAAGAATGTTTATCAGCCCATTCCTCGATATTCTTTTTCCTTTACACTTCAAAAATTCAACAAAAATCAGGAGATAATATTGCTATATGACATAGTTAAATGGTCGAGATTTAACAAATTGCCTAGTCGTTGAGGGCAAGATTACTATATCCATCTGTCACTCATCCAAGAAATCTTATACGAACTTTTTGTATTAAATATATCGTGTAGTACATCTACGGCGCTCTAAAAGACACCAATTTTACTTTTATTTGAGAAGTTTTCAAATCATGTCCAATTCAAATTACAGTGTATTCTAATTATTGCAGTTTTGTGTGTAATTTCTGCCCTTCCTACTGGTCTAGTGACTACCGCGCTCGTCTTTGGTGCACGCGCTCTCGGGTTCGATTACCGGTGGAGACCATTGAACATATTACGGTGGTATGGAATGGAAAGATCGAAGACTCATAAGTAGACATCGGATTTTTATGCAATGCTTGTCTGCATCTCTGTTAAACTTGGTAGGAGTTTCTAACAACTATAAAACAGCTCGAATTTGAAGTTTTTTAGTGCATATAAATGTACATTTCAAAGGTTAAAGCATATATTAGTTCTTAAGAGCATTTTTAACATATAAGTTTTTATTTCAGATACAAGCTTACAGCATGCAGTAAACAATAAACTCAGTTTTAGTTTGTATTTTTAATGCTTTTAAATATCTAGGGAATAGAGTGGCTTTTTGCATGGAAGGATGTAAGAATGCCTAGTTTATGGAGGACCAATATTGTTAGCAACCAATCTGCAGAGCAAAGACGTTGAGAGAAATCTGATGATAATAGAAACTTATTGTACGTATATCGTGTCGACATCAATTCAAAAACAAGATACGCGAGGATGAATGCTGAGCTTTAATATTGATGAAGTTCAGCGCGAAGTCCAGTCAGTTTCTGGTAAATTCTGGCGTTCTGTGGCAAAGAAATTTACGGATTTTCTTGCCAGAAACTCTGACTAAAAAACAACTGAAGCAATGGGAAAATATCTTCAAGGGTTAGATTTCAACTTGACTGAAAATATTTCTGTTGCTTCTCTCTATAAATATTGTTCAGTAACAACTGTTGATGTTGAGAGGTCATTTTCCGACTGCTAATGTCACAAACTGACACCAAAACTCTCGAGAAGCATCTTGTGATATGTAAGGCTAATTACGGGAAGGAGTATATCCTCAAAACCATATTTTATTTAATATGTAGAAAAGTTAATACCATACTATTACGTGTAATGTAAATGTACTCTAAAATAGGCAATTGTGAAGAAGAACTAGAGATCGTATTCCCATATCAGAGTTCCTTTTAATCTCTTAATCTGTGTGTGTTTTAAAAAGTTAGGAGTATATAAATTGTAAATATCACAAAAATAAATTCTGAAGTTCCTGAAACGCAAAGTACACTTTTGATGTCATAATTCACCTACAAAACTTTATCAGAACTTCACTGCGTGTTTGATAATGCTCTCTTTTATTGTATTGTTTGGCCATATTAAGGGCATATTTTAACATATTTAGCAGCATAATTGCATGCATATTTCATGAATTTTAAGTGCATAAAAATCCAATGGCTACTCATAAGAAACTTATATATGAACCAACAAGTAAGTGTTAAAATAGGATAGGAAATGGCAGAGATGAATGCAATGGGAAGTGGGATTCGTCAGGAGTGTTGTCTCTTGCCAACATAATTTAACATCTATCTAGAAGAGGTAGTGAAAAAGAGCCTACATAATGAAGACAGAATTTCAGTACAAGTTCGAATGATTAGATGTATACGGTTGCCTATGATATGGCACTTGTGGCGGAATCTGAAAAGAAAATCAATAAGATATTAGAAAACTTGAGAAGGACTGTGACGAATATGGGATGAAAATAAATGTTAGAAAGACAAAAGCTATGTGCTTGGAACAAAGCGATCGATGTGAAATATAAAAGTAGGTGGACAGAAAATAGGACAGGTGACTAGTGATAGGAATGGGGAAAGAATCCTTTATGAGGAAGAAAAATCCGTTTTGTAGGACCTTGAATAAAGAGTTGAGAAAAAGACTCATAAAATGCTTCAAGTGGAGTATTGTACTGTATGATACAGAAAGATGGATACTACGCAAAAGTGATGAAAAAACAACTGCAAGCTTTCGAAGTGTGGGCGTGAAGAAGAATGGTGAGAGTGACTTAGTCGTGTTCGAAACGAATGTGAAGGTGTTAGAAATGGTGGGGGAGGAAAAGCAATTTTAGTTATTATTAAAAATTGGGAGGAGAAACTGGTTGGGACACTGCTTATATAAGAAGAAACTGTATCATGAGGAACGTGCTAGAGGGTATGGTGGTAGAAAAAGGATACAATTGGATAGACCGATATCAAAACAGAAAATTTGTACGTGAAGACGAATAGGTTAGCTGAAGACCATGACGCAGGGAAGCTTCTCAGTTGCGTCAAGTGATCTGCCAATAATGACGGAATACTCATTATCACATAATGACAGTGTTCATCAAGATGACGAGTTTCTTGTGGCATAAGGTTCAGTATGAAATACGCGACTCAAATCATGTATAATCATTAAGTATTATTATTATTATTATTATTATTATTATTATTATTATTATTATTATTATTATTATTATTATTATTATTATTATTATTATTATTATTATTATTAGTTTTTCTGTTGAACGTTTAACGTGATGTGAAATAACAAAACCAAACTTTTCTTATACACAACTTTTTTTTTTTTGGGGGGGGGGGGTACGATTTCGCTGTTTCGAAGTTGTCGCTGTTTCCATTAAAACTAATTTCCTTCAGCACAAAAATGTAGTTAAATCGTTCTGACTTCAGACAACTCATATGAATTTAATGTAATTAGAATTAAATCATGGATTATATAACAGAATTTAAGTTTTAGAAAGCAAAAGGCATTTTTTTGGATTAAGAAGTTAGTAAAAATAAAATCATTAATATTCTTTGTTCATTTTAAGGAAAAAAAAAGAATACTGATATAAATCACTAAGATACTATAAATACTGACCGCTATAAATATTGTTAATGCATGTCTTAATAAAAATATATCCGCCAAGTTCCAAGAAAAATAAATCTGTGCCAATGGATCTAAGTGTCAATGACAAAATTCGAACTGAAAGTAGAGCGCAGGATGAATAAGGTCATGTAATATATGCAAATACTATTTGTTCATAAACATAATTTGAAGCTAATTGAAAGGGTTCTTTCAGGAAAAGATCGTAAGTCATATATTTAATGATATTTAGTTATTCTAATGATTCACTACTTTGAATAAGTATACATTTTTCTCATTTCTTTTCTGAGCAGAAATTCAAATAAATAAATAAATAACTCAACTACCGAAGACAGAAGAACAACTAGGAAATAAATATTGCGTACAAAATGGCCCCAAGTAGTGATTTAGATACTTCCCTGCACTACGTTTTTCCATAATACAAGGTGTTTAATGTTCAAGTGGACTGAATTGGACTCCCGCTTCACAGCATTAGCGACGTTATTGCAAATGGATTGATTGGTCGATGTGAGAGTAGTCAAGGTGTCTCAAGGTCAAACGCCGATTCTGCTGTTTCGCACAATAGTGCAATAGCAAATTGGAACAGTGGATGTGAAAACAGAGTAGCTATTGACCATGAACTTAGGAGCAAGAAAAGAATTGCGCCAGTGTACAGTAAACAACACTACTTTGAGAGCTATCATTAGTATTCCATGAACTGAAAACGTAGACAGGAGACTGGAGCAACTAAAAAAAATTACATAATATGTGGTACTGATGAGCATTTTGGACCTTATGACCATATCTGATTTTTTTCAAAATATCATTTTATATATTTTTTTACTTGAACTTTTGAAATTTAACTTTCCTGTATAATACTGTAGATAATCCTGCTTCACTGAAAAATAGACGAGATTTCATGAGACAAAAGCTTACATTGATCGCTAAAACCGAAGAATGGCCCTTTATGCTTAAAGGACTAACACTAATTTTCTTTTTGTGTTTTATCTTTTCCTTTCTTTTCTTTCTTTCTTTCTTGTCTTTTTTGTTATTATTTCGAATGTATTTTGAGGACATACTTGAATCATTACAACGTTGGTCGTGTAGTAAGTCCGCCCGCTTCACTTGAAAGCACTTCACGAGTTCTAACGAAGCTGTCCAATTACGTAACTCACATGACATCACTCCTTTTTTCCTATTGGCGCAGAGACCAAGCTTCAAACTAAGCCGTGGCACCTACGATGTATATAAATAGGCAAGAGTCATATTGGAAGCTCAAAACATCTCTCCCTGCCATTCTTGATGGGTGATCATAGCTGAAAGTTAAATTCTTTATTATTTAAAGACTCCCTGTATATATATACGTACGAATATACACCCAAACAATCCAAAACCTACCCAAGGGCAAAAATGTTACAAAATGGCGATGCAAGACTTTTGGTGGAAGAAGTAGACAAGGGGGGCGGTTGCAGAGAAAGAGAGAGAAAAGAAAGAAGAATAAGAGATGGTTTTCTTGTGTGGAATGTCTGCGACGACATAAATAAAGCGGTAGCTGTAATTATCTGCGCTCCAGATCGAGTCATATCCTGTAATCGATTCACGAGAGTCCGCCCAAAAAACCAGACCACGTGATCAGAAAACTTTTCAGACGCACCGTAAATAATAATCCCTATTTCTTCTCCCCTCCACATAACTCCCCCTCTCTCCATATATATATATATATATATTCATCACTGTACTCCATTCATCTAATTTTTCTCTGTGAATGCTTTTTTTTCTTTTTGTGTTATTTTCAGAAGCGTTGTATGTATATAGACAAGGCTCGTTTCATTACTGTCCACTTATATTGTTTGAAAAGTTGCAAATCAGGTTATTTTTTTATTTTTACTTTTTTTAGGGACAAACTACAAAGTTAAAAACATATTTTTACTACCTATCTTAAGATGCATGCATTCTGTTCTTTCTTACTCTGTGAAAAAGGATAGTGCCTGCGAGAGATGCTGCAAAACTTGTTGTCTTAATGCAAAAGAAAATCAGATTTATTATTATTATTATTCATTCTTTTATTTTCTAATTTGTTTGCAGATATTTTATTTAATTTATTTTTATTGTTCTTTTGAGAATAGGTGGGATCAAGAAAAGATGTTTCGATACCTTATTATTATTTTTCTTGAGCGTTACGGTAATGATCCCAATATAGATTGCTGCAGCTGAATGCGTGATATATAACAGGACTAAATAAATATATATTCATTAATTTCCATTGGGGCTCGGTGGCTCAGTGGTAGAGCGTTCACTTCTGGTGCTTGGGGTCTCGGGTTCAAACCCTGCTCCCACCAAGTGAAATTTGTGGTGGACGAAAACCGTGTGCGTGGGTTTTCTTGGGGTTCTCCCGTTAACTCCCACTTTCTTCATTCCACCATTTCATTCATCTCTCATCATCACCATCTCCTTTAGTCTAACCGGCATAACCGTGGGACGTAAAACTCAAAAATTTCATTTCATTTTTTTTTCATTAATTTCCAAGGGGTGCCAAATTTACTACTTTCTACCTTTTAAACGTTTAAATTCCAAATATTTTTAATGATATTATTATCATCATCATTATAGGTATTCTGACATTAGCAGGTCACTTGTCGCAACTGAGAAGCTTCCATGCTCCACGGTCTTGCACTAGCGTCTTCGTCTTCACGAACGATTTTTCTGTTTTGATATCGATCGTCTATTAAATGTAGTCTCTTTCGTCCCCTCCCTCACGTTCCTGCCACCACACCTATTTAGCACGTTTCTCATAATACAATTACTTTACCCAATGTCCCAACCAGTTTTTCTTCATCTTCTTAATAATATCTAAAATGGTTCTTTTCTGCCCCACCATGTCTAACATTCTCTCATTCTTTTCCGCTCGACCTAGCTAATTCTCTCCATTCTTCTCCATATCCACATTTCAAAAGCTTCCAGTCGTTTTTTTAAATATTTTTTGCGTAATATAATGTTTCTCACTCATACAGTACAATACTCCACACGAAGCATTTTATGAGTCTTTTTCTCAACTCTTTATTCAAGGTTCCATAAAACAGACTGTTCTTCCTCCAAAAGGCTTCTTTCACCATTGCTATCCTTGCTTTTATTTCACCTTCATACTTCATATCACCACTAATAATACTACCCAGATATCGAAAATTAGACACTTGTTCTATTTTCTCCCCTCTTACTTCTATATTTGACACTGACCGCTTCGTTCGAGACACCATGGCTTTTGTCTTCCTTACTGGTAAAAGCCTCAAAGACAAAAAAAAAAAAAAAAAAAAAAAAAAAAAAAAAAAAACCAGTCAGGCCTGAATGTGAATACTCCGTAGCTTATTTTATTACGAAGAACTGTGGATTTTCAGTTCGATGAAGTGTTGCTGCCAAATTTTGAATTATTACAATTCCTAAATTTAAGGCGTGTGCCAATGTACCCCTCCCAAAATTTAAGACTTAGGCATCAATGTATTTAAGTCCTATGTAAAAGAGAATTTATCCTGTATACATATAAATAAGTACATGTTGTCATAAAGCCTCATCTAAAAGGATTAATTAAGTTAATAATCTGCAAATTTTGAATGTTTGGCAATTGTTTACCTGTAGAAGGGGATAAGCAGAACCACCCAAATCTACAAAGTTATATACCTGAGTCCTAGAGAATATTTACCAAATTTTATATTTTGACAATTCGTAAGTTTAAGGGGTGGTCCTATGTACCGCTCCCCAAAATTAGAGAAGTACATCAATGCACTCATATCTTATACTTGTACAAGAGTATGGAGTCCTATACTAACCCATATAACCATGTAACGTGATAAACCCTAATCAAATAGCTCAAATCCTCCACATTTTGAATTTTTGGCAGTTATACCCACAAATGGGGAACGAGATGAAGCATCCAAATTAGGGATGCGCACGAGACGAGTCGAGACAGGATTTTCCCGACAAAATTCGAGTCGAGACATCACTTTTACAGCACATTTTCGAGACGAAACAGCCACAAATCTTGTCTCGTGCGCATCTCTAATCCAAATTTACAGCGATATAGACCTATATATATATATATATATATATATATATATATATATATATATATATATATGAGACGTAGAGAACATTTATCAAATTTTGTCTTTCGACAATTCTCAAATTTAAGGAGAGATCCTAGGTATATCCCAAGAATGGCAAAATGGTGCATTAATGTACCCATGTCTTATAAACGAGATAGATCCCTGTACTCACCAATATAAATATATAACATGATAAACTCTTGTTGAAGAGAGAGAGAGAGAAAAAGGTCAAAACCTCCGAAAGTTTAAATTTTTGCAATTTTATATCCATAAAAGGGGACAAAATGGATAATCCTAATTTAGAGCGGTATATATTAGGGTCCTAGAAAGTTCAGCAATTATTGTTTTTTTGACAATTCCCAAATTTAAGGGGTAGTCCTAATGTACCTTTCCCAAAATTTAAGAGGGAAACATTGGTATACCCATATCTTACGAAAGAGAATAAACCTCTATATACACCCATATAACCATATAAGGTATTAAAGCCACATTAAAGAGGATAAAAGAAATCAAAAACCTCCGATATTCACATTTTCAGCAATTTTTACCCATGAAAGGGAACGAAAAGAACCGCCAAAGTTTACAGAGGTTTATACCCAAGTTCTATACTACTATACCAGATTTTTAAATTTGACAATTTCCAAAATTTAATGGGAGTGGTTCTAGGTAACTACCCTTGCTAAAATTTAGAAACGGTGGTCCTATGCACTTCTGGACTATGTTCCCTGAGACAGGAACCCACGGGCACAAATGTGCCCACAAATCACGCCCTTACTACTTAAAGTCACTAATAAATAAATAAATAAATAAATAAATAAAAAGTTCTTTGTAAAGGCCAAGCAATTAAACAATAATATATGGTGTAAAAGGTGTTCCGAGATGAGAAGAAGCGAACTAGTTGTCAAAGTCGCACTTGCTAGCTACTGGACCAGTAGTGAAGGCTTTACATGTTTCTTGTTGGTATTATTATTTTGTTAAAGTGTTATTACATGTTGTAGTGCAAAATGACCAACACTGTATCTGAAAGTACTACATTCATATAAATAAATAAATGTAACTATAAATTTAATTTGAACTACTCATCAGACACTATCCAAAGTAGTGTCTGATGCACTAGTGGATCCAGAAGAGATGTTTGGAGGGAGTGGATCTCCTTCCGGCCCATTAATTTAGGCATGAAATTTGGAGTTCTACATTGAAGCAGAATAAAGTAATGCAGTAATTTCTATATAGGTCTATAAAAAACAAGCTTTTCTGGGGGGCGGTTGCCTTATCGGCCTTCCCTGGATTCGCTAGTGGTCTGGTTAAACCAAAGTAGATAGTTGGCTAAATTATTAGTTATCATTTTTAAAATGAAAAACAAAAACACTTTGCTCAGCGAATAGTTTAAATTAAATTTAAAATAGATAAGAAAAAGTGACAGATAGGGATAATATTACAAATGTAACTATGTATTTGATGAGTTCTAATTAAGCGAATTAAAAGATGTGTATTACCTTTTTTTATCCGAATAAAAATAGAACTCACGAACCCATTCCTTATAAAGAACTCCTGAAGACAAATCTTGTTCAAACCACCTTTCCTTCATATCAAGTTTCTTATCAAGTGTAATGCCTTGAAATACAAGAGAAGTCGTGCCACTTAAGATATTTATAGCCTCGACATAATTTGGTCAATTTCCAGGGTGGTCTGGGTTCACACTCCGCCACCTGAGTAGGGAGTAGGCATGCTGTTGTGTCTGCGGGAGGTGCCGCATACAACAAAAGACAGTCGTGACAAGTGTGTTCCACTCCAGCGGCCATGTTGTTTAGGCACTTCCGGCCCAAGGTCATTGAAGAGCGTGAGAAAGTCCCGTCAGCTCATGATTACAAGACGTTTCTTCAATCGTGTATGTGTGAGTATGGGGGATGGGAGTTTATCCAACAGTGGCACTGGATGGAAGAAGGACATAACATTTTCATTGGTTTCTCTGGATGATGGAAGGTGTCTTGTACTTGCCGCTTTGAACTCCAATGGAACATTTTTTATCTTCCGTTTTCACCTTTGCCTATCAACAAGCAAATGCATCAATAAACTCACAACCCACTTCTGTATTTAGTAATATAAGTGCATATATTTATGTACTGGAATATTAAGTAAGTTTATTATGAAAGAGCAGAAATATTACTATCATTATAGGTAAGCCGAATTCTTTATAATCCCTTGATAGTACGTCACACCTGAAATTGAAATGGGGTGTAGTTAATTAAACTCTTTGGCTCTTTGAACTAACGAATGGACAATAAAGTTTATAATAGTCCAGTAGTTTGAATTCACGTAGTTATACAATTTGCATCATGCTTTATACATTTTAGAGAAAGAAAATGTTATTAGTTTAAAAATACAAAAGATTACTATAAGAAGTCTTAATATTCCTGGCAATCAATAAATAATTCCAGAACCAACAAATTTATCTGTACCGACAAAATATCTCTAGCAATCAGATACCAGGCACATAACATTAGTATGTTAATCTAACGTTTCTACGCGTTTCTACAGAGAGTGTATGTACAAAATTGAACACTTACGAAAGTTAATGAAAATAACACCAATTTATGGGATTCTACTTGGAGCAAAACGTTAAGCCATTTTAGTAAACGGTTAGCCGTTTATCTTTGGTGTTGCACGAAACCTGAGTTTGTTCCCAGTGGAATCTTAAAATCAATGTCACAAACAGTAAACATGCACACAGCAGTTCATATGGATCTATGGGGAAAAGAGTTTAGTTTCACAGCTAGAGCTGTACAAAACCGTGGAAAAGCTACATTGTAACGCACGTTATTTAGAACGCGAGACATCGTCCATGTCACGTAAAAGAAGTTATACATACGCCATCCACATATTTCAGCAATGCGCAATATATGTGCGTAAGGAATTCTTTACAAAGCACCACTCACAGACTCGCTTCCAACATAATTTTTAAATATACTCTGACTTACTGGGTCTAAAATAGCAAAAGGTAAGGGTTGAGATCAGTGAATACGGAATGCGTCAGCAGGAAGTCGGAAGTGTTAGGAAATGCCAGCTTCACGGTTCCTCGTGTTCGGAATAACGGATGGTGTGTTTCACGTTTACACTGGTTCACACAGATTGATAGAATGCTTAAAGAGTATTTAATGTTTCAGCACTCCTTAAACACTTTTTGCTGTGGCTGAAGGAAGGAATGGGATTTACCCGATCAACTGACAAGCCAGTTTAAGCTGAATGTTTTGAATGTTTTAAGCACTCCATAAATATCGTCCATAGCAGACAGAGCACTTAACGACAGCTGACTGACTATTACTATTGCATGATATCCTATCGTTCACACGATCGACTTGTCCAATGAGATGGTAAATCTTTCAGTTTTACGCTCCATTGTTATGTCGTGTAAGCTGAAAGAGACTGTAATAATGGAATGAATGAAATGGTGGAATGAAAAAGGTTGGGGAAAACAAGTGAACCCCTAGAAAACCTAATCATACGGTGTTTGACAGCAAATTTGTTGATAAGTCATGACTCAGGTACGAGAACTTCCATCAGTGACAATGCCAGAGAGGGTAAGAGGGTGAGCACTCCCTGGTGGGTACATCTGTCCTTTGACAGCCAGCCTCCAAACTTATTGTATTATAATTTAGGTCAAGTAATATAAAATTTCTTCGTATACAAAAAAAGTAGATGTCGCCAAAATTTTCTCTGTTTCTTTACTTGTCATCCCCAACAATGAAAGTTGGTGTCATTACTGGCTTTCATTTATAACATCGGCATGCAAATATCTTAAGGGGGGAGCGTCGGAGGCTTATGCGAAAAATTGAGTATTTCACGATCCTGTCAAGTTAGGAAGATGGAAGTTGCTATACTACCCCAAATAAGTAGACGTTTATTTCGGCGTTTTCGAAAATTCCCATTATAAGGAGGTAGAAGGCATTTTCTATAATTTATTTCTTCATTATTGAAAATATTATTGAAAACAATGTTGTCTGTTATTTGCTTTCTGGTTAGTTGGATTAGTGCTTAGCATCCCTGTCAGCACCAATGCTATGTGAGACGTGGACTTACAACCTAACGTGGGATCCAAATTGCATGAGCTCCCTCCGGGAATTGAACCTGATCTCCCACACTGAAGGCGCGTATGCTAACCCTATAGGAAGCTTACATGTTTGTGACCACGTCACGGGGAAGTGGTTGAAAAGTTCGAAATGAATTTTTGGAATGTAGTAAATTTTTATCATGCTACTTTGATAAAAAGAAGTGGAATTCTAAGGGGGTACAAGGGATTGAAAATTTATTCTATAAATACATTTACTCACGAGGGGCTCAGTGGTAGAGCGTTCACCTCCGGTGCTTGGAGTCCCTGGTCCGATCTCAGCTCGCGCCGTGTGGACTTTGTGGTGGACAAACACCGTGCTCGTGGATTTTCTCGAGGTTCTCCCGTTTCCTCCCACTCTTCATTACACCATTTCATTCGTCTCTCATCATCACCGTCTCCTTTAGCCTAACTAGCATAACCGTGGGACGTAAAACTAAAGATTTCATTTCATTTCATTTACATTAACTCACGACCCCGTCAAGCCAAGAAGATGAAACTCGGTGTATACACTTCTCATTAAAAATAAGGAGGTCCATGTCCCAGCGTTTTTGAAAATTTTATTTTAAGGGGGAGCGGGGAAATTTTTCTGTGTTTTCATTACGTTGGTATCAATGTTGTATGCTATTGCTATTTGTGATCGCTCCACAGTAAAATGGGTGAACCTCTTGCAATGAATTTTGAAACATACTTGTTAAAACCTACTTCCAGCTGTTTTTTTTTTTTTTTTTAATCATGCCAATTTGATTGAAGGATGTCATCTTAAGGAAATAGTAGGATTCAAAATTTATCCCTAAAATAAGAGTATTTTATTGACTTTTATCATTAAAACTTTCGAAGGAATTTGAGAATAACACCCTGAGACGAATATTCGGACCCAATTGGAACGGGAATGGAGAATGGCGAAAACTTCATAACGAAGAACTGCATAATGTATACGATGTACCAAATATTCCTAGAGTCATCAAGTCTAGGAGGCTAAAATGGGCAGGGCATGTATTTAGAATAGAAGAAAGTAGAAATGCTTTCAAAGTTTTGACTAGAAAACAAATCGTAAAACGTCCACTAGGAAGACCTAGGCGCAGATGGGAGGACAAAATAAGAATACAAAGTAGTAACTGGGCCCAGTTTGCTAAGGACAGAAGAAAATGAAGAGCTTTTGTGAACGAGCTTTGAACCTCCGGGTTCCATAGGCTATAAAGTTAATTAGTTAACTTTCTATTTGTCCTGCGCCTTTTTTAGTACTTGTAATTTTAATTGTGATACTTCTGCAGTTAACGATCATCCATGTTGACTTGACAACTAGACGCAAAACTTAGCTGAGTATTAGTATTTTCTCCGCAGCTGAAACGTTCAGCACTCTTTAAGCATTCTGTAAATCCGTGTGAACCTGAACAGTGCTTAAGCAATGCTTAAGTAGTGCTGTAATGTTAACGATTCTGTCAGACCGGCTGAACCGGGGGTTACACGATGAATATACAAAACACGTGAAATATAGTCTACCGTTGAACAATACATCGCAACACGCATCATCATATACATAATTGAATGTCTCATACGAAGTATTGCGTGGTAGGTGTTTCTAGTACTCTAGTGATTAGTCTATGTGGCTTTGGTGTACGAGGTCCTAAGTTCAATTCCCGCGGGGTATATTAAATTAATTTCACGATCAGTCACTTTTTTTAATCATCCGTCTCCTCTAGCCTAAAGGGTATAGTCATGGGACTTAGGGGCGTACCCACGGGGGGTCCCACCAGGTCCAGACCCCCAAAATTCCCAACTCAACATAGATTTTCACATTTTCTCAATAACACTATACTTGTTTAACAGGGAAATGATTGATGTAGCACGAAAATTTGATCTTACACTTTATTTGTACTCTTTCAGTTATAAAAACAATCTAGTTCTATCATTTTGTCTAAAAATATACTTGAAGTAGTTTACAATTACTTATCATGCGGAATAATACACGTTCAATAGTACATGGTTATAGTGGCTTGTAGTATAGGACACCTCCCCCTCAAAGATTAGATCCCTCCCAACAAAAGTTTCTGGGTGCGCGTCTGGTGGAACTTAAAACAAACAAACAAACAAAGAAGAAGAATTAAAGTAACTGTTTAATTTTCCTGTGAGATCATGCACTACTTTATATATTATTTTCTATAGCTAAACTGATTCGTTGTTGAATATCGGTTTGAAACGCTTTTTGTGAACATCTGCAGATTTTATACTCTTTTTAAGCAGACAATACCACGAACTAACTGACTACAAAGATGTACCTAGCTGTTTCAGTGCAATACTGAACATGCAATGATTTCCCTCGGGCAAGCTTTGCAAATGTCTTTTAAATCACGCGCTGCGTGATGCTCGCCAATGTTAAGATCGGTACACACAACATAAGTCTTCTCGTGTGTATTTTACAGGGAGAGGAAAATCACGAACACAACTGCAAAGAACATTTTAAAATGTCTTTATAACTTATTAATACGCACTAAGGATTAATTGCACGAACCTAAATTAAGGATTTGCCGAACGGCAAAGTAGTTAGTAAGATCAAAATTACCATTGAGTTTCGTTACAGAGTAAGTGAGTGTAAGACAGTGATATTACAATGTAGGCGCTTTGACACAATATTAGACGGTTGAATCGTAAGTCTTACAATATCATGCTACACAATATATCTATATTTGTTACATTACAGTAAATGCAGGTTAACATTTAAAGTGTGTTGGATTATCTGCAACTATCTTCCTGCCAGTTCCACGTCGATGCCACTTCTTGTCCTAAGAGTCAAAGAAGTCCTGCTGTTTCCACCTAGGGCTGGTTGGTGATTACAGAAAGTGCGCCATAGACCGAAATATGCAGTGATCCGAAGTGTCAAGTTCAGGACTCTATGCATCAGTTTGATACCATCAAGTTCCTGAATTTTTTGTTGCGTTTTTCGAGACGAGTGTGGTTTTGTGTTATCCTGTTGCAGTAGGGCGCGCTTTCGGTTTACCAATGTAGGATATTTTTGGAATAGTGTAGCATACATCCACTTCAATGGTAAAGAATAAATGTCGGCATTGATAGTACGACAGTTTGAAACGAAATTGAAGTGCATTAACCCTTTCTATTTCCATCACACAGAGAGCAGTACAGCTCACAGATGACGAGAAGAACCCTAGCAGAAGTAGTGTGACGTAGGTATGGACTCGCCCACTTTTCGCCCGGGGTTTCAAATGACACGACGGAATAGCACACAGATAACTACCCGGAGTAACAGACGACATCTAAGTATAGACCACACCTCAAAAACCGAAAATGGACTTGACCGTGTCGTTGACCTTTCGTCGCTACCCCTGTTTTAGGGTTATTCTCATCATCTGTGAGCTGTACTTTATATGCTCGAAACAGCCCTGTTTGACAACCGGATCTGGAAGTTGATTCTTGCTCAACCACTGTTTTTGCACATTCAGATTTCAGAAAAGCTCTCACTTTTCGTTGCATGTGACAATCTGTTTCAGCAAAAGTACATCACGCAGGTTTTGCAGCAGTTGTCGGCACACATCCACTTTCCTCTGGGCCTAAGCTGGGGACAATGCAGTAGTTCTTGAAGGTGACGCAGTACAGTGGATTGGGACACGATGAATTGGTTTAATAAACATCGTGTGCTCGTGGATGGATTTTCCTAAAACATGTCGCATGAGCTCAGAATCTATTACCCTGGAACGGCCGAACTTTGGCTGATCTTTGACATTTTTACCATCTGCACGAAATTTCTGCAACCAATGAGTTGCTTTCATGTGATTCACTACATCTTTCCCTTTCGCATGACAAGTGTTTTGAATTGTTGTTGCATCGTTATGCCCGAGTTCGAACTCACATAGTAACAATTTACGTATCAGACGTTAAGCACTCTCATTATCGTCACTAAAAACTATCTGAAGATGCCGAGGGAGTGGCGACCTCTTGGTAAATATTCCGCTTGCTACACTACCTTTTAGACAAGGTTGATTTTGTACTTACAGCCAATCACGGCGTATGCATGTGCCTACTATTTGGGTTGGAAAATAGCGTATTACAGGACTTACGACTCACTATTGTAGGCTGGTGCGAATGAAATGTCCGCTTTGATGGCTGGTAGGAAACACCTCAACAATATAACGCTGGGGTAGGCTAGGGTGATGCATCTAACATTCCAAACTCTGTATACATATCCAACAAACAAGCTAGGGTGCCCGGGCAGTGAAGGTAACGCGTTGAACATGGTCGTATGAAAGTGTACCACGAAGAACACACCCACTGAGAAAAAATCGTATGTGGTGTACGTAAAATCGTATGTTACATTTATAAATCCTGTAGTTTTTGGACTTAACGTACAGCAAACGTATAACTGAAAACGTATGTTTTATAATACTTTCTGTACAAGAGTTCCATCTGTACGTACTTTACGCATGAAACAATATAGGCGGTCAGGATCTCACATACAAATGGACGTATATAACATACAGCTGACGAAGGTAACTTACATGTATGTATGTAATAAAGGAAAACTGTTATATATCAGACATCCTGTAACGGCATGATGTAACATTTAAGGGCAGTGCGTATGTAGCATATAGATAACGTATGCTTCATACTGATTTCTGTAGTAAGCAAGATAATTCCGTATATTTGTACGTATATTTGTACGGAGAACGGATTTCTCTGTGTGAATGTGAGTGATTTTTCTGTAGGAATTCAAATTGGGATATTCTGCATAGCAAATCGAAAAAGAAAAAAAACTGCATTTGGGCTAATAATGGCGATTGAACGCACCAATTGCCGTTAGTTTGTCAAATTTCTTTCCGGTGGCACAATATTGCAAAATGAGCCCCATGGGCTTCGAGTAACTCCATATTCGGATAAGCTTCTCAGAAACAATGTGGAAGCGGACTCTCGGGAAAGTGTTTGTGTCATTCCAGACGAGTTAGACATACACCATATCACTGTCATTAGGCGGCACCGAGAAGTATTAACCTCAAAGTTTCATTCATTTTCAAAATTTTCAGTATTGAATTTTTCGTTGGTTTAAAGCGTGAAAAATGTGGATTGGTTTTTGAAAGAGTGACTTTTAACTCTTTTTACAGATTAGAATTTTGTAAAGTTGACTAAAGAATAGCTTAGCCTAATATTTGGTAAAAAGAAATACAGCAGTATTAATAATAGTGACAACTATTGTTTGTATGCTTCCACGTATTGAGAATATATGATTCTCAATTCAGCATTGTGGAGCAAACTGGGGACTAGCAGCAACTGAATTAAATGAAAGCGAACTGCAGCATAAAAATAAAAAAAAGAAAAAGTAATAAAGAGCTACGATGCGTTGATCATGAGTCACGCAGTTTCACATACGTGAGTTGGTAGTCCATACCAGGAAATTAGTTTGGTAGTAAAAGTATTAATAATTTTGTCTTGTTTGGGTTTTAGCCCATTTACATATCTTAGCTAGATAGCGTCACTGAAACAGTACAGCACAAGTAGGAGGCAGTTCATTTTCGGTTTGGTTTTAAAATGTACATGCCGAACTAGATAATGGGACACTGGATCACGAAGTAAGATTAGCAATACTATATATGCAAGACCTGAGCAATTTATGATTTTATTACATTTAAACACGTCAATTAATATTTTTTGCAAGCAGTAATCCGGATTTCTGTACAACTTCGGAGTGACCAGCTTTCAAGTATTGTTTTTCGTTGTCAGATATCCAAGTAAAGTATCCAAGTCCTGGGGAATCTAAGCATACCTACAGCTCACAGATGACAAGAAGAACCCTAGCAGAAGTAGTGTGACGTGGGTATGGGCTCGCCCACTTTTCGCACGGGGGTTTCAAATGACACCACGGAATAGCACACAAATAACTACCCTGAGTAGAAGACGACATCTAACTATAGACCACACCTCAGAAACCGAAAATGGACTTGACCGTGTCGTTGACCTTTCCCCGCTACCCCTGTTTTAGGGTTCTTCTCGTCATCTGTGAGCTGTAGGTACTTTAGGAGCATCAAGATCGGGCTCATTGCTGTGCTCTGGCTTCAGGATCATCCACAGTTGTAAATAATATACGAAGAAGCATAGCCACTGTATATGTTGTATTAAAACGAAAATTATTAGTATGTAGAGCAAAATATCCTAAAGTGATTAATCATTATAATCTAAAACATCATATTGCGACAGAAAAATACAATCAGCGTGTGAAAGTGAAACACGTAAATAATTACAAAACTGAACATCCAAACAAAGTATATAAGGTCACTCATCTGGGAATGCTGTTGATACAAATATGTTGACAAAACTTTTTTTTAAGTCATATTATGTACTACCGTGCCTCTGGACTTATGTTTTTGTGAAAGCAAAAATGTTTCTTCCTCTCTATGTACTTATACACATTCTAAGGCAAGAGTCAATTGCACGCAATGATGTTCTCACGAAAATTAACTTTAAAAAAAGAAAGAAATATATTTAAAAAAAACATGTAAAACTGTGCCATTCACAAAATGAGAATCACACAGCTTTTTCCTGTTTCTTCTTTGCCACCAACTTGCGTTTGGTTCTGCAGACCAATTACATTTAGAGTTTATTGCATTAAAAAAAAAAAAAGAAAAAAAAAGGAGGAACGTATAGGTGTGTTTATCCTTTCATGTTACTTTGAGATTGTTTTCTATTTCTTTTTCTTTTTCTTTTCATTTATCATTCACAAAAATGGAAACAGAATAATATTCAGAATGCCTTTGGGCTACAAGAGGGCTAGAATAACCATTTAAAAAAAAAAACTTTTAAAATCAATTTTTTTAATAAAACTGAACTAAAAAGAGAAAAAACAATATTTGGTAGGATAAAATGAAGAAATGGGATTATGATTTAATACTTAGGTAACGTCCCTAATACAATTGAGTCCCGAAAACACGACTTAATGTGGTCCGAAGGGTGTCCAAGTATGTGAAAATGCCGGGTTATCGAGAATGGGGTTAAAAAAAGAATAAGTTACCAGTGTTTCCTCAGAAAATACAGTATTGTACTTGTGTGTATTAGTTGCTTGATAATACAAGAATCCAATGAATGCCCAATTACCCTTAAATAAAGGAAAAGCACGTACTTTATGAATGTATAGAGCTTTTACTATACATGGAAATGAAAACTAATGAATTTGCCTGATTCCTGAATGAATCACACTGTACAGTAATTTGCTTGATAAGGCAGACCTTAAAAAAAAAGAATACCCGAAAATGACCTTGAACTGGTCTGCGTGCGGGTTTTTTTTTTCTAGGGATGGCCGCAAAGATCCGGCTGTTCTTGGAGATCCGGTTTTCAGAACCGGTTCCAGATCTGGATCCGAAATCCCGGTTCCAGAACTGGATCTTGGGATCCGGTTCCAGAACTGGATCCGAAAAACCGGTTCTAGACCTGGATCCGAAAAACCGATTCCGGAACCGGATCTTCTGGAACCGGATCCCTTCAGAGCCGAAAACCGGTTCCACCAGGACCCGGTTCTGGCCATCTATTTTTTTCGCCCTGCCAGGGTGTGGCAGAGCTATCCGGACCGCCCGGGTTATCGAGTGCCGAGTTTAGGAACTCTACTGTATTCATAAAAACCTAATTCTCTTTTTAGTCTTCCTGCAAAATTCTGCAATCGATTCGTTATTCCTAAGTACCTTAACTCGAAGAACTGAGAATCAGAGCAGGTGAGAATTGGCAGATCTTCTATTTCTCCGTGCCGTAGGTTTTTCTGGCATCTTTTTCGCTATACGTTTCTTATACCCTAAAACGATTTCTTCCATTTCTATGGGCACTTTTAAAATGTTTTTATAAGTTAACGACTAATGCAACAAAAAGTTTTAAAAAGAATTAAAGAAAATTATTTCTCATACACTGTTAACACAACCCAACGATTCAATTTAGTATTCAAAGAGAAAATGCAACAGATTGCATTTTTATCTGTTATCTAACCATTGTGCCAGCCACGATTTGGTTTCAACATCTTTTCCTTTATCTGTCCATATCGTCTCGATCATATTGCAGTTTGTGATATACTGATGTCGGGAATTGAAGCTACTGTGAACTACGAGGGAAATTCAAGTTATAACCGGAATTTTTTTGTCTGTTACATAGAGAAGACAACATACAAATAAATTATTGTTCTTTCTCAAGGCAGTCCGTATGTACACGCACGCACTTGTTCCGTCGGTGTGGGAGTGCCCGTATCCGCGCGTCATAGAATTCTTTGGGACAGTCTTTCAACCATTTCAGAACACGGGTTTTAACTCCGTCGTCAGTGTGGAATTTTTGTCCTTCCAAGTGCTCCTTGAGGGACCAAAACGATGGAAGTCGCAAGGTGATTGATCGGGGATTACGGGGGATAGTTTAGGACCTCCCAACTAAGTTTGGTAATATATGTCACGCGTTGTCATGCAGGACGATGATTTTGCCATCCTTCACCGTCTATGATCGTTTTCTTCTTAAAGTCTTTTTGATTTTGTATCGGAAGAGGTTGCTGTAATACGTTGCATTAATTGTGACCCCGCGTGCCAGAAAATAAGTGCATTCATCCCGTCTTTGTCACAGAATACCGTCAGCATCACTGTAAGCGGAAGCTTGTGCCTTGAATATTTTCGGTGGCGGCGAGTCTGGACGCCTTCACTCCATGAGGGAGCGTTTTGACTCTTGGGTGTAATAATGACCCAGCTTTCATCACAGGTGATTACCTTTGCAAGGAAGCTCTGTAGATTTTGACGAGAGATTGAGACGAGACGTTTTCCTTACACTGCTTCTGGTCCAACGTTAGCATTTGTGGGACTCATCTTGCTGTGATTTTCCGGAAGTGCAGGTGTTCGTGGAGGATGATCGTTTCCACACTTTCCACTCTTTTTTTTTTTTTTTTCGCACTCAAATTTCTCACATTAATCCGTCGATTTCTCAGAATGAGCTGCTACACCCGACGAATATTGATTTTGTTGACTGCAGTAGCTCGGTGTGGAGTTTTGAGCCACATTAAGAACGAATTCTATTTCTGCCTTAAATTTTGAAAACCACTCCTACACTTGCGACAGGGAAAGTTTCTTCGCCATATTGTTCCCTTAATCTTCTGACGATTTCAGCAGTTTTCACGATTTCAGCATTCTTTCAGGAGGAACTTGATGATGTAGCGTTACACAACAGGAGCCGCCATTTCCACACAGCCAGGCTTGTTGCTATTGTCCATCGCTGCTCTCTGAGACTCTGTCTCCTCAACTACTCGTTGTCATTAGCAATTCTGAAAAAAGAAAGAAAGAAAGAAAGAAAAAATTCCGGTTATAAATTGAATGTCCCTTAATTAAAGGAGAGCTGTACGTGATTGTGAATTTCGATATGTAAAGCTAGGATCTTCTGAAATAAGTAAAGGCTTCGTCTAAATACAATTGAAAAGCAACGAAGAAATATGTGATGTACTTTTATGTTGGATTTGAGATTAGTGTCTCTTTAAGAGTCGAGGCTGACTCTGAAGAGACCAAAGGGACCAAAGGAGCGATATACTTTTTGAGTTCTGTGTGTTTCAGTAACTTTTAATGAAACTCCTCCACTTTGCGTTATTATGTGAAACCATATATGAGTTTGCCATATGTACATTCTGAATACGTATCATGTATCTTGCACTTTCTCCGGCTAGAAATCATGGGGGCACGGAGTCTCAGTAGTAGAGCGTTCACTTCTGGTGCATGGGGTCTCTGGTTCGATCCCAGCTAGCGCCAAGTGGGCTTTCTGTTAGACAAACACTGTGTTCGTGGGTTTTCTCGGGGTCCTGTCGTTTCCTCCCATTTTATGCATTCCACCATTGCATTCATTTCTGATCATCACCGTCTCCTTTATCCTAACCGGCATAACTGTGGGACATAAAACTGAAAGATTTCCTTTTCCTACAAACCTTAAAATTCTCCTTTTTTTCTCTCTAAAAAATGTGGCAATCAAGCAGAGACCAACTCCACTTTTGTTAGAAAGAATTCACTGAAAGTAGAAGTTAGTTTCCACGCAGCAAATACAATATTATTGAAATTTTCATCACTTACAGGAGCGTCACCATAGATATATATATGTCTGAATATTATTGCAAATACATAATAAGATTGACACGTGAGCTTCTTCGTGTCTAAGCTGTTAGCGTACGCGCCTTTGATGTGGGAAACCCGTGTTCGATTCCCCGTGGGACCTCATAAGGTTCGGATCCCACGCTAAAACTGTAGGTCCACGTCTCATAAAGCCTCGCTGTTGAACGGGACGCTAAGCTCAAAATCAAATCAAATCAAGATTGACATGTATAAGTTCATTTGACACCACACTAGGGCAGAAAATATGCAAAATGTGGAATATGTAAAATTTTATTGTTAGCAACTGTTTGGCATCCGTTTACCGAAGCGCATTGGAGTTCAAAGTAGTAATCACCATGACAACAACATGGATATGACGTCACGATTTTTGCTATAAGGAACGCGCCAGTAAGGGCAGAAACCTATGGTGTGAGTATTCATGAACAACTCACGTCAGTAGCCATCACAGTTCGAAGTTGCCAAGGCATTGTATATACCTAAGAAAATAGTGCAACTCCTTTTGTTTTCACCACCGTTACTTTTATGAATTCAGCTAACATGAGTGACCAGCTTACAAGTTAATTCTAATATATACGTCTGTGCAGTGGCGGATCCAGGATATGATCAAGGGAGGGGCTAAACTATAGTTTGCCGCTTTATCCAGTGTAAAACAGGATTGAAGTCCATTTTATCCCGTGTATACCTGAGGGTCAAGGGGGGCTATAGCCCTTATAGCCCCCCTTGGATCCACCCTCGCGTCTATGGCTGTTGCACAGATTATCACCAAATGAAGCTACTAGTCGAATTAACAAGTTTTTCTGTAGATCACATTTTGATGGATTAAACTATACTATTTGATAACATGTTACAAATTACTAAATTATAGTCCATGAAAGTGCATTATATGATTCAGATTTTTGTTTAAAAATTTCATCCAATTTAGTTTTTTCTTTCTTTTTTTTAAAGTGCTTTATTATTCAGTGTTATACAATTTTATTTTCTCTGTCGCAAAATCTTTTGTCTACACGGCTTTTAATTCTGTAAGAGCATTCCGCTTCTATAGAAGATGTGAAAAAAATAAATCTTTCCCATAGAACGAATATTTTTTGTTGGTAGTGTACAAAAATGCAGGTTGAAAAGTGTAAAAGTAGCCTGGGGACTGGAACTGCGTGACTAAGATGAGGTGTGGCTCCTGGAGTTCTGGAACTTTTCCAGAGGGCGGAAAGGGAAAGGGGGAAACAGAAAAAGAACGTGAAAACTAGCAAGTAACGTGAGGAGACGTCTTTTTTTTATCTCTCTCTCCCTCTCTCTGTCTGTCTTTCCTTCTTCCGAACCAAGGTCCCACGATAGAAACGTCATTGTTCTCGCTCGTTGGAGAGAGAGAGAGAACATTTAAAAACCCTGTGGAAATAACCAAAAGAAGTTGATGGATCAGCCGATTTCAAGATTCTTACATATTTTGTTGTATAGTGTGTACTATATAGAAATAAATCAAGCGAAGTGAGCAAGAGACCAAATGCTTAAGCTCGCGAACTCATGTGAGCTCGAGCCAGCCCTGATAGTGACCCAGAGCCCGAGTCCTAGTAAGCGCCAACTTCAACGAGGTTATTGAGCACGAATCTCAGTACGAGGGTGATTTTGAGCTGGCACGAGCCTCATTGAGGATCTCTATCTTGAGCCCGTAGTGAGCGCTAACGTGTGAAGTTATTGTGTATTTCATCTGTTATCAGAATCCTTCTGTGCCACAAGAGGTCAACAAAGGGTGTGATTTAACAATACTGAAACCATATTTATTATTGGAGTATGATATGTAATCACTTGCATGTCTTTAAATGTTGATAAACGCTACGAATTTATAGTTTTTTTTTTTTTTTACCTCCTATGGATCATGTAACACTAAAACAGATCTAAGATTTAGGTGAAGTATTGTGCTGCCAAAATGTCTTGAGCCGTGGCAAAAATGCGAACTAACGCTCACACCCTCACACACCCTCGTGTTGAGCCAATAAGGGTTCAGCTGTTGCTAAGCGAGAGAAAGTGAGTGGAGTTCCTTCAGCCGATAGCAGCGCTTGCAGCGGAAGACTAGGGATCAAGTTAATGTGGTATATGTATAGTGTTGTCCACGAAGCTAACGAAATTTATCGTTCCGATTTTGAAACTGCACTTCTCGTCTCGTTTTCGAGAAGAGACGAGTCAGTTTTCGTTTTATGGACATTACTTATCGGGATGAAACTGAAGCTGAAATATAAGAAATAATGTTAAGCTCTTCATTATGACACGACGGCTACATAGTATATGGTTCATGTTATTCGTACATCATTAACTCTTAAAATTTTAAATTCTGGTTAACAAAAATATTGTCCGAGGATAAGACTTACAAGACGTGTTCAAAAATTATCGAATCTTATTTTTTCCCGCGTAAACCAATGAAGTGTGGGAGACTTTCTTCACTGTAGATCTAGAGGGAACACTATGCCCAGTCGTGATTTTTTCCCGCCAGCAGAAAGCGTTAATCGCTGGCTGTCGGCCAACGAGTGAAGACGTGTAGTGAGCGGTCGTCCTATTTCAGTTTTTTGATAAAATGACAGAAACACTTGAGTAGCGATATTGCATCAAATGTTGCCAAAAGCTTGGCGATATCCAAGCGGAAACCATTCAATCAGATCGGTACGTTCAATTTTGAATTTGGGCATAAGGAGAGTGTCCTCGAAATTTAATTCAGACTTTCATCGCTAAACACAGCATTCCTGTGTGTCGTCAGACTTTCTACTCACCCGACATGGCTCCATGTGACTTTTTGGTTATTTCGCAAACTGAAAATGTCACTAAAAGGAACCCGATTTGAGTCAAGAGAAGATATCATGCGGAATGTAACAGTACGGTTGCTCATTATTTCAAAAACTGCGTTCCATAAGTTTTTTTTTTCAACAAATAGCGGGAGCGCTGGGAGAAGTGTGTGCATTACTAAGGAGACTATTTTGAAGGGGATTAGTGTTCCACATTTCCAAATCAATAAATGTATTTTTGCCAATCAAAGGTTCGATACTTTTTAAACATACCTCGTATACCAATCGCTAATTCACATCGAGATAAAAAAAAAAAAGAGGCTAAATTTTCATGGGTCGTTTTCGAGAAAATCAAAGAAAACGAACTTTTATGGGCACTAAAATGATGTTATTGGGATTATTATTGCCAATAATTAATAATAATGGATAGCTTTGATTTTCCTGGGAAATACACTGTCAACTAAGAAATTGTTTTAATTGTTGTTTGACTCACCGTAACTGTGTCACACGCATTCCTTTACCCACATTACTTGCACATATACACAATTTTCTTGTAGATTTAATTCATATGACATGTTAATTAGAATAACACCAAGGAAATTTAAAGTGATTTACGGCAGTAGTATCAATGAATAAAATTCTTCTAATTCTAACAAACGATACCAATCGACACATTTAAATGTACCTGAATGTACTTGTCTTGTAGATAAACAGTGAACACCAGAGATTTTTTTTAATAAGTGTTCTTTATAATATAAATGTTGAAAACGATTTTGGGCCCTGGATTCTGCTACATATCTGTTTCTCCTTTCCCTAAATATCTTTCCTGCTATTTTTAAACAATTCTGACGAGCGTGGAATCAAGATGTTAAAATATATTAAACTCTTATGCGAGTGGGCGGAAACAACAAGGACTACAGTGAAAGAGGGGGGAGGGGAAGGCGAAGAATATACATACAGATGAAGATGAGAGAGAGGGATGGGAAAAGTTTTTGTTTCTTTTAAAAGGAATAGTTACTGCCGTAGAAAGAAGATGCCGGATATCCCTTTACCACTTGCTGAGATTCGCCGGTTCGGCAAGTTTGAGTTGCCTTCGATTGTCGGTAGAGAAAACAGAGAGAATAACAGAGAGAGAGGTTGCATACGGTCAAGGTTGCCGATAAAGCTGCCACGGTTTTCAATTCCAGCATTTTCTTCCACGCGGGGCTACTCCCTATTTGCATTATCATATCTCCCCCTCCCCCTCACACACATACGCAGGACTTTTATAGTATACTCGGCACGCACCACACGTTCCGCCACAATGAGGACTGTATTCTTTTTTTTTCTTTATTTTTTTTGTAACAACATCAATAATACTATAATAATATTTGTACAATAAAAGAAAGACAGGTATTTACATTGTTTCAAGCTATACGGCTTTTGTTATGCCAATTGAATGAAGTTTAGCTGTCTCTGCACGACATTAGAAAAAAAAATGAAGCTGTATCTATTACTTAGCATTACTATATGAGCATTGAGACACAACGATAGTCAGTTAGTATGTATATTTTATTTTTTGTCATCTTGGTTATTGTTATGGATCTTTTTTTTATATTAGAAACTAGTTTCTCCGTGGCATTTAAATATTGTTCATTCATACAGATAAATATGAAATGAATCTATTTCTTCTGTCTTTTCAAATGTAAACATTAAATTCAAATTTATTTTGAATTACTCAGAAAATTATGTGTACGAAAGACACTTAAGTAATGTCAAAATTAATTTGTAAGTACATATTTTCTTTACTATCATATGCAGTATGCTTTCAGTATATAGTGTATAAATTATATTCGTAAACGCATTATAAATTAGTAACTCTAATCTTACTATTCAAAGGACAAATACTGTTTTGCTCTTTCTTCAGAGTTTTTTTTTTTTTTTTGTTTAAAAGCAATGAGATTCGGTATATTTTATTAATCTATTTGTTAATTTTTCTCAAGGATGTTATAAAATAGAGGATCTGCTCATACGTATCCTATTAAATCAATGAAACCAATAAATAAATAAATAAATAAAAATAAAAATAAACCGAGCATCGGGGTGTCTGATTGGCTACTTTCGTTCCCGCTATGAAATTTCTCTCAAAACATTGTTACCGTATTAATCGGAACGGGCGGAGCGAGAGTAGCGAAACTGTGACATATGGCTTCACGATTTTGCTTTGTAGGCAGATCCTCTATTTTATAACATCCTTGATTTTTTCTGGTATATAGGTGTCACTTCGTTGTCTATTGGCTAATTCGAGTAGTCTGGGATTCGATTCCTGGTACGTGTACTCTCATAAACTCGAATAATGATTCGAATCCTACTTTAAACACCAGCCCCCGTAATATGTGTTCTCGGTTGTGTAAAGAGACGTTAAATTTTAATTATCCACCTTTTATTCATAGCTGCAGTACATTTCTTAAATACCGTATTCATAAATGCTGTCTAAGTGAAGTAATAGTACCATAGTAACATTAGATGTAATATGTAGTGAAAAAGCTATTACTGAGCAAAGACATAAAGCTGCATAATAAAGACTAAATGTACGTACAATTGAGGCAAATCGCAGTTTTAAGTTAGTGTGTTGTACGGGCGCTGAAAATGGGGAGAGGGAATGGAGAAAAGTTTAAATTTTACTTTTTATCTTTTATACTAACATGTAAGCCAAAAGTGAAATAGATTTCCCTCTTAAGAACTGCTTAATGTGAAGAATATTCTATGTATTAAGAATGTGTAACACTGCATAGAATATATAAATAAAAATTGACTGTAGCATCCCTACTGACAATTCTTTAACATTTTTTATTCCACACATATACATAAAAAGGGAAAAAGTATGTAATGACATAGATATCCGGGCTCTAGTAATCACGTATAAAATCGTATATGGTAATATTGTGTTGTGCGTTTCGTATCATACGATACTGTTACCTTGTGTGCACGCAACCCACAATACATTTCCGTAATGTTGGTCATATATCATAGCATCTTGTCCTATACTACATACATAGTATTCAGGAGATTTTAATGGGTGATGAAGCAAGTATGAATATCTTATACTACTGTAGTATGGCATGTAATAAAACTACACTATTGTGTATGCACTTGTAATAACATTTACAATGTCCGAGGCTCTTAGTAGTACAAGTACTTTTGTTTTAAATCTTAATGTTTGGAGTTTTACTCCCTTTTGAGCTCTGTGGCTATGCGAGACGCTATGAAGCACATCCTATAATTAAATTTTCACCACTATTTTAAAAGAATTTGTAAGATTTCTATCATAATTATTAATTATTTAGTTATAACTCTTATTACTGATCATAGACTCTTAACAAAAGAAATAAATTATAAAATTATTTACACTTGTTTTTTCCATACATATATATAGGTCTACCTAAGTAGATAATATTGTGCGAATTTCGATTGAGAGGTACCAAGAGGAAAACTGAAAAATTTAGGAAATATAACTCACAGAAACTAAAATTACCTGAAAGCTACCGAGTACGCATGATGTTTTATTATACTTCAGGAGGACACATATGGTTCGCTTCCTGGTAAATTTGGTACAACAAAACGCGTTAAACTGTATATATTGTTAGTACATATACATTACATGCACATCCGTATCAGGATATAGCATGAGAGAAATGAGTACAACGAATTGTACATTTGATACAGTTTTATTTCGGAAATACATACTAGGGGTATCTAGAGTCTTTCGAAGAAAGATCCCAAAGAATCCACTATACACTGCCAAGGAATGTAATTCGAGGTAAAATGAAACGAACAATTTGTTGTATTAATTTTGCTTCTGCTATATCTCCGAATGTATGTTCATCCAACTCTCTATGTATAATGTTTACACATGCAGTCTACTACACTTCCATTTGCATGTTTCGGAATGCCTTGCTTCGTTCTTCTTTCGTTAAAAAAGAGAAGGAAACACTATGAGACACCGTAGTCGTTGGATCGTTGGATTCATGTCCGCGTGGTCTCGGGTTCGATTCCCGGCCGATGCTCTCCTAATTTTCGGCGTCCACCCAACGTCGTGAGACAAACTGGGGAGTCACGTGAATAAAAGACGTGTTCGATCTCTAGGTTTAGAAAGCTCCCGATACTGGTTGATGATAAGGCGACGCTTCGCGCTGACCACGTGTGCCATCAGTAGTTAACAGATGGCGTGGAGCGGCTCAGGCCCACAAATCAGGCTGTTTCACAAATGGTTTGGTGTATATATTGTATTTGTGAGTCATCAAAGTCGTATTTGTGAGACTACTTCATCTACTTAATTCGACCCAACGGTCATTTCACGGACTTCTTTTCATGTAAAACAATTTGATTCTGACGTTACACTGTATAGGTACAATATAAGGTTTGTGTGGATGTTCCTCCGATAATGTTGATTGAAAAGCTAATGAAACTTGTATTGGGATAAAAAGTAATTGAGTGGATAGACGTATTATTGATTCTCTTTGAAATGGTTGATAACCAAACCCGTGCTCCGAATAAAGAAATAGATAGGGTGCCATGTTACAGATTTTTTTTAAAAAAAAAAAAAGTAAAAAATAAAACATTTTAGCCCACAAAAATACTTATATTATCTAATGGCATATTGAGAAAATACATAATTTATACAACCTAACGTTTACAATACTAATTAAGGACAAATTGAACACTCTTTCCTTCTTATCCTTCATAACATCGATGAAGATTTTATTTCTTCAGATGCAGACGTGGATCACAGTCACCAATATCACTAAGCAATATCATTGATAATTATTTATATAGTAATTTTAATGTAAAAATTAATGAAAATGATGGATGATGATGTAAGATGGCTGATGAATTTCGGTTCTTCGTTTCCTTCCTTCGCGCTTACAACTGGATGTATCGTGTTCAATTTCCTTGAAAATTGCATATTGTAACAATATTATTTTTTTTACTGCCCGACTCCGTCCATTTTTACTACCCGGATACAAGTATCCATCATATTCCAAGTGTCCATGATTAAAGAAATTCCTTATCTAAAGCAGCAAGCCAATTATATACTGAAAATTATACTGGTACAAAACAGCAGTGGCTCAGTTGGTAAAGCGTTGACGTTGCAAACGGAAAGTCTTGAGTTCGATTCCCGAGACCAGACATTGAAGTTTCCAGGGCAATTCCTCATTCACACCACATGTATCTAGACATTAAAAAAAAATCAAATTTAATTAAAATGTGTTGGTAGTTATTTATGCACTTCCCCGTTAGAAAATCCTGGAGCTAGTATTTAGTTGAGGATTTACGGGAAAAGGTAAATCCCGTCGTGTCTCTCTCTGTCGTTACGACGTTATTAATGACAATCCTCATGAAAGTTTTAAAACAATATTGAAATTAAATGAAGTTTGCTTTTTAATAGTTGTATACGTACTTATGATTCTTCTTCTATTTCTTTTCTTTAGATCCACTTGTAGTTTGTATACTAATGCTACAATAAACATACTAACAGAACGAAATGAACAGAAAAGTTCTTTTATAGATACTTTAGGTTCAACTTTTATTTCATGTCCTCTTCTTGGTCATATTGCCCGAACCAAGTAATTCTACTAAACCTAATAATTTGGTGAAATAAAAATGTTTCATAGTAAAAAAAAAAAAAATTCAGTTTACCACAACAATTTTATATTTTACGACAGGTAGACCTGAACATTTCGTTTTCCTCTACCACCCTAAAATGTTCCTTTCTTTCAGCCATGAAAAACAAAAGAAAAACTTAATTGCGAACAACTGTTCTCCTTTCCTTAAAATTAAAAAGAAAAAAGAAAAAGTAAAAAAAAAAAAAACGCAATAAAACCGCAGAAACTGAAAACAAAGTAAGCTTTTCTGAGAGTTTTTAGAATGAAATTGAAAAATTGGCAGCCTCCGTCTGTCTGTATAGGTCACCCCCACCATACACGAATCCTATGTGTGTTCATTATTGGATACATATATGTTATGAAGATACCCACCACCAATATCTTTTGCTACCTTAACTCATTGACTTTTGGCTGTGTTGTTGGTTAGGTAGGTTGGCAAATGCAACATTTCTGCTTGTATAATCCTATCTGCAGGGACGGTTCAATCTACCAGATGATAAATTGCATCATTGTTTTGGGTATGAGCCTCCAAATCATCGTGTATATATATATATATATATATATATATATATATATATATATATATATATATATATATATATATATATATATATACAGAGAAAGAGAAAGAAAGAAAGAAAGAAGCTCCGTCCGACCGAATATGGAAGCCGATCTTATCCGGAATTAACCGAGTATGAGTCGTAGGCCTTGAGACGCGCCGATCACTGGAGTGTTTTTGTATACTTCACTGTGCAGACAGGCCAGTCCTTAGACGCCGCTCGGGCTGGCGGTTGACTAACTTGTGTTGTTGTTGTTTTTCTACTAAAAGTTCTTGAAAACGAAAAGACGTTCGTGCGTGTGTGTATGTGTGTGTGTGTGTTATATTATTTGTATTTTCGTTTGTTTATTGTTAACTGGTTTTTAACACTGCGTGGTTGTGTTGTTGTCATCATGATTCTCCCAGCAACGGCGTGGCTTCGACCACGTGAGCATCTCAGAGGTGAGTTCATGTTGTAATGGTTGCAGTATGCAGCCGCGAGCTACAAAACAAAACTGTGTGTCGTTCGTTCCTCCTCCTCTTCTTCTTCTTCTTCTTCTTCTTTTTCATCAGCATCATCACCATCGTCCTTCCCCTCCACCCCCTTTTATAGCATGAACTAAGTTCATCGTCTTGCTGGAACAAGCACCCAAGTCGATAGTTAGTTAGGTAATTTATTTGTACTTCGTTTATTTTAGAACTTTGTTAGTTGCGTGATTATAAATATGAAACATAACAAAATGTAGTGATATTAATTTTTTTTGAAAAAAAAAAATAAGAAATGTACTGTGAAAATCTGTCAATTTTTAATATTGACTTATATTCTGTTGATGGAAGTAGATAATTTTTTTCTACACCATATAAAATTAATATGATAGTTAAAAAAGTTCTGCCAGTTGTGTTATGTGTCCCGGAATTGCATCTTAATTCTGCCCTTGAAATATGCTTAATTTGATCTGATATTACTAATTGTTCTCTAAGTTTAATTATTCAGGATTATATAAACTGTTGCAGTTACTTATTGCTTGATCTTTCAGTATTTTCTCATCTGAACTTCTTCTCTAAAGACATGCATCCAAATGTTATCGTGTATATCGTTGATCGTAGATGGTGATTAATATATATTTCTTGACTATTAAATTCAGAGATAAATGAAACTGAAACATACTTATTAAGGCAGGTATTTAATAATCATATTGCCACAGTATTATAGTGTTAACGTATACTTTTAACCATGACAGTAAAACTATTTTCTCATGGTTAAATGTCAGTACCACATACAAATTAAATCAATAAACAGAGCACTTAACATTACAAAAAATGGATCATTATGCCATTAATAAACTGTGCCTCTACGTTTATATAAAATTACATTTCATATGTTTGATCATTAAACAATTAGGCGAAAAACACTTGTCTGTTTTAGACTTTGGGGGCATTCATTTGTTCCATATATAGATTATGCAAATTAAACTTTGAATATTAGCATGTATTCATTGTAAGATAATCATTGCTTGAGAAGTAAAGTTTAATTATAAGTTTCCCCATAAACGTAATGTAGCTATTCCCAGAAACACAAATATTTATTAACACAGATTTGTATAATTTCTGCTTTTAGTACGGTTAAATTTGCTCCGTTTTTTTAAAATTAACCGCTCTGTGGTACTTTCGATGTATGAATAAGTAACATTTTGTGTTAAATTAGAAAAATGTTTTTGTAAATAACAGACATTAGAAACGCTCACAGGACTTTTTCCAGGGACGGGAAGAAGCAAAAGATCGACATATGAGCAAAATCGCGAATGTACACACCTTACATACATATTTCATACAAAACACCTTGCACACATAATATTTTACACAAAACACCATGTATACATAATATTTCACACAAAACACCTTGTATACATAATATTTTACACAAAACACCTGGTATACATAATTCATATAAAACAACTATTATTGTCGCATATTACGTAACTCAATTAACAACAGTAAATATATTAAATACTGAAGTGGGTGAGTAAGGAAATCCAATATGTTTTGGATATGTATT
This sequence comes from Thermobia domestica, assembly GCF_964235325.1. NCBI lineage: Eukaryota > Metazoa > Arthropoda > Insecta > Zygentoma > Lepismatidae > Thermobia > Thermobia domestica. The sequence continues at coordinate 37,201,677 of NC_137469.1, forward strand.
TCGAAGAACTGAACCCCGTTCGAAAATCCAGGGGGAAGAGGCAATTGTCTTCACTTGCCTCCCGCAGCAGGCGGCAACTGTAACTACTATTTTCTTACTATGATAGAAATACTTTTCCTGTAGATTGCTAATCAACGTTATGAAAAAAAAAATAATAATAATACATCTAAAGTTGCCAAAGACTACCTTTGCATCAATGATATTAAGTGTTAATTTTATTCAATTTTAAATTTGCATTCAGACATGGGCATTTCTGTACTCAATCATTTATTACTTGAGTAAGAAGCAAGTCCATATCTATGGCTATACGTTTTCATAAAGTGTCCCAGTTTTTTACTCGAGTAAGATGATAGGCCTAGCTGTAGGGAAAGTAAGCAATGATGTATTATGTAATGAAATGCAAGGTAAGAATTTTAGCCAGGTTATAAGGAACCACTGGAAAATATATCGCATCGCTATTAAAATTACAATGAAATATAGCAAAGAAAGAGATTGATGTTAAAATAAACAATGCCCTAATTGGTATTTTAATATCACCGTTATCGTTTGTATTACGTGTAATTAAACTGTAATGCCATGTCAGTAATTAATTCCTTGTAATATGAAGGGCGTGCGGGGGAGGGAAACAATGGTAATCCTAATTTTAAAAAGAATGAGCTAAGTACATAAAGACGATGATAATACTCGTGTGATCTGAACTCTCTCCGCAATGTAAAAATGAAAGTAAAATCTTTAAGTTTAACGTCCCACGAGTATGCCTTTTAGGTTAAGGCAGACGATGATTAAGGTAAGTGAATGGTGATGGCAGAATTGGTGGAATGAGGAACTGGGAGAAAACGGGAGTATCCCGAGATAACCCACGTACACGATTTTGTTCACCACAAACTTACTTGTCTGGGTATCGAACCAAGGACCCCACAGACCAGAGGTAAGCGCTCTATAATTGAGCTACCGTGCCCCCGCTCTGCGTAGTCAGGTTGTTCTAATCATGCTTGTTTACTCAATTCATTCGTTTTTAGAATGAGGTTTACCATTGTTTTCTCCCATGCCACTGGTAGGGCTCGGGAAAATGTTACAGTAAACGTAAGTGCATTTTTCCAAAAATTATATGATGCTCCCAAACAACGTTGTTACAAGCCAAAGACATTGATTTTAGCGTCCCTTTCAGCAGCGAGGTTATATGAGACGTGGACCTGTACAATCTCCTAGACCTTCACATATTTGTTATCATTTAAATGTTTCGTGCACTTAATTTTTAAAATTTACAAGAAGTACGAGCACAAAGAATCATGCGTGTCATCGTCAGGGAAAAGGCAAACAATAGATTAAAAAAACATTGCTTGCCACTAGTGTATTTTAGTACATATATACAATACGTAAATTAATAAACATTTCTTCAACGAAAATAATAACTGTCCATTTCTATTGGCAATGAATGACACGCACCACAAACGATTTTTCGATTTGCTCAAAAACTACGCATAAGATTTTGTCGACAATCATGTTATTTTGTTCAAGCTAATGTGTTCTACTGGCTGATATAATTCTATCTTTGCACAATGTTTTATTTAAACAGAAGTTAAAATGTAATAAATTGATAATACTTTTAGGTTATATCTCATTAACCGTAGAATGTATTGTTCTTTTGCTAATGTCACAATGAAGAACTTAAGGTTGGTTTAAAGGGACAAGTTTTGCAGATAGATGGCACTACAGTCTTCATATCTCTCCCATGTATTTTTTAGCTTTCACGAAAATTCGCGATTTCTCTTACAAATTTCAATCTACAGACTTCAAATTTTTAGAAAAGGAACTTCATAATCTATCGAAGGCTATAATCCGTGCGATTTTTTATTTAGAATTTTCATCATTGTTGAAATAGCTAGATGGTTAAAATGGATATCCAAACCTTTAACAATGGAACTGTTCCAATAATGAAGAAAATTCTAAATAAAAAATCGGCACGGATTGTTGCCTTTGATAGGCTATGAAGTTCCTTCTCCAAAAATTTGAAGTCTCTAGGTTGAAATTTGTAAGAGAAATTGTAAATTTTCGTGAAAGGTAAAACATACATGGGAAAGATACGAAGACTGTAGTGACATCTATTGCCAAAACTTGTCCCTTTACACTAACTTTAATGAGGATATATTTCAGTAATCAGTTAGTTGCATCTTGCATGGTTTTTGTACTGCATTAGCTTCCAGGTTTTAAAGCACAAAACACACACACACCATATATATATATATATATATATATATATATATATATATATATATATATATATATATATATATATATATATATATATATATATATATATATATATTCACTATAGTGTTTATAGGTCAGCAAGGAACAGAACCATTATGACTTCCGTATATTGTACATTTCTTTGGTACCCAAAGGAAACTAATTATGCCGGAAGTACTGATCGAAATACTACGTGATGCGTGACCAATCTATAGAATTACGGTTATAAGGAATGTACTTCCAATATTGTTCATTAAAAAAAAAATGTTTACTATATCTGGGTCAACTTAAAATGCTCAGTAAATATTTGAAATAAGATAGCTACAATGCAGGCGCGGATTCAAGGGAAGGGCTATAGGGGCTATAGCCCCCCTTCACGCTCAGATACGTATACACGAAATAAAATGGGCTTCGATCCTATTTTCTTTACACTGGATAAAGCAGTAAACTATGGTTTAGCCCCTCCCTTGATCATATCCTGGATATATATGTGTATGCTGCTGCCTGTAGATCGACCATTTGTACGCTGAAATAGCTGTTAAAATAAGTATGCAACTTTGGTGTCATAATATGCTTTTTTTTTATTCACTCTCATATTTACTAATACTAATTTACAGGGCCGGATTTAGGGGGGTGCAAAGGTGCATGTGCACCCCCTTCTTCGTTGTAAATATACACTACCTAAAGTGAGAAGATAGCCGTGAGTTTTGCAAAATCAATAGTTTAAGTCAATTTTCTGAAGGTTGAACGAAAAGAATTCATCGAGAGCATTTAGCGTTTCCAAAGGAATTCCTCATTCACATCGCAGATGACTAAAGGCATTTAAAAAAAATTAAAATTTAATTCAAATGTACTGGTAGTTATTGGTGCACACCCCCTAAGAGAATCCTGGATCCTGCCCTGATAACGTGTATCTAACTATCTAGCTAATAAACCAACGGTATAATGGAAGGCCTTTTTTTTTTTCTATTTTAAGGTTCTAAAAGTGTTTGAAAAAAATAGAAAATTTTGACTCAGAGGATGAATTAACAATTAGGGTTAGAGATACATATACAGTAGCCCTCACCGCTGGTGTAGTGGCTAGCGTGTGCGCCTGTGGTGTACGTGATTATGGGTTCGATTCCCAGTGGAGAGTAGTAGAATGTATTACAGTAATTCGGATTGCACCCTGAATCTGTAGCTCCACGTCGTATATACCCTCGATGAGAGAAAACGGATGCTAAACTTTAAGAAACAAATGAACATACACGTGTACAGTCAGAAACAAAAGTTCTTTCCGTTTGGTAAATTTTATTTTGTTAATAACGGTGTTATGGCTCGAACGTACAGAAAATTATATTATTTTTAAGTTACTGAAAACTGTACTCAAATTGTCCTTTCATACTGAAGTTATTTACAAAACTAAATTCATCAATACGGAAATAACTTTTGTCGCTGACTGTACAATAACTGAGTGACAATGACTTCATTAAAGAAAAAGGGCACCACCGTAGCTCAGCGATAAATACTCCCCTCAGGTACACGGGGTCAGAGATTCAATCCCAAGCTATGTGAGTTTATGGCGAACAACATAACGTTCATGTGTTTTCTCGAGGTTTTCCCGATTCCTACCATATTCTCATTTCAACCAATTATTAGCTTCAATTAATCGTCCGTTTGCTTTAGCCTAAAGGGAATAAACCTGGGATATTAATTGAACCACACTTCCTAAAAGGCCATTAGCAACAGTAATAAAATTGTTGGTTGTAACCTTTTTGGATCAAAAAATCCAATACATTTCAATCAAAGAAAATTTTGTACGCCTTATCTGGAGAACTACATACAGTGTAGGCAAACCCAAACTATCACTTAACTCAGTGTCATGTACACGGGGTCTTATTCCGTAGAAAATAAGAAAACTCGATTTAGAGACCGTTCAAAAATTTTGTGGCCCCTGATCCAAAAACTAATAATTGGCCAAGATCGCGGTCTTTTGATCCATTTTTGGTTTTCCTAAAATTCTTGTTGCAAAGTATCATTCAATTAAAGATTTTATTTAATTTTATTTTTAATTTCGCAGACTATTCACTTGTGCTTGTCAACTGGTATTCCTCTTATACAAAGGACTGTGTGTTCTTATGGAGCAAAGAAGATATGCGCATATTGTTGACAACTCCGACTAAATTTAGTATTCTTATGCATACTAAGGATATAAATTAGTTAAATCATTTTTAGTGACATTTTCAAGAAGCCCTCCTTGAAAATGTGATGCCCATTTGTACAAATTTTGCATTAGACAAAATTTAAATCGTAAAGCTAAATGCATCTTAGACTGTGTCAGTTATTATCAACGCCTTTTATGTTGATAAATAGTATAAGTCGAATTCAGTGGTCGCAGGGTTGCCCGCAAGCGGGAATAAAGACACAAAGTCGTCATTGCATTGTTAGAATAGTCGCGAAAAGAAAAGTAATTTGGAATTTCAACCAGTTAGAACTTAAAAAAAAAAAAAAAAGTATTAAAATGTATAATTCATAAAAGAGCAGCACGTTTTAAATCAAGGACATACCCTGAAGGTGTTATTGGACATGAGAACTGTTGTGAAAGTTTGAGGAAATATATTAATTTCGAGGGGGATATATCAGGGGAATTCAAGGGGCCGTCATATATTTTGAGGGTGTGGTCACTTCAGTTGATCGCAAGCAGGAGTGAATCTGCAACGGTGGTGGAACGCATGACGTCACGCAGTCCCCCGTACCTATCTTTGGCAATTGGAATTTTTAGGAATTGGAGGGACGCAATATATAGACTATTATTTGGAAGTAGGGAGCAACGTTTCGCCGCGTTTCCTCTCACTTTTACTCCTGATCATAAGTTTTTTTTAAAAAAAAGATAAATAAGTGGGTATATTACCATTTTTTTTAAAAAAGTCTTCTTTTATGTTTACATCCATCGAAATACTAAAATTTTGTTTTATTAATAAGATAATACTTATTAAACTATGAGAGTATAATCTAATGATTTATCATTTTTCATAAATGATTTCATCACAATGTTGATCATACTTCATAATTGGTAAAATTATTTAAATTTTATTCCGTAAAAACGATGACTTCTCGAAGGCTTCAGAAGCAATGAAATAAGTATAGAAGTGTCACTCATACAGAAAATTCTGATCAGTGTAAATATATTTTGTTTATCAAAATACTTGAAATTTATGTAATAAATTGTTTGTAAAAGATGATTAACGAGACATGTAAAAAAATATTTATTATTATTATCTTTGACAGATCACTGTATGAGTTATAAATAGCACGTCAGTCACTGTTAGGAGTATGTGTTACCGTTAGGAAAGGACAAACAATAAATAAATAAATAAATAAATACAATCTGTTACTTAAATGTGTATTTTTCACACATACGGTAAATAAATAAATAATCTGTTCCAAAAAACATATATTATTAGCAACGAACGAACGACATGCATTTTCTATCATAAAATTGAGGTTTTCGCAATTTTCTCGAAAATTACGCATCGTAATTTACAGTTAAGCATGTCATTTTGTTTAGCTCAATGTGCTCTATCAATTGATGTTTGGACTAGATTATATCTGATTAACCATATATTTACCATACATTATTGTCTTGCTAGTGTCATAATGAAAAGTTAATGTACAGTTTAATATCAATTTCATCTTAATGTAGGGCAGCGGTGGGTCAGCGGTAGAGCGTTCACCTCTGGTGCTTGAGATTCCTGGTTCGATTCCAGCTCGTGCTAAGTGAACTTTGTGGTGTGGACAAACACCGTGTGTGTGAGTTTCCTCTCACTTTCTTCATTCCACCATTTCATTCATTTTTAATCATTATCGTCTCCTTTAGCCTAGCTGGCATATCCGTAGGATCAGTGTTTCTTCCAGACGTTTTTTGGGGGCACACTATAGTACAGTATTTACATCAAAACAATGTAGAATTATGTGCATTTGTGTACTTTTAATCAAAGGAATTTTTAAAACAAAATAAAAGTCAAATATTGTTTGACATTTGTAAACAACTAAGGGAAACATGTATATATATATTTTTTTTAGTTAATTACCCGAAAACAAATTTGTAACAGATAAACATTACATCATAATAACTTTGTAAGACAAATAAATCAAACATTTAAAACTAATTTTTAAATTTCATAACGTAAAGTAAAACTGAGAGTGCCCCCTGAGGAGACCAAAATAATACGTCTATAATATAATAATAAATAAAATAGTACCAGCAGTGCCCCTGGAGCATTTTTTCTGAAAGAACGACTGCGTGGGACGTAAAACTCAAAGATTTCATTTAATTTCATTTTCATCTTAATGTGTAGCGCGGTTTCGTCCAGCATAAATGTTTTAGGCTTATATAAAGAAATCATTTTCCTCTAAAATAGTACGCAGATTTACTTACATAATTTTGTTTGTCAAAGAAATCCATCAATAACAATTTAATGGCTTAAAATTAAGATACCACAAACTAACATTCTGAGAAACTTTTCAATTTCAAACTAAGATTCTCTCTCTCTCTCTCTCTCTCTCTCTTTTATTGAGTGTTTTGCTTTTTTGCAAATAAAACACTGTAGTATTTACATCAAATCAATGTAGAATTAAAAGGGATTTTTAAAACAAAACAAAAGGCAAATATTGTTTGACATTTGTAAACAACTAAGGGAAGCATGTAATTTCTTTTTAGTTAATTACCCGCAAACAAATTTGTAACAGGTAATCAGTACATCATAATAACTTTGTAAGACATAAATAAATCAAACATTTAAAACTAATTTTTAAATTTCATAACGTAAACTACGACTTAACCCTTCAGTAAAGGTGCCCGAACTCATGAGTTCGGAAACGATGCTAACTCGACCTCACCCTCACGAAGTGAACGTGAGTTCCAAATCATAATGTGAGAATGATCTTGAAAGTGTGAGGTCTATGAGCGTAAGTTTGAGGGAGGTTAGTCAAAAGTGGGCACCTTTGCTTCTCATTGACGCGAAGGCAAATCGCAGATTGACTGTACGAACAGAAGGGTATATGAAACACCTTCGACCTGAATATATAGATGTTAATTAAGTTGGATGTTATGTAATTTCAAATATTGCACTGTAAAAGTCACTACGACGCAATGTAGTAATGTTGGAAGCATGTGAAAAAGGGAAGGTCACTAATAAAAATAATTAAATAAATAATATTAATTATTCGAACAATTGTTTAAATATGGATTACGAATTTTCGAATATTTTTAACAATACAGGTTATTATCGCGTACGTAGTTCGGAACCATGTGAAGGAGGATAGATCGCTAACACCTAAGTAAGTCGGTACTGAGAGGTTAAGCTTATTTCTATTTATTGTGATATCACTGTTACATATGGTTTGAGAGTATATAAAAAAAACTTCGATTTTATAATGGATAGATAAAGATTGATTTATAAAATATTCACTGTAAATTGTATTCTTTGTATGTTCTCACGTTTTGTTTGATACCCTTTATAAAACTTAAGTTACTTTTACTCTTCCAAGTAAGAAAATGAGGTTGCATTTTCTACGTTCGATTGCAATTCTATATGAGAAACAAAACCCATTCTATAAATAATTTAGAGGAGCCATCAGGAGAGATATCCTAAAGATTCTCACCACGTGCAGAGCGAAAATACAGCCCCTACTTTAGTGCTAGTGTTACCGACCACAGTCACTCTCTTTTATATATTTAACAAAACTGTCATTATAGGTACACCCAGAAAAGCCTTGATACGCGAGTACTGGCAACCCCGCTGTGCGAGCTGTCAGAGACCTTCTCTTGCTGACTCCTCTATAGCACCAAATTAAAATAAATCCCAGAAAAGATATTATTATTATTATTATTATTATTATTATTATTATTATTATTGTGCCAGTTATTGACGTTGAAACTGGCTAATTTCAATCTTTTACAAGTAATATGTACGTTACTGTTAGGAAAAGACAAACGACATTAGGTACAATCTGATATTTCATATTATATTTTTATATATACAGTAAATAAATAAATAAACAATATGCCCTATCGGAATTTAAAAAAAAACTCTTATTATTACTAGCAGCAAACGGGCATAGTTTTTGGCGCCATAAAAATTCATTTTCTACGATTATCTCGAAAACGACACATGAGAAGTCATTCTCAAACATGATGTTCAGCTCAATGTGATCTTTCGATTGATTACCGTCTCGTTTCTGAGTAATATTATACTCAAGTTAAACAAACAGAGCTTGAGATTTAACCATAATTTTATCCTATTCCTTATTACAAATCCTGTGTACTGTTCTCGTGTTCTTATGTTAATGAAAAACTTATACTGTATTAACTTATATTTCGGAGCCAATTTCATGTTAATACATGACATGGTTATTATTATTGTACAGCATTAATTTTTAGGTAATTCTGAATACCGTCCGAAAGAGTAGGACAATAGTAAACACTGGCTAATCTGCCTGTTAATACAACTTTGCGTCGGGTGGGACACGGGCGTCAGCCAGCATTTGTATGCAGTTATTTGTTCGTCTCGCGTATTATTCGATCGGACTACTTTTATGTAGAGCACCCTGTATATGTTTCGTCTTTAAACGTTTTGTTTTCGTTATTCATTAATAATATTGTTGAAAATTATAGCTTCATCTACTTCTAAGTCTCTCTCTCTCTCTCTCTCTCTCTCTCTCTCTCTCTCTATATATATATATATATATATATATATATATATATATATATATATATTTGAAAATGTTACATACTAATCAGACTACACTAACAAATTTAAACTTTAACATAACGATACATATAATAACCATGTTCAATACGGGGTCCGTGGTGGCTCAGTGGTAGAGCGTTCACCTCTGGTGCTTGGGGTCCTGGGTCCGATCCAAGCCCCGCCAAGTGAACTTTGTGGTGGACAAACAGCGTGTGCGTGGGTTTTCTCGGGGTTCTCCCGTTTCCTCCCACTTTCTTCATTCCACCATTTCATTCATTATTGTATTCATTATTGGTATTTGTTGTTTTTCTATAAGCAAAGAGTTTCGAAATTTATTTGGCATTTATGAAAAGTAACGAATAATATTTATGTTTTCTGCAATCAGTCGCAATAATATTTCATTCATTATTGGTATTTATTGTTTTCTATAAGCAAAGAGTTGCGAAATATATTTGGCATTTATGAAAAGTAACGAATAATATTTGTTTTCTGCAATCTGTCGCAATAATATTGTTGTAAACCTGTGAATCGTTTGACAACAGTTACAAGGATAATAGCTGTGCCATCTTCTGTTCTTAAATGCTAAGACACAAGAATAACAGATAAAGAAAACAGATGGAAGCACTGCTGTTCTTGTAACTGTTGGTAGACTGGTCACAGATTTACAACAATATTATTGTGACCGATTACAGAAAATATAGAATGTAATTAGTTACTTGCCATAAACGCAAAATATATTGCACAAAGCTTTACTCATACCAAACAATAAAAACCAATGCAAATACTCACAGCTAGTAACTAGTTATTTCTGACATGCTCGGAAGGCGATGTGCTTGGTGTTGAATTGACATACAAGTAACACGCTAAAGTGGTAGTCATTTTGTGTTGTTTCAACACCTCATTTTTTACTGTGTAGATTTTACTTTATTTATTTATTTTTCTTTTGGTCTCATTTCTGGAAATCTATATTAAATTTTTTCCTTTAAAATTTTTGAGGGCACCAAGAGACTGGGGCGCTAAGCTATAGCTTGTTTAGCTTATACGGAAATCCGATACTGGCTTACCAAGATACTGCGCATAATCGTAGAACTATACAATTTCGGTGTAGAGTCTTAAATCTCACATGATCCAGCGATGGAACGTGTCATGAAGTTTGTAAAAACCGTGACCCGCGATCCATCAAAATTGGTGCCACGGATAGACCCGTAAACGATGAAAAATCATTATATAGATACACACATGGAGAGTATTATGAGCTTGCTAATGTAATTTTTATCAAGTGTTGTTTTTGATTTGATTCTTGAGGTGAGTGAAGTGAAGATTCTTGTTTTTCTCCTCTGACTGACTCTATCATTTTCTTTTGTCTTGTGTACGTGTCTGTCAATGCACTGAAATATAACCACAAGAAGTGCGTGAGAATGACAGAAGAGAAGAGCTAAATGTTTTTTTTTTCTTTGGAAAGATGTCAAAGTTTAATCGAGATCGCCTGTAAAAATTGTCACTGAGTTCAATGTTCGTTATGTCTTTTTTTTTATCTTCTCCGTTGTTAAAATCACTCTATTAGTTTTCAGTATGAGAAGACAAATAAATATAAAATATTCAAAATATCTCGAGTAAGAAAAGCCCACAGTTATTGAACATACTGAGGCCGATATTTTTAGTCCAGCACAAAATTCTGCAATCATAATGTAGGGGGTACAGCTGATATGTATATTGACTGTTTCCGGGACACTCAGTCAGTCCGTTTGCCTTGTCTGAGATGCAAGTCCCAGGGAAATGTCGTGACTCGTAACACGTTCCAGCATTCACCCAAATTAGTATATACCTTATGTATGCATACTAAACTTCTATAAGATCTAACAGTCCCATATTCAAAGCTTTTATACAGGGGTGCCCACAAGGGGGGGGCTATGACGCAAACTGCGTCATTGAAATATTTGGGGGGTTAAAAATCTATATAAATATGTTTGAGGGTTTGTAAAAATTAATCGAAAAGATTTTTTTCATGGAAGAACACCTATGGATAGACAACTGCGGGGGTGTGCGTCATGGACATAAGGGGGGGCACCACTGTTTTATATTATTTCTATTGTCAGAACATTCTAACTAAATTAAACTCCGCTAGGTTAAGGTCTAAGATGAACTACGACCCACTACCATGTGCTCCGGCACCCACAAAATTTTTAGTTTGGACCAGGGTTTAAACCTGTTTCTCTTGTGTTTAAGTCAGCTGTCTTACCAACTGAGCTAGAGCAGCTCCAACTTATCCTTATACAGGGTGTCCATCGGTCACGAAAATCCTGAAAAAAGTCACGAAATCAGAAAACGATCATGAAAGTCAAGAAATTTAGCTTTTGGATCACGTTTTTTTTTTTTTTTTTTATCTGTACAAATACAAGTAAAGAATGGAAAATTTTGTTCTATAAAACGTCAAAATTCACCACCAAAATGTCTATGGCCGCCTTTAGACGTTACCAAATCGCGAGCAAAGCATGCTTCTATCGCATGCATGAAAATTCAGCCCGATTTCCACCGAAATTCACTCTTGAGAATGTTACTAAATTTTATGGTTTGGGAAAGAAAAGATTACGAAAAAGTCACGAAATTTCATTTTGAAATTTTAGTAGACACCTTGTTATAGTACCGGTATAATTTACTTTATCACAGCACAGCTCTTTATGACAGTGTTCATAAAAGATTTTAACTAAAAATAAATCAGTCAAATATCGAGGCTTCCCTGAAAACATATAGGCTAACACGTCCCGCCATCGATATGCACCCACATAAATTTTGGAAAGTCGGCACCGTTGCCGACTACAAATAGAGCACGTTAGACCTATGTGGTAATCACATCAACTGTCATAAAAATTACTTATAATAGACATTACATAAAGATCCAAGCTACAGATCGCATTTGCAAGCTATCCCTTACCCCGAAACCAAAATTCCTTAGTTCCATCTGCAAAAAACTCATAATTAAGAAAAAATCGGCACAAAAATATACATTTTGCGCTTAGGTGGACGAATTAAGTTCATGTATTTCTCAACCATGACATGGTATACACTCTAAAGTGTCAGCTCATAAGTATAAATTAAAATGAACATTGATCAGAGCGCTTCTAAGTGTTCACAAACGACTTGACGCTATTGAAAGCTTTAGAAATTCTCACATCGCGTCAGCGTACATAATCTCGCCCTTCATTTGTTTGTTTGTTTCTTGCTTTACATACTATCCAGTCGAAGACGTGTATAGCAGTCAGCGTTCGTCTGAGCATTGTTTATACAGACAGACAGGCAGTTATGATTTTTACTTATTAGCAGTTTCGTTACACGCTTTTGACGAGCGTAACGCCGCTAAGTAACATATTAAAAGAAAGACAAAACAAAACAAAAAAAAGTTTAGTTAGCTACGAACCATCTTTTGATGATAAAGTCTCTAGTTCAACTTCTATAAAAGAGGTTAATGATAGCTCATTCGAACTAAATATATTCCAACATTCTCGAAGACAGAAAAAAAAGAGTGTTAATTCGCTGTCATGTGATACAATTCTAATCCTTTTGAGATTGTAACAAGACATTTAAAACAGGATTGCTATTGTTACACATCTGACACCAAGGTGTGAATTGTTTACAGTGTTGTCTGACACGTACTGACGTCATTCGTTTTGTTGGGCTGACATTGCAATGTTGCCAGATTGGACATCTGTTTGTTCACTTTTTTTTTTGTTCAGTTTGCTAGCAGATTCGCAATTTTATTTTTTGATTTATTCTTTGTAGAATATTAAGGTTAAAAGATGTTGTATAGTGTATTACTCACTTGGTAAGATTGTTTCAAGGATGGTAGTATCATTTTCCTCGACCTTTACAATATTTTTATTAGGTTTCGTTTTCTGTTTGTTCGTTAGAATTAAATCTTGCTACTTAAATTTCACGTACTCTCATACTAACCAGTGTTCGTATTTTTCCATGAAGTCAAATCTTGGTACTTCAATTTCACGCACTTCCGTACTAACCAGTGTTCGTACTTCCATATTAACAAGATAGTAACTAGAACTCTGAAAATTTTATACGGATATGTAAACCCGGTGACAATACAATATTTTTACATAATCCTGTCTGAATCTTAATATTTTACTGTAAAATTAATTCGAGTTATTGCAAATAATTCATTAACATCAATTGATTAAGGATTGTTTCAATAGATTGCAGAGTGGTACAGTTCTGGTTTGAGACATTTCCGTGGTGCTTTTAAGGGGAAAGTTAGGAGCAATGATGCCAACCCATGGGAAGAAAAATCCCATTTTGTGGGATTTTTTAAAATATTAATTTTTGAGATAGAGGTAAAGGGAATTTTCGTCAAAATTGGCAGCATATATGGAATTTTTTATACATTTATTTCATCGACGCCAATAAAGTTCTCTTTGAATGGGAAGTAGTCTAATGATATTCCAATATACGTGAAATCAATGCTAATTGTTCAAATTGTGTTCTTGGAAATTGCAAGTTAGTGTGAAAATGATTTATGCAGAAAGTTGTGGGGGAAGAAACAACAAGAAACGTAAGTCGTACTTTGAAGTTTAAAAGAAAAAGAATCATAAACGGAAGAAAGTAAACTACCAAACAGGGAACATTCAGTTTCTAAAATGTCCCACACAAAATTAACTGGAGAATGAAGTTTGTCTAGTTTCATAACGTTTAGTAGAGCATTATAGCAAAGAAAAAAAATGGTGGAAATACTAAATTCTGACAACAAAATGTGTTTGTTTTCATCAAGAATTTCAATAGTGTGTTTTAATTAAGAGAAATACTTATTAACCATTTAGAAGATTGAAATTTACGAATAAGTCACTGAAATATTGAAGAAAGTTAGTGACATACAGTAGTTTGAATTTTCATTTTTTTTTTTAATTTTGAAAAATTTTGTAAAATAGTATAACGCGTGGGAAAATTTAAGAGCAAAATGGGAATTTCTGCCTTTCGAGACGCGGAGCACAAAATGTATATAGATCCTTTGTTGAGAAACCTTTTCAGGTAGATCAGGAAGAAGATACAAGAATAATGCAAAGCAAATTCTTACTTGTAGCGTAGGACCCAATTACAATCCCTTCTGCGGCGATGTACCTTGGGGTTCCTTCAGTAATAGCGTTATTTAGCTATTACATTACTATTTTAGCTCTACTTCGTTCTCGAGATTACCTTTCCATACTAAGCGTGACATTGCTTTTTTATTGTAAGAAAAATATTACTTTAATATCAGATAGCTGGCAACATTGATTCCGATAACTTTTTTTGTTTTCTTTTCGTATCACGCTCTGCCAGTGGCGCGTATTCGATTTCAGAAAACTACAATAATTCTACTGAGAAAAATGAATTCCTTCGGTGTTTTAACATTTAGCATTAAAAAAGATCAATTAAGATAACCGTGACAATGTGTAACTTCTGGCTAAACACAATAATTGTTACAAGATTTAAGGAACTATAACTGTCTTGTCTTCAAGTATAGTTCCGCAAAGTTAAACATTATTTATGACAGGGTTATAAGCTATTCTTATAGAAGTTATCGTAGCGTTCAGTGTTAACATTCATTATAAGCACCGTCAAGCAGAAAATGTAATAATTGATGTATCATAGTTACCGGAGCACAGCAAAATTCTTATTTGCATTTAAAATAGCTACAATTGACACTCTTTGTGTACCAATAGAGAAATTTTAATTTATCAGAAGGAAAATTTAAATATTTGATTTAAAAAAACCTAACTAAACTGAACATATTTTTACTTTCAATCTAATCCATCTCCAGAACTCTATCCACGGAGGTTTTAGGGGAGCCCTAAATTTTTACTGCTCCCCCTAAATTTTCACTGTAGGCTTGCAAATGCTCTATACTATGGTGATGAACTGTAATATGGTTGCATCAGGCCCTTTAACTTCTACTGGTCCCCCTATATTTTTGGGCTGGCTACGGACCTGTCCCTCTTATTGAGCACATACGGAAAAAAATAAAAATAAAAAACTACTATATTAAGACTTGAATTTGACTATCGAAAATGTCCTGAGAGGAAATGATATTGAGATCTAGAACCTCACCCTTAATAAATTCAGTATATGCTACTGACTTTTACCTAAAATAGAATAATGTATGATCTAAGACAGTGATCGCCAAACCGTCGATCGCGAGCTACTAGTAGCTTGCAGGGACATTTTCGGTAGACCGCGTTAACGCTCGGTTAACTGATCTACAGTTATTGTTACTGCTATTAACAGTAACAAGAAATAAATGTAAGATTTTTTTTTTTTTGAGTTGGTAGTTCTTTTGATTAATAGCTCACAATAGGATTTAAAAACGGTACGGTAGCTCAGAAATTTCATTAGTTTGGGGACCACTGACCCAAGAAATCCTACTTTTCTATTTTTATATTATATTTTGAAGTTGCAAACATTATCCAAGAAATCGTACTTTTGGATTTCACAGCACCTTTTAATTTCTCGAGTGCTATGTTCCCCGGTCATTATTATTATTATTATTATTATTATTATTATTATTATTATTATTATTATTATTATTATTATTATTATTATTATTATTATTATTATTATTACTTTACTTTCAAGTGAGGATACGTGAGGATAAAGTATGGTGATAGTGAAAAAATGAAATCCGGGTTATCAACAAGTTTGTATCTTTCTTGTCCTCTCTACATGTCGAAAGAATGGATTTTTAGATATCCATCCATCTGTTTCTGAAGTATGTACACTCACCTAGAGACCACTCCGTTCAACATATCTGAACCCAATTTTACGCTTAAGATTTTCTTGTAAGATTCTCCAAGATTTAGTTTTCTAATTTTCCTTGTATTCCCCAAAATAAGGATAGTTTACTGGAGAATAAAAATCAAAATTTGCAACTTTCTGATTGCAACACGGCTCAAACGATTTTGTTTATACAACGTTTGTTCAGAAAGTAATGTTATACTTTTATTGTGAAGCGACTGTACGTTGCAGCGCACTCTATCGTCGAGATCAATGGTGGTGTGCATCAAATACCGAGCGAGTGCTTGCTCAGTTGTCTCCGAGCTCCCGGAGATGGAGGATGGGAGATTTCGTATATCTCTTTTCGTCTCTTGTACAAGTCGCGATGCAGCGCTCACTGGAAGACAGATACACAATCAAGTTCTGTGTGAAACCTGGCAAATCCGCAGCGGAAACTTTCCCAATTGTTCAATAGGTCTTTAGAGATGAGTGTTCATCACAAAAGCAAGCCACGTCATAAAAGCCGTGAAGAGTTCGACAACGAAGTCCGTGCTGTAGCCTGTTAACCTCATCAAACGACGAAAATGTGACTCGTATGAAAGAACTTTTCCAAACAGACCGTCGAATGAGTGTTCATTTAGTGGCATACATGTGAATATTAAAAAAAAAAAAAAAAAAAAAAAATCCCTGAAAGGACATGGTCACAAAACAATTGACGACTGAAAGCAATTTCTGAAATGTCTTTAAACGTACTTCCTGAACAGACCTTCCAGAATACCTTCGCAGATTGGAAATCCCGCTGACAAAGATATCGACTAGAAGGACAATATTTTGAAGAATTTTAATTTACAGGTATTATTATTATTATTATTATTATTATTATTATTATTATTATTATTATTATTATTATTATTATTATGTAAGTAAACGTTTTTCATACTTGTAGACTTGATGACATTACTTTCCGGACAGACTTTGTATTTCATAAGTCGATTTATTACTAACAATACTATAATGCGGTATAAGTTGTTTTTCTCGAAAAAGTTCAGAAGGGGTACTTTACTCTCGAGAGTTTTCGGACGCTTTTATCAAATTTAACTCAAGCGATTTGGTTGATAGTTCATAAGTAAATGTTTCATTAATAATCTTACACCGTGAAATAAGTTTTTCTCTTGAAAAAAAAATCCACAAGGGATAGGTTATTTCTCGGGCGTTTTTTCTCGAATGATTTCTTCAGAAATTGCTGCCTAGGCTATTTTGTCCATATTTTCATAAATAAATATTTCAGTAACAACCTTATAATCTGGCGTAAGTCATTCCTCCCGAGAAAAGTTCACAAGGGAAGTTTAGTCTTTGGGAGACCGAGCTTTTTTTTGAGACTTTACCGAAAACGTCTATTATAATTTTATTGATATTTTATATTCGCATAAGAGCATGAATCTCCTTGTCATTCCTCACAACATATGTACATGTCCCTTTACAGACATAAGTGAAAGATGTCTTGATAAAAATCGGCAAGAGATACCATAAAGGGGAGATTATTTTTTCAATATCACACACCGTTTGCAAGATTTGAGCCTACTTCCGGTTGGAGTTTCTAATTCATATATGATGAGTGTTTTCTTTCTTCTTGCATGCTGTATGTAATAAGAAAATACATTACATACACAATTAATTATAATGTCAGTGATATATGGTGTTCATTTGGTAAAACAAGTGAAACAATAAGGATTCATCTTAAACTGGATTAATGATCATCCTTCGTTTTTCATTATTTGAGGGTGAAACAAACGCCTGAGAGATATACAAACCCTGTATACAACAAAGTGGTGTTCGAATGTATAACTCATACGATATAATGCTTTACTTTTTTAAAATATCAATACTTCCAGTGTACCACTTTAAAAAATGTAATTAAGAAATAACAGCCATTTTTATATATTCAATTAGAACTGAACAATATACACAAAATTTGCAATTGATGAGTGGAAAAGGCATCTTTCTAGAGCCTATGGTTTCCGAGAACTCACTGTTGAAAGGATTGGCCACAAACATATAAACGTCCACAACATATGAACTTTTCTTGACCACAAACATATAAACCTAGCATTTCAATATATAGATATTTCAGTAATAACTTAAAGCAGAACTAGATTTAATTCAACAAATAAAAGCGAGAAACTTTAGTGGAATGGTCCATACGTTTTATTTATTTTACAGTTCTTTTTAATAAATAAAAATGACAATTGTACTTGGAATGACTTTTAAGGTCGTCGAACTGACCGTGATAAAAAAAAAGAAGGTAAATTAAACTAGAGATTTAAAAAATATATTAAAACTTGATTTGGTCTTTCCTGTTTTCCGTGTATTTGTTCTCCATGTTCAAAGAAGTCCAAATGAAGAATTATGTAACTTTTCTTTTCCTTTTCAATTGAGGAGAACTAGCGTGTATTAGGTGTTACCTGATACTCTTGAACTCCCTTTTTCTAAAACTACTTATTTTCCTTTTTCTTTTAAACCATTATCCCTTTTCTTTTTGTGAACTTGTCAAAATAGTTCTTCCCTATCCCCTATCACGCGAGGTCGAAATAAAAGTTATTCCTTTAAAAAGACTTAATTACTAGTCCCTTTTTTGTTATTTCTGTCTTAATCATAAATATTATTGTAGTCTTTCGAGTTAAAACGTAACATGATAGTCCTGTGAATTTGTACACGCAGACGAGGTCAATTTTTTTTCTAAGTTTTGTCTTTACGTTATTAGCAGCTGAGCAGCTGAGCGTAGTTCATTGATCTCTAATTAGTTTCAAAAATAATTTCGCTTAAACCTTAAAAATATCCATTATTTTGTGAAGAGCTGTAGCCGAGATGTTTTTGGCCTCTTGACGTTAAGACGTTCCCCTATTTAGGAAGTCTAATATCCTCGGACGGAAGAAGTGACAAAGACGTAAGTTCAAGAATAGCACAGGCTAAGCAAGCATTCAATAGGAAAAGAAGCAACCGGAAGAAATGTATCGTTGCACTTGCACGATCGAAAACGATTTATTACGACCTTGGTATGGAGCGTGGCGCTTTACGGATCAGCGGCGTGGACATTGAGGAAAGCTGAAATATCCAAGCTGGAAGCATTTGAAATGTGGTGTTGGCGCAGAATGCTGCTCATATCATGAACCGAAAGAAAAAGGAATAAAGACGTACTAAAGGAAGCGAATGAAGGACGACAGATCATGAAGATAATAAGGAAAAGAAGAAACAGGGTATTTGGCCATCTTATTCGGCACTCCGTTTGCATCACCGTGCTGGTGCTGATAGAGGGAAAGACAGAAGGAAAACTAGGAAGAGGAAGAGGGAGAGAAAAGTTTTAAATTTTCTATGTTGCCACCAACCTATGGTTGAGGTGAAAAAAAAAATATGTTTTAAATTTCACCAGTAGAGGGCAGGATGTTTTTTCTTCTCATTTTTTTGTAACGAATGTCATGATTATTAATAACAAGCAAAAGGAAAATGGTAAATTTTGTATTATTTTTAGTATCTCATACTCTTAAGGGTAAATTCTGATGCGCCGTTTTCAGAAAACCGAGAAAAACTAAAAATTTTACGGCGCTGAAAAGTATGTCATACTTTGCCAATAATAATTGATAATGTTTTTTTGTTACCAGAACAGATTACATTTTAGATACTGTATCTCTAAAAAAATATACGTAAATAAAATTACACTGTCAACTACCAGATTATATCTGTTATTGTTTGTCTTCTTCTACTGGCAACACTTATTTCTATTAGTGACGCACACATTGCTTGTAAAAAAAAATGGATAAAATATAGGGTGTCTCAAAAGCCCCCTGCCCTGACAATGGGATAACTGTGTTATTATCAGAGTTACAAAAATGTAAGAGGAGAAATCGTCTTAAAATATGATGTTTTCAATCTAAAGTGAAGGAATTTTTAAAATCAAACGAGAAGTTTGGGCTGTACACTCTTTATGCACCCAATGTCAAATGAAAATGCTACGTTGTTATTTACTTGGACCCAACATAAAGTGAATGGGGGCTGGCCATCGACACGTTAGCGTAAAAGACAATAACTTCATTCACTTATGTTGTGGGTCCAGGTAAATGGCAACGTTGCATTTTCATTTAACATTGGGCGCATGAAGAGTGTACAGTCTAAATAGCTCGTCCATTTTTTTTTTTAATCTTCACTTTAGATTGAAAACATATTTGGAGACGGTTTTCCCTCTTACATTTTGTTGTAACTGATGATAACACTGTTACCCTATGTCAGTTGTTTTTTTCAAAGATATCCTGTATATATCGAAAATAAATATGTTGTTTCGTCACAGATATAGTTCTCTCTCTAGCTCTCAAAATTTTGCACGTGGAACAAAATACTTGCTAGGGACTTGTGAATCAAAATTATCACTAATACCTGAACCATACCAACGTATTTCAGAACTTATTTTGTACCTAGTACACTCCATTATTATTTTACCGTTCGAATTAAGTTTTCCCTTCTGTCTGTGTCCTAACATTGTGAAAAGAAGGCTTACAAATAATTATTGTCTTTTGGAAACGTAAAGAGTATTTTTTGTATGATTTTTTTTAACCAACTCTTCTCAACGAAAATGTTTCTCAAACTTTGAACTACGGTTTCCTTCCCCTTTATCGTTCTTTTTTTAAAGAAAAATAGGAGCATGGCATGCTTTTAAGCTTCACATCACGGTTAACCCCCGAGGCAATACAATGCACGAAATCTTATACATAACTTCCTCTTTTACTGGCTTTTTTTTTTGTTTATTTATTTTTGTTTTTATTTTTTTTCTGTTTTGTCTGCCATACTTTGTATTGAAAAAGTAACACTACGGTAAAAAAAAAAAAAAGAACGGCTTTAACCACAGGAGTAGGCCTCTTCTTCTTCCACCCCGTTACCTTTGTCCCTTTTCTTTTGTGTTTTTTAGGTTTTTTTTCTGCCACCAGGTTATAGACAAGTAAAAGAAGATTGCATTGGTTTCAGTGGTTCCCTTTGCTCAAACAACTTTATTTTTTCTTCATTTGATTCAATTATACAATATGTTTAAAACATTATTTCTTTTTCATGGCTGTTCTAAACTTGCGGTATCTTAGTGGTAGAACCATCGTGTATGGACCGTAAGTTCTTGGGTTCGATTTTTGGTTGTGCCCTTTGGATAAGCTGTTCCTTGGATAATCCTCGTTTTGTATCATGTGAGTCATTATCTTCTATATCTTATAAAGGTAAATGGTATTACCCGATATCAATTACATGGGGCCACGGTGGCTCAGTGGTAGAGCGTTCACCTCTGGTGCTTGTGGTCCCGGGTTCGATCCCAACCCCCGCCAAGTGAACTTTGCGGTGGACAAACACCGTGTGCGTGGGTTTTCTCGGGGTTCTCCCGTTTCCTCCCACTTTCTTCATTCCACCATTTCATTTATTACTCATCATCATCGTCTCCTTTAGCCTAACCAGCATAACCGTGGGACGTAAAACTCAAAGATTTCATTTCATTTTCCGATATCAATTACAATTTTCTTGTGCTTATATAGTTCGGTGGGAGAAACCTGGGGTCAATTTCTGGTCAGCGCTCATGTGGTTCGAATTTCACGTTATGTTATAGATCCTAGTTGCTGAAAAGAAACAACTCGATCAATTCAACCAGGAAACAAAACAAACTACAGTAGATAAATAAGCTGTGATAAAGGCAGTAAAGAGGATTATGTGATAGTCGAAGGAGCATTTTGCAGTGAGAAAATCTGTATATCCTTTATTATAGACAACCAACATTTCGTTTCTACTGTGCAGGTTGCATAAGAACTAGGAAATGCGAGTCTGTTAAAAAAACTCGGACGAGGTAATCGCTCTATGTATTGCAAAAAAAAAGAACAAAAAATAAATAAAAGATGTCTTTTTGTTCAAGAGGTATCGTATAGAACAAAAGATGGACGGACGGGCTGACAGTAGATTCTTATAACGTCTACTGCGTGATGATAATAAGTAACTAGGAGTATACAATTCAGTAACTTGGGATGCCCGGGTTCGATTCCCGGCGGGAGCTCATGTGGTTCGGATTCCACGTTCATCAGTAGGTCCACGTCTCATATAGCCTCGCTGCTGAACGGGACGTTAAACTGAAAATCAACTCAACTCAACAATTCAGTAACTCACGGAAGACACGGATACACATAAGGTTGCACATGTTCAATGATTTAAAAAAAAAACGGTATCCTTAAAGATTGTAATATAGCGCTCATGTCTCGTACTGTCATCGTATCTGTGTTTTTTTCTCGGAGTTCTCCAGTTTCCTCTTACATTCCCATTCCATCAATTATTCCATCATCATTTATTTGCTTTAATAATCCGCCTCCCTTAGCCTAATGGTCAGTGGTCGAAGTGAGGCGGTATGCGGTGGTATGCTATACCGCCTCTGTTTTTTCAGTGACGAAGACTTTACAATGATGAAGTCATACCGTCACTGGAAATACCTTTAATAAATCTACTTTTATACACAGTAACTGACGATAGATTAGCACGTGAAAAGATTTTTTATTTCTTATGTAGAAATTATTTCTAAGTTGACAACCCCGTCGTTTTTATCATTTTTTCTACTTTTGTTTTTAAAAATGAGATGTCTTCAAAGAAGTTCATCTAGTTTATGTTTTGATGTGCCATATTAAATTGTTTCTTTCTTATGTAGGTATGTGTCTTCCTGCCTTAATGCATTTAAATGTCGTGTTTCGAACATGGGCAGATTTGGGGATTGTCTGCTGTGGCGACAGATCTTCCGGGGGTTTGGAATACCCCTCAGTCGAGTGGGGGATCCCTGAGTTTTCCCGCAGTAAATTGTTAATATAAAAACCTGGTTTTTTGAGGGGTTTCGTGCTTAATTCTCTAGAACGCAACATAAGGGAATATTTTTTAATTTTTTTTTTCAGGAAATTGCTAGCGGGGAATCAGTGTATTCCAGATCACATCCGTAAGACGTTGTCACTTCACTTATAGAGTTGGCTTGAGCTCATGTGGTTCGGATTCCACGTTAATCAGTAGGTCCACGTCTCATAAAACCTCGCTGCTGAACGAGACGTTAAACTCAAAATCAACTCAACTCAACTCACTTATAGAGTTAGGATGCTAATGTCATTTCCATAAATCGCACATTCTTAAAAACTTGATTCCTTCCTTGCTTGTATCACAGAAGCTAAGACTGACAACATTCAACAGTTTCCGAATGATTGATTGTTCGTAGAATGTTCCCTTCGTTCAGTCCTTGAAATGTAACAAACAAGTTGCTTTTCGTATGCGTTAAAACATTGAAAGAAAGGGATAAAAGATACGGGAGCAACAAAGGAAAACTGTAGCGTCAAGAAGAAATTATGCATATTGCGACAGCCAAAAATGGTTAACGAGAGATTTATTTTTTTTTTCTAATGAAGATATTCATAATAATTTATATGAAGCGTAGTTTGGTAGCAATGAGGAAGAAAGGACTGTGGAGACAATTGTGTTGATATTTATTTCTTTTTAGATTCTTCAACACTAAGAATTATGCACCGGTAACTATATTATGTTGAAATGTTTCCGCTCCTCCGATCTCCTACGTTTCCAATTGCGCTTCCTGGCCCTTAATCTTCCGTTGTAGACTTTGCGAGGAAGTGACAAATTTGTATTTGCTAATGCAAAGAAAGTATCCTTGTACAAAAATTAGTATATTTGTGCAAAAAGTTCAAAACAACCATGCAATAATAGTAAAATTGTCTTTTACTCCTCAGAGTGGAATTCCGAAAAATTACCACACCTAAATGAGATATTTGTAGTGCAGACTATTCTATGTTTAAAAAAGACCTCAATGTATCAGATTTCCATTTTCAGCTACTACAGTTTAACTTGCTTTATTTTTTTTCTTTCTTTTTTTACTCATTGTTTGATAAATTAATTCGCGTCTCTTTTTTCCTTGGAGTATTATACTGTGTAGGGCAGAAACATTGATTTCGCAAAAATAATGAAAAAGACTGGGAACTTTCGAAATATGGGTATGGAGAAGAATGGGGGAAAATAGTTGAGTCAAGCGAAAAACGAATGATAGTATGTTAGACATGGTGAGGGAGGAAAGATCAATTTTAGATATTGCTGAGAAGAGGAAGAGAAGCTGGTTGGGGCATTGGCTAACAAGAAACTGTATCATGAGGGACTCACTTGAGGGTATGGTGGTAGGAAACAGAAGGAGGGGACGAAGGAGATGCAGCACTGCACTCTAGTGGACACATGCAGCACAGCACTCTAGTGGACTAATAGTGAACCTCCTCATTAAAAACGTGTATTTTGGCGCACTCCCCCTCCTTGTCCAAAAGAATCCGTTGTTTCGGAAGCGTCGAAACTTGTTTTTCTTTTATGTCAGCGGGAGGGGATAGCGGGTACCAAGCAAGACGTCCCAGAAAGTTGCGCATCGCTCAACTCCTTGCAAGATGAAAAAAATGTTTTATGACTCTTTCAAGACTATGTATAGACGGTGAAATATGGTAGGGTTTCAAGATTTTTTTTAATGACAGCTACAAGTTCTTCTAACGTGACAATGAGGCATTAGACTATTTTACGGCCACATTGGATAGTGTTACTTGATTCAAAGTACAATCCTGTATTATTTCTGCTTCTTTTCTAATGTAATTGTAGATATTAGTCATTTTAGACTTCATGACTTTCTGACAATCGGCGATATGGGACGTTTTTGCCTCCCTTTCTGGTGAAACGAAGTATGAGTGTAAATAAATGAAGACTTTCCTCCTTAGGTTCCTGCGTTTTCAATAATTCTTTCTATTTTTCCCTTGCCTACGTCATAATATAACGTATAATGTCCAAAATTGAGAGTTATGAGTACATCAGTTTTGACCGGCGTTAATAAATTGGTCAGCGAGTCACTTTAGCCTCTCCTGATCATTACTTAAATAAAGGTATATCCTTGAAAGAAAATCAAGAGGAAGAAATATATGTTTTTATAAGGAAAGTTTTCGATTGTGTGTTGAATATGGAGCATATACAGATATGAACAAATTTTCCTCATCTGAGATTTTTTTAATATAGTTTTTTTTTATTTAAAAGGAAAGAGACCGAGTTTTCTTTTTTCTACTTCCCCTTCTCCCCCCAACTTTCATCGAGTTACCTTGGCATCCCATTATTGAAATAAAATTGATACGTTTCTATCACGCGTTAAAATTTCCCCCAGCTACTACAATATTTAACGATGAAGTTCTTGATAGTATTGGATTCTATTATCAGTCGGTTATCACTTATTAGCGTATACCAATCGACAGATATCATTGAGCTGATCAAAGTTCAGTATGAAAGTTCATGGTAGTTCCCGAGAAGATGAAGAAAATTTTTTTTTTTGTAAATCTAAAAATTATGATGCCTATAAAGATGAAATCTTTCAGTTTAACGTCTCACGATTATTATTCCCATTAGGCTAAAGGAGACGGATGATTAAGGTAAATGAAGGATGGTGGAGGAATACAGTGGAATGAGAATGTGGGAAGAAACGGGAGTACCCTCGAGAAAACCCAAGAACAAGATGTTGTCTCCCAGAAATTTACTTGGCCGGAGATCGAACCGGGGACCCCATGCGCCAGAGGTACTTACGATATTAAGATGAAGCTGATAATATAACCTCATAGTTATGACGCTAACAAGTCGACTGTATATAATATGGTTATTGAAATACAGGCCAAAATTATCATTAACTTTTGACCTTTAATTTCTGTTGAAATAAAATTTTCTTTAAAGGTAAGAATATATCAGTCGATCGAACAAATAGGGCTGAACAAAATGACATGCTTGAGTGTAAAATCGAATGCGTAATTTGTGAGAAATTCGATAAAAATGATTTCTTATGGCGCTAAAGATAGAGTCGTTTGACTCGTTCGTTGCCAATATTATGTGGTTATAAGTGTCTATTCTACTGGAAAAGATTATTTATTTATTTTTTTATTTATTGTATATGAAGAATATTCGCGAAGAAATTAACGAATTTGTGTTATTATTCTCTTAAAAATCTTTTGACGTCGTGAATTCTGTCAAGAAATTTGAAGTTTAAAATATATAAAACGATATTCATGCCTCTTGTGCTGTATGATTGCAAAACATGGTTGCTTACTTGGAGGAAAGAACGTAGATTGAAGGTATTTAAGAATCAAGATCCTTAGACGAAAATTCAGATCCAAGAGGAACGGGGCTGGGGAATAGCGGAAGCTTCGTAACGAGGAACTACATAATTTATACTGTTTACGAAACATTAAGAGTCATCAAGTCTAGCAGGCTCAGGTGGACAGGTCATGTAGCCAGAATGGAAGAAAGTAGGAACGCTTTCAAAGTCTTAACTGGAATACCAATCGGAAAGCCTTCATTAGAAAGACCTAGGCGCAGATGGAAGGACAATATTAAGTTGAATCTCTCAGAAATAGGAGTACAAAGTAGAAATTGAATCCAGTTGGCTAAGGATAGAAGTCAATGGAGAGCTTTTGTGAACGCAGCATTGAACTTCCGGGTTCCGTAGGCCATAGAGTTAGTTAGATATATCAAGAATATTCATAAGGAACTAGCAGATTGTATCTATGATATTGTTGTTTGATTTCTAATAACAGTGACGCATGTGTTATTTGTACTATGAACTAGAAAGGAGATTTTTTGTAAGATAAATGAAAAAAAAATGAGACTAAAAACATTAGTCGCTCTTCCTAAGTTAAGGACTAACGTTTATATGGATATATTAGGTTCATAAGACTATAATCTACTATGATCAGTGTGTTCCATCCTTGATGCGATGCACTTATCACATGACCACAATTAAATTTTATTTCATTTTAGTGTTCCTTTCAGCAGCGAGGCCATGTTGGACGTAGACCTACTGATTAACGTAGAATACGAACCACATCAGCTCCCGCCTGGAATCGAACCCGGGTCTGCCACTCCAAACGCGCGTACGCTAACCGCTCAACCACGAGGGAACTCACAACCACAATTAGAGACCTATGTTTGTCGATAATATAAACGTCAGTTAAATACGTATTAAATCGCACCCAATGCTTTTAATTTTAGACCCACTCCTCCACTCAAATTTTCTAGTCCAGTTTATAAAAGCATTGATTTATTTTTATTTCATTATTATTATTATTATTATTATTATTATTATTATTATTATTATTATTATTATTATTATTATTATTATTATTATTATTATTATTATTATTATTTGCAGTTATTATTTTAGTCCTTGTTCAAAAACATCCGATTTAATTACATTTCCTAAAATGTTTTCAACAAAAACGACATGATATTTAGTATGTGACAACCCCTTTTCTTTATGCAACCAAATTTGTTTATATGATATTTGGGTGGTATCTATAGTAGGATAGGATCGATTTTACCTGATACCTATAGTCATGTCGCTATATGAATCGTTCTCCAATTAGCTTTATACAACACTAAACAGCACGCTTCTTATTGGCTGTTGATGATTTCATAACCTTGGAAAACACTCATTTGATCCCACGTCACACCAATAAGCAAGAACTATACAGCTGGAGAAGTTGAGAGGTGTTGCAACACAGCAACTGCTACACGTGCTTCCAGGTCAAGTGGATTGGACCATGCCGGGAGTAATAGCGTCGAAAATATAATATATAATAGTAATCGCACGACGTTAGTGTTTCTTGCTGTACACAACGGCACGTACTATCAGCAACTTCCCTATTTTTTTTTTTAATATATGGTTTATAAAAATTGTTTTTATAAGTTTTCTTTATTTCTGTATTATGATATGGATTTTTCGACTCAAACAAGAGTACATTTTATGCACTTTAATGGTAATATGATCGATAAATAGCAGGACCTGTCAATTTCTTCCACTTGTTTAAATTGTTGTACTTGCCTTCACATTCAACCAGAATGCGTAGAATAACACATACATAGTAAGTACGGTTAGCGCTCCTCTCACCTAAAAACACTGTTAATAGTAATTGAAATTAACTATATATATATATATATATATATATATATATATATATATATATATATATATATATATATATATATATATATATATATACATTAACTGTATATCTGTACCAAAAGTGTGTGCTTGGGTTTACATATCTGTACACACTTTTAGTAAATGAGGTAAACTGCTTCACAAAGGATCAGATACTTAAACGTATTGGCTGCTTCAACATTTCTTTGTTTGATTGACTTCTGGGTTTTCAGTTCTTACAGTATCATAATTGTATTTGATGGTAAGTATCTACTTTCAATACACATAAGAGATCGTATTGAAATTTAAAAAGCCTGCAAATATCGAATTCTTAGTTCATAATACAGTAACTTAGTAAATTTGTATGATCTTGGTTCACCTCCAAATCTCTAGTAGTTTTACTTATACAATTTATTTCTCAAATATTAAAATAGAAGATTTTGAGTTTTCCTTCTGGACATTCTTATACAAACACTAGCAGCGTTCACCCCGCTTCGCTGCGGTCACCCCGGAACGCAATAAACTTTGTTACTTAGATAATTTTTACTTTTTCGCTTTCAAGTGATATGATAAAAACCATAGAAGATTGCAGTAAATCTTAACATTATATCGCCTGTCATTTATGTTAACCCGCCCCGCTTCGCTGCGGTCATCCCGGTGCTGGCATATTGTAAAAGTGTCTGTAAAAATAAGCAAATCAATTAAAAAATTTTAAACAGAAGATTCAAGCTATTTTCCGCTGTATATCGCCTGTCATTTATGTTAACCCGCCGAGTGACACGGTCATGCGGGTTGCATATAAATACGTTTATTTTTACCTATGATGAACTAATAACAAAGGATTTGTACGTTATGGACACTTGAATGGTCAATTATCTCAAGACACTGGTAATTAAAAATTAAAGTGATATGATAAAAACCATCTAGGGTCCAAATCCTAATAACCCCCAAAAATGAAAGAAATTGGTTCAGCCGTATTAGCGTGATGAGCGGACAAAATATTGTACGTTCTCTTTTATATATATAGATGTAACTTTTGCGTTGCAAAATTAGACATATTTTGTAGTTTTACAACGCAAACGTTAGTTAAATTCGGTGTCCTCTGTGCCTTTTTTTTTAACACTAAAGAAATGAAGATGCAGAAAGTATGTAATTTGTCTCTAAAGAAAGGTATTTTAATCACCACAAAATGACATATACACATCGAAATTTTCCCTTGAGTTGCTATACTGTTTTCGAATTATAAATTTTTGTCGAGGACTGTATGTTGGTTAATTGCATTTTAATGCTATAGTAGACAAGGATAGCTAGTTACTGCTTGCATCCCTTTATTAAAAAGAGTATATTCCTTCTAGCTCCAGTTGCTTAGATGCTATGTTGTTGTGCAACCACTTAGTTCTCTGTTTCAAGTGCTTTTCGAGGAACTTTTCAAAAGAAATAATAAAGACAGCAATGTAAAACAACTTGAAAAATCTCGAGCTCATGCACTAGGCAATGCTTGTGAGGTCAACAGCACCATCTCTCCAATAAAGTAACTGCAAACGAACTCTTGGGTGAGACGAAAGAATTTCAGTACGCAGAATTCCCCTCAAGTCGTTTGTACTTTCAGCAACGTTTACAAGTTCAAAGAAACAGAAATCATAAATTTCGAAATAATTTAACATGTCATATATATACGTTTACGTACATACATTAAAGTGCAAAAATTGTTTTCCGCTAATTGCGTTTTTATTTTGAAAGTTGTAAAAATCTGAAAGATTAAAGAAATAAGACGTTCAGAGCACAAGGGGATATAATATCTGGACATGAATCTTTAAAGCTCCGAAAAGAGCTGCAGATAGAGATAAGCTCTGAAAGGATCTTCAGGTAGAGATAAGCTCTGAAAGGAGCTTCAGATAGAGATAAGTTTTGAAAATTTCTTCAAATACAGATAAGCTCTGAAAGAAGCTTCAGACAGAGATAAGCTCTGATAAGATCTTCAGGTAGAGATAAGCTCTGAAAGGAGCTTCAGATAGAGATAAGCTTTGAAAATTTCTTCAAATACAGATAAACTCTGAAAGGAGCTTCAGACAGAGATAAGCTCTGAAAGGATCTTCAGGTGGGAATAAGCTCTGAAAGGAGCTTCAGATAGAGATAAGCTTTGAAAATTTTTTCAAATACAGATAAGCTCTGAAAGGAGCTTCAGACAGAGATAAGCTCTGAAAGGAGCTTCAGATAGAGATCTTAAGGATGAAATTGTCCAAAATAACCAAAAAGTGGACCCGATTCCCTTGTCTACTGAACGCGCCAAATGCCTTATTTAACCTATAACTGGTGTTTGTCGAATGACATTGCTGCTACGCATATTCAAATACATTTTCCATAAATATATGTATCCAGCCAGAAATAGTTCAAACTATTTGCATTTTCCTATACTTCAATGCGTCCATTTTCCTTAATTCAGTTGATGGCTATCGCACTAGTCTTTTTTTATACGAAGCCACGGGTTCAACTTCCGGTTGCAAGAAAAGTACGGTAATTTAGATCACACTTTAGTCTATAGGTCTCGTTCTGTATTGCATTGCTGAGGATGAATACAAATTACTTAGTGAATTAATTAATATTGTATGGTTTAATCGTGCACAGGCGCATACTAAAAAAAAAAAAAATATTGGGAGGAGGTCAAGTTTCTTTGGAGGGGGTACAATATTACAAGCCATTATGTTTATGTATTCTTGAGCGGGTATTATTCTGCACCCGAAAAGACTATAAGTAGTTGGATGGTATAGAACCAGAGTGAACCAACTCCACTTTCAGCTGATTTTGAGATAATAGTATTTGCTGATTCTTAAGTTGGTACTGTTTGTGCTTGTAGAATGAATGCGCTGTAACACTAAAGATATACTACATTGACTTGACACCTAGTCTTCCGTTGCAAGCGCTGCTATCAGCTGAAGGAGTTCCACTCCCTTTCGCCATCCGCTCTCCCGCTTAGCAACAGCTGAACCCTTATTGGCTCAACAAGTGGGTGTGTCGAGGGTGAGCTTTAATTCGCATTTTTGCCACGGATCAAGACATTTTGGCAGCACTATACTAAAGTGGTGTACTGTCGTGTTAAAAAAGCGAAGCTTACAGTAAACCTCAGAAGAGTGGAAACTTCACCTCTAAGTTTTCCCGTTTTCTAGTTCATGACATTTGGTTCACTCTGGTTCTACACTACCCAATTGTATAATACTTTCTCTTATATTTTCAGAAAAAGTGAAAAAAAGATTGTTTTGTAAGAGAAAGAGTACTAATTAAGTGTAAGATCAAATTTTTATGCCGCATCAACCATTTCCCTGTTAAACAAATATAATTTTATTGAGAAAGAGTACAAATATATGTTAAGTTATAAAGTTTTTTTTTTGGGGGGGGGAGAGGTCCGAACTCGGTGGACTCCTCGTGGGTGCCCCCCTGATTATGCATTGTTTATTCTGTAACAGCAAAACGTGGACATTCAATTTCCCAGATCTAAATCATGTCATTTGCGTAATTCGCATCCACCACACTAGTTCTTGATTAATCATAGATGAGTATGTTAATTAATTTACTAATTAAAGAGACAACTTTCATAAAAACTGACATTTCAGAAAAGTGATGTGTGATCTTACATAGAAACTAAACATAAAGAAGTCGATAGATCAAACAATGTGTTTAAAATGATAGTTTTTTTTTTTGTATGACTTTTAAACAGCCCCCAATGCTGTAACAATCATTGCAAAAACAGGTGACATATTTCTTTGTCAATTATTGCATTCGGTACCCATTACGTATTGGTCTGCAATAATCGATATATCATTTATAATTGCCTTTTTGGAGGTCTTGCGTTGCAATACTCAAATTTCACGAAAGATAATACGTAATGAGTCCTCTGATATGATTCACACCTCAATGTCACCAAATTTCTGGAATACGTGAGGTTGATAACAGTTGCTTCCAAAAAGGATGCCTGACAGCGCGAGATCTAATGGTCTTTCAATAGGACTTAGTATATTACTAGTTCATTTAACCTCGCAACAATATGAAAAGTGATTTGTTACTTTAAGAGTCTTCATCCCGGCGAAATTAAAATACCGCTAATTTTACATTAATTATGTGATATCTTCAAACAGATGAAAGATAATCGAAATGTGGAACAAGAGCGCCCTAGACAATATCATTTTACGTAAGATACCGATATCACGACTCACTTATCTGCTTTCGATTTCGAGCCATTTTGAAAACTGGCATTTATTTTCGCGTTTCTAAACATCTGAAAACATAAAGCCACTAGGTGACTTGTGATAACGGTACCTCACGCAAAATAATATTGTCTAGGGCGCTCTTGTTCCATATTTCAATTATCTTTTATCTATTTGAAGATATCACATAATTACTGTAAAATTGGCGGTATTTTAATTTCGCCGGGATGAAGACTCTTAAACTTTCACAAGAATTCGACGTCGGGTTTCGGATATTAAGTCGTGCACGTGACTCTCAATAGTGATCGTTCCACTGGTCCCGTCAACAGCTTCTCCAGGGTTTGTATGAACAAGAGAACACGACGCTGGTATTAACAAGTGGTCTTATCAGTATGTCGAATATATCTAGATATGGGCTAACATTTTAAATATTCGATATATCGATATATATCATGTTTGGCTTATGATTTATTTTACCCATATGTTCTTACACAGTCATCAGTAAAGGTAATAACAATGTACTTTGTATTGTGAACGAATCCTAGCGGTTTTCTTTGGTTCATAAAGAATCTTATTCTATAAAGTTTCTGAAAGTCGTTCTCAGAATGACTCGCTTTCTGCAAACCTATTTTGTATATAGCACGTAAAGAGAATTATACATTTTTTTCTGATGAATATTTTAGTGCTTTTAATACATATAACTTTACGAAATCTAATAGCTTTTTTAAAAATCAAGGCCAAATGTGACTGTCTAGCCATTGTAAACAAACTCCAAGGAATGCAATGCAATATTTAATTTAATGCCCCACGGTTATGCTATTTAGGGTAAATATGGGAGGAAACTGCAGATTCCCGAGAAAATCCATGAACACGATGTTGTCCATAGCACTGACCGATCATGCCTTTCTTCTAGATACGAACTATGAGGCCAAATTTATACGCGAACTATCACCAATCAACTACAGCGGGAAAGGCAACGGAAGAATGTGTCAAGGGCTTATTCTGAAAGGTACAACTCCTGCATTCAGCTGGAGAAGCTAAGGATAAAATACCTTCTGTCAGGATGGTCAGCCATAAATTTAAATTCGCTTTGGACATTATCCTTATGTATCATATCCTAGTATATTTAATCTACAGATCAGAATTTCGATATTTGTAGTCGATAAATATTTTCATTTACAAAATACAAAAACTTCCTCATTTGTTTGTTTATTTTTATTTCTGTGTGTGCCTATGTGAAAGAGCAAGTTTGAGTTGAAAGAAAGGAGACGAGACAAAAAGACCGTTTCCTACCTTGATCTGTGTGTTGCATTTCAGCATCTCAATAGTATGCTGTGAGTTAATCAGGGTAAACAGAATACAAAAGATAGTGGAGTGTGGAGGTGTGTGTTTAAGAGCAAGATTTACGAGCCTCAGGACGTATTGCGTGCTGCGGAGTAATTTCCAACGGGGGTCAAGTGACCTCTTTCTTTCTTTGCCCGTGCCTCGCTGGCTGACTGACTGTGTGCCTCGGAAGAACACAACACACAACAGAGACACTGCCCGCACAGCACCACGACACGCCAGTGAATACCTTTGCTTCGAGCAAATCTTTCTTTTTTCTCTCTCTCTCTCTCTGTCTCTCTTCTCCTGACCCTTTTGCTTTTTACATTTTCTTCTCTTTTCTTTTCCTTCTGATTTCTTTTTTAACTTCTTTTTTAGTTCTTAACGACAAGAGGATCGTGGGATTGTTCGGAAAATGCTTAACTTTTCTTTTCTGTACACTTCTTTTTGTTTTTTAAAATTCCTTTTTGGTTCCTTCTTTAGCCTCCTTTCTTCTTTCTTCTCCTCTGTCTTAAACAGTTTTTATGAGTCTTTTTCCAACGCCTTTAAGCAGTGCTACCAACTCTTGTTTCCAGGTAGATCATTATTATTAATTTCATATTTCACATTCGAACTCCACCTTCTTAACCACTTTGTTTCTGTGGTTTCCCCAAATTTTTGTCACAATTTTTAAAGCAGTAGTAAACCAGAGGATGATATCCAAATTTGAGGTTCGTAGTGGTCTAATGCATTTAGAAAATATCGTAGTACATAGTTTTTGAGATTACGTTAATGCAATATGATGTGACTACTATTTGAACGAACATCGTAGTTGAAGTTTGCGTTCTGTTCATGAGCATATTGAAATGATAATTTACTTTATTAAGAATCGATCTGCTAATGGAGTTTTGTGTTATTAATATAATAAATAACTTTAATATGCTCATGAAGCTTGCCTCGGTAGAGCTGAATTAACGTATGTGACAGTTATGTTAAACTATTTTACTATTCGTCCCCTCGCCCTAAATGTTTTATTAAAACAGTAACAAAAATTTAATAGTTCATTACAACAAACGTTACTAATACCAAAATTGTGCAAACTTAATTTTCAAAAATGAATAATTCAAATATATCGTATACCTTTTCTTATAAAAATACTAGGTCTTATTTCCTTTTAAATATGTCTTTTCTTTTCTTTTTTTGTAAAAAATAAAATGTCTTGTATACTTAAAAAAAAAACATTCATGCTTTTATAGGTAGTTTAGGCAAATAACAGAATGGACATGGATTAGGCGAATAACATAGCAGACAGCCTCGTAAGTTCTTTAAAAAAACAAACTGCAGGGTACAAAAGTTTGGTTATCAATTTTTCCGTGAGATAATAATTTTTGCAAAGCTTTTGGGAAGTAATATCTCCCATATTTGTAATTTTGGCGTAGTATCTAGCGTCCAGTTTGAAAAAGTAAATGTCATGAGATTGAAGCATCATGAGTACTCACTTTGAAATTCCTAGTAGTACTATTATTATTACTAGTTTTACTACTACTACTAGTACTACCAGAGAAAGAAGCCGGAGAGTTTTCTCTATCAAATGAAATACTGAAGGTTAAGCAAACTTTATAATTAACAACGGCGAAGATACAGTGTTGTTTTAATTTTTCTTGTATTTGCCAACTACAAAACAAATGGACGCTTTTGAAATGTGGGTGTGGAGAAGAATGGAGAAAATATTAGGTGGATCGAATGGAAAAACGAATGAAAGAATTTTTGAAATAGTAGGAAAGAAAAGAACAATTTTAAACATTATTAAGAACAGGAAGAGAAACCGATCGGGGCATTGGATAAGAAGGAACAATATCATGATGAGGGCAGTGCTAGTGGGTATGGTGGTAGGAAAGAGAGGGAGGGGCGAAGTAGATTACAATTAATTGACGATATCAAAGCAGAGAAATCTTACGTGAAGACAAAGAGGTTAGCGGAAGATCGCAGAACATGAAAGCTCCTCCCCACCCAACACAAGTACATACTGATCATGTGTAAAGAATGTTCCTCGAGGTACATTGGAATGTACATGATAGGTACGTGAATAGAGCAATCATGTGAAATACACATGTAAGGAATAAGGTTACTTCCGCCCAAAAGTACGTGCATGACACATACCGAGGAATGTATCTATTATGTGTATATCACGTACCGTGTATGTACTTGACACATTTACTTGGCATTGGCATGTGCCAGGAATGTACTAGGCATGTCAGTAATGTTCCTTAGGGCAGTGCTATGCAACTGGGGGTGCGAGTATTTAAATACTAAAACCTTAACGCTTCATTTTTACGTTCGAATTTAGAAGCTTGTACTTTTAAAAAAAGCCAAGCAATTAACTCTGAAAATATATGCCCTCCTCTGGCATCTGTGTGGCAATTTAACTATCTAGTAAAATACTACAGTAACATTTACGAGCGACCGAGCTCTAACCTATAATCTTAGCATTCAAACCTTTGATTTACGGTTATTTGTGATTTCACGTTTATAACAAAGACAAATATTTTTAAAAGAGTGTAGTTTAAATAAATTACTGAAATAAATATTTGTCACAAAGTTTATCCTTTTAAATTATTGTTCAAAGACCTTTGCCTTTAGTAAGCCTTCTCCGAAATACATGCAAATGAATTGTGCTGCCATCTTTGGAGCTCTTTTAAAATACACATATATGTTTCTCGACAATGAGATCTCAGAAACTACAGGCTCTAGAAAGATGACGTTTTCACTGATCGATTGCAAATTTCATGTAGATTGTCCAGTTCTAATTGAATATTTAAAAAACATGGGCACTATTTCTTTAGTACATTTTTACGGGTACATTGGAAGTGTTGAACTTTCAAAAAAATAAAATAAAACATCACATCCTAATCATTACACATTCCAACACCACACTGTTGTATATAGCGGTTGTATATGTCTCCGGCATTTGTTTCATAGCCAAATAATAATGGAAAAGGAAGGATAACCATTTCCTGAAGGATGTCTATATTATCAGGCTGAATTTCTTTAAGGAGTTAGTTTATACTTACACTTACGTCTTCCCGAAAATTTTATTTAACGTCTAGTTTTAACGTACAGGTTTTGAACTAATTCTCTGCTGTGTAACGTCACAATATAACCATCAATGCTAATTTTATGAGGACAATTCTGCCAGTGGGGTTTAGAATGTTACAACCTAGAGAATGCATCAAACGTCAGAAAATTGCAAAATGACACACACAATATATTACAATGTGGCTAAACTCAGAAAGTGGCTATAGAAGTGAAAAGCATATGGCTAAAAAGCCACTATTGGCTCTTTGGAAATTATGTGACTAACGACGTTCTCAAAATGGCCAGATCTCGTCACAAAGTGGCTAAATTGGCAACCCTAGTCGCAATACGAAACTTACGCACAACCATGCCATGGTACATGGGGTATGTGCCATTCACATTCCTCACATTCCAGTGAAGCATGTAAAAGTACCTTTCAAGTGTCAGAAATTCCTCGAAAGGCACGTACCTAGCGACACGTGCTATGCATATGAAATGTACATTTTTCAAGTACCAGGTACGTAAACGGTACATATGGAACTTAAATGGCACGTTCCTAGAATGTACCTGGTTGGGTGGGTCAGCGGAAGATCCTTGGCAAGTGAACGGCCAGTAATGACAGAATACTTACGAGGATTCTAACTACAATACTAACAATTGAATAAACTTGCAAGTGAATTTGAAATTTTGAATTTATTATCATCCTAGTGTTAGAATAATATTGATTACTAAAACAATTTAAAAGTAAAGTATGCCTCATGTTTGGCCAATGTTGGTTTTATTATTGTCTTTCTTGAAGTCGCATGCTTGTCAGTAGACTAGCAGCGAGGCATGTTTGGTCTGCCATAATTGTAACTTGTAAATTTGAACAAACTATGCAATAACAATGAGAAAGGAAAAACATGTCAATAATATTTTAACATTCATTAAGCATCTTGTGGATGGGCAATTCAATAAAAGTACATTGAATTTTGGGTGAAGATTAAGAATAACGGGCCATTTCTTTCTCAAAATATACATACAGGTACAATCCATTAATTAACAAAGGAAAAATAATGAATTAGGACGACAGTGTTGAGCCTTTTGCGCAGTAGATGTCCCAAATCTCAGGATGTAAAAGTTGCAGCAGGTCAGACCAAACGTCATTTGATAACTGTGACTAGTAGATATGATAAAGTAGTGAAATTATTATAATCAGACGTAAGGTATTGCGGCGTAAAGCTGAGTAAACTTCCCACAAAACTACGCTACATTTGACAATTTTATTCCGATAAATACACAAATGCTGCGCAGGCCCGTGGAAAAAAAAAATGTGCTGTTTATGGGCAAGGTAATTTATCAAAAATACCCAAAACATAGTCCAGTCGCTTTTGTTTTGGGAATTTCGATATCTAAAATACTTCTCACCGTGAACGGCCAATCATAGGAGACGTGAATGATATTCTGGGAAAAGTCGAGCAAGACAGGCATGTAAACACACACATTTTTAACATAAAATACGGGTATTTTCTTTTCTTCTCTTAGTATGGAACAGCTTGTAGGCGATGAAACAAAGTGCTTTAAAGTGGACAGTAACTTCACAGACAAATAACCTGACATTTGTGCAAATCTGTGTGGTCATCACCTCAATAAACTGACATTTGCTTTTACTTATTCAATGATCCGTGTACAATAAATAAACAAATAACATATAACTATTAGAATAGATTAAATGTGTACTCACTATCTCTATCATCCATGTAAAATACCATTCTCTGTTTCAATTCTGATAAGAGAAGGTAGAAGAATTCGAGATCAATTTTCTGTTGGAACTCGTTAAGATAATTTTACCGTATATTAGGCGGGCGAATTCCTGAGAATCCAATCTACCTAGAGTGTTGTTGAGAGAACGAAACTCTTGTAATTTTTTGTAGGATAAAAAGCACATTTCACTTGGCCAATAGTATTGGTTTATTTATTTATACATATTACTGGTCATTACCAGCATCTATGGCCTTTAAGCATGTCAGGTATGAGACATGACGTCCTTCGGCGAGCATACTGTCCGAAAAAGGATGGAAGGAAAGAAGTACCCTGGGACCTGTACGTTAAGTATCAGCCTGATATTTGCCTGATGTAAATGAGGAAGACCCAGGAAAAACCTCAAATAAGATGGCTGGTCCGAAAAAGCTGTAAGACCTTTTCGACTGAGTGTCCCAACCGGGATCTAATATCGCAGTTTCAAGACAATAAGAACTTTTATTCTAGCGACAATAAGAGAAAATGTGATCGTGAAAAAATCGAAATCGAATTTAAAATCTGATCCATTGTGTACAATACCTGTACCAAATCAAAAACAGTTCTTACAGTAAGTGAAAGAAGCAGCACATTACTCGTGTTTGTAAAAAATGTCAATGCCTAGCAGAAGTATAAATGAAACAAAATAAACAGATTTGCCACAAAAACATTGAGCTACCTATCAAAAATAATCTATTTACTGTATGCATATCTATTTACTCTACATCCAAACTTTCAAATGAAATTGAAAAGAAAAAAGACATAGTAGTGTCCTAGTCTTTTTGTCTAGTACAGGCTGAGGCAACAGCAGGACCACATAATCAGAGGAAACAGTACCTATGTCCTCTTGTTCTGGCCAGTAAAACCTAGTACCATTCATATTTTTGCGATCAAATCTGACATTATAAAAAGAATCAACTACTTGAATTACTTGGCCAATGAAATGCTTTACTGATTTCTTTCCGAAGTACGGTATTTAACAAATAATTACTGTCCAACTTTAATTACAGTATGATTTTCATGTTCATCATTAAAATATATATATATATATATATATATATATATATATATATATATATATATATATATATATATCAATAAATACCATTGTCTGTACACATTGTTTTGTTAAGGCTCACTATCAGGCTAAAAGTGGGGCAAGTACATTAACTATGAATATATTATTATTGTTCAGCATTGTCCCGCTGCTCAGCATTGCCCCATTCCGATAATATTTTGCCCCTCTTTGCATAATGTCACTTTTAGGCAATACAACTTGGGTGACCACTACGGTAATAGTTCCAGATAGCGACACTGATATATATCCTACAATAATCTGCCTGGAAAACATTTCTAAATTTCATTTGTCAAAAAGTACAGACCTCCTAAATTTACTCAAAAAAATGGCGAAAATAGGCTCTGTACAAAACTTTTTCTTTTGGCAAAGTGGAGCTAAAAAAACACAATATAAGACCTATATTAGCTTGTTATATATCTGCAGAACTGATGTATATTTTTAATTTACAAATTTATTATATATTTTACACTCAGGAACGAAAACTTTTTTCCATCTTTGTTCAGGTTTACCCCTTGGGTTCAGCGTTGCCATGACTAATATCGGTCATTAATCATTTTTATATATATTCCTCTCCCCCAAGTTGCAGGGCTAAGTTTGGATTTAAACGGTATCGGAAGTGTCAGTGTTCATTTCAGCGATCACGAAAACTATGAATTCGGTACTTATGTCGGTCATTTTCGATCATTTTATATATCTTCCCCTTCCTCCTACGCCAGGTCGCGTGGCTGAATTTGGATTCAAACGGCATCGGAAGTGTCACTGTTCATCTCAGCTACCCCGAAAACTGTGGATTCGATACTAATATAAAGTCATTTTCGATCATTTTTTTGTATCTCCGTCCTTTCCTTCTCCTAAGATGCACCGTCAAAGTGAAATGATATAAACCATAACAGGCTTAGACCTTATTTATGTGGGAACTTTTGTCGAGATCGGTCGGGTGGTTCAAGAGTTATTAAGTCACATAATCACCTTCATATATATCTGTCATAAGCTATTTCTAATGAAAAAAGAAACAAAAATGATAATTTACTATTGAGTTTTTTCGGTGAATTTTCTTTTTTTTTAATCGAAATGATTTTGGTAGGTGAATTTTGAATTTAGCGTCCCCTTTTCAGCACCGAGACTATATGAGACGTGGACGTATAGTTTAAGGTAGAACACGAAACATCATGTGTTCAAATATGAAGGGTCTTCCACCGAGAATCGAACCCAGGACCCTGCCCATGACAGTATCCAATCAACTGGGAATTTAGTACGCGTTTCTTGTTCTATTGACAACACAAAAATCAGTAAATTTAATTATTATATATATATACAGGGTGTTTCGAAGATGAAAAAACACTCAAATAAAATTGAAATACATAGGAAATGCGAAAACAAAGGATGCGTGCATATTATAATAATTTAATTTCCAAATTTCCAAATTTGCATTTTAATATATTTTATAAGTATATATATATATATATATATATATATATATATATATATATATATATATATATATATATATATCCTGTCTGTCCCTGTCCGTGTATCCGTCCGTCTGCTCAGAGACAAAAACTCTCAAGAACTAAAGAACTAGATCTATACTGAATGGATCATCATCAATTTTGGCCGGGATGTACAGAGTCGATAGTTAGGAATCGGGTTCGTTCTTTTATGTGAGATTCCAATCGGAAGCGATAGAAATAAATTATTTTCAGTTTTAAAGTTGATCACTATAGAGCAAACGGTAATAGATAGCGAGAAACTGTCTCTTACAATTGATTAAGCGTCCCAAAAGTACATATCATCTTCATCTTTAGCTTTCTACTAAAACCGGAAGTGATAGAATTTCATTACAACTTCCGGTTTTAATATTGATCTACATAGAGTAAAAGCGATAACAGAAATTGAGAAACGACTATTTAATTGATTTAGCATTCCAAGAATAGGTACCACCGCTTTCTTAAACCTGTATTCAAACCGGAAGTGACAGAAATTAACTACTTTCGGTTTTAACATTCATCACTGTAGAGTGAAAAAGCTGTAATAGCGAGAAGCGGTTTTCTGCAGTCAACTAAGAATTCCCAGAACATATTCATCTCCGCTCTTATCTCTCTACTAAATCCGGAAGTGGTAGAAATCTGTTAGCACTTGCGGTTTCAATAATAATTGACAAAAATATCACACCTCACATACCAAACTTCTTCACATTGTGTACACTTGACACGGTTACTTGTTAATAACTTCAATCATTCTGTGTATCTGAAAATGTGGTGGCCAAATAAAACTACCAAACTATGATATTGATCAAATAAATAAAGAGAAACATATTTTGTGCGCTCTTTGCAGAGAAATTAGAAGATGGATTTCTAGCGGAACTTATACGTAAATTTAATGTTTTAATTATTTCCTTGCTGCGTAATATAAATGTTTGTAATGATATACGTAGTATTTAACGGTTTTATGCACACGTAATTTGCACACTTTTAAAATTTATTTTGGCCATTTCAAAATTGAGCTGTGTAAAATATGTGGATTTAAAATTATCTGTTTTATTTCAGGGTGTGGTAATTAACTATAAAGCAAAGGGAAGATTATGACCGTTTTCCTAATGAATCTAATGAATTTGAGATATACGTGTTTTAATCAATGATATAGCTAGTAATATACCAATTAAAAACATTAAATTCTTACATGAGTGAAGAATCTAGACTCCTCGAGGCTGCGGTGGCTCGGTGATACAGCATTCACCTCTGGTGTGTGGACCCCTGGTTCGATCCCAGCTCGCGCCAAATGGACTTCGTGGTGGATAAAAAACGTGTACGTGAGTTTTCTCAGCATTTTCCCGTTTGTTCCCACTTTCTTCATTCCACCATTTCATTCATTCTCATCATCACCATCTCCTTTAGCCTCAGCGGAATAACCGTGGGATTCCGGTGGTAAAACTCAAAGATTTCATTTCATTTTTCTTACCTCCTCGCCCAACTATCAATATTGAAATGACACGGCTGAATAAGGCGGACAATGTGCAAAGCCTTCCATTTGCTTTAAGTGTTTATAGCAAGCTTTGCAGTTTTCAGATATATCTTTAAAATAAAAACAACTCAAGCGAGTTTTTTCTACTAATGTCCCTTTTTTTTTTTAAGTCTGCTGGGAGAAACAAAGCGCCACAATGTGTTACTAATTTTATTACTATTTTATTGTCATTTTGTAACAGAATTAATTTTGAATTATCAGTAATCACATTTCTGACACTCGTAATAAATACCAAGTACGCATACGCTTAGCATTCTGTATTAACCGTCTCACAATTAAAGAGAGCATTGAATGGGTAATTGTTGTTAGTTATTTGATGCACCCTTGATGTATCTTAATGTTGTAGTGGATTTTTAGTGAATTAAAATAGTAGTACTCCCGTTTGGGACATTTAATTATTCAGTGTACATCTAATTATTTATAAGCTGGCAACATTGGATGCTAACACATAAAAGCATGAAAGAGAAAAGGATTTTCTTTTTATTAAAGAAAGAAAAAAAAACTCGCAAAGGGTCCTCTTTAAATAATCATTTGAAGTTGCCAAACGCGAGTACTATTATTTCATTCCACTAAAAATGTAGTTGCTGATTTGACTGTAGTAATTTCATTGTAGTTTCTCCCACGGAAAAGAACAAATGAAAATCACACCGCGGCAGTGCTCATGACGAAAGGCTTTTTTCCCACGCTCTTTGTAGTAAGAATCGTTCACACAGATATATAATGTTTTTGCAACAACAATAATGTTCTTTTTCTTCTGTGTGTGCGAGAGCTAATTGCACTGCTATAATCACTGTTCGCCTCTTGCCACCCCACCCCTTTTGTACTTCAATTGGGGAGAGGGGAAGCAATTTTTCCTCAGACATGAAAAGCCACCCTGTTGTTAAGAAGATAATTTTTTCGCAGATGTTAATTTTACATACATAAGAGGTTCAAAATTTGCGTGCCTCCAAGATATGCTTGTACTTAATCATACAACCCTTGCTTTTTATAGCTACTTATTTCTTCGACAAGGTCGTTATGTAGACTGCAGGTACCTTCCTTTCCTGTCCGTTAATATAGGATGAACCAACAGCGGTTATATCTATTTAACTATTGCATTCGGAACTTGGGAAATCAAATACATCTTGTTTCACACAGTAGAATATGTTTACTCCAGGCATATACACGTACAACTTGCTTTGAAACAGAATTTTTCATCGGGACGGGGGCCTACAAAATTGAAGCATAAATCATAACCCATCACTTATAAACAAATTGTGTTATTATTAGATTTAACCTCTTCAAAATTTGAGCGAAGTTTCTAGATTCAAGAGAGTGGCCTTGTATACTTATTCAAAATAAAACTATATTCGTATTTACTCATCAAACTTGTGAGTTCGTATTAATTATAACTTGCCACTCTTTCCGCAGTGGAAATTGCGTTTATTAAGGCATTGAGTTTGTCAAGACTCAAGATCTTCACTGACCGTTCGATCGCATTACAATACATTTTATTTGTTTTTGGTCCTTTCAGTATAGAGTTCGTTTCTGCAGGCCATAATCTTCAGTTATACAAATTGTTTTAATGTTGCATAATAATAATAATAATAATAATAATAATAATAATAATAATAATAATAATAATAATAATAATAATAATAATAATAATAATTTTTAAGAGAAAATGAAATGAAATCTGTAGTTTTACGTTCTTCGATTATGCCCTGTGGGCTAAAGGAGAGAACGCCGAAGAACTCACGGACACGATATTGTCCACCACAAATTCCCATGGCCTGGATCGAACCAGATACCTCTGGCATCTGGGCTGAGCGCTGTACAATTTTTTTAAAAACTCTTTTCTAATTTTAGTTCCACTTCCTTGAACTTTTCACGACAACCACACTCGACAGGAACACGAACACAGAAATATTGAGGACAGTTAAAAAACGTCCAGGGTCTTCAGAGAGACTCGAACCTCTGATGGACTACGCCTCGTGATCCGAAGTCAAGTGGCCGAAACCGCTCGCCTACTGTCACCGGCTATTACTGAGCCACCGATCCCCCTAGGTTAAACTTTGAGTTTTCGAGGTAAAAACTTTACAATAAAGGGCTTTTCCAGAATACA
The DNA here is from genome assembly GCF_964235325.1 of Thermobia domestica. NCBI lineage: Eukaryota > Metazoa > Arthropoda > Insecta > Zygentoma > Lepismatidae > Thermobia > Thermobia domestica. The sequence goes on from NC_137469.1 coordinate 37,245,988, forward strand.
AAAATATATTGTCCCTGAGCAAAGCACAATGTTTAAATTGCGTGTAACAGTTTCGCCAACTATCTAAACCCATGACTTCAGATGCAGTCTTTTCCAGGCAAAACAAAGGGGAAGAAAAGAAGAGGTAACCATAACTGTATACAACAGATTTTTCAATAAAAAAAATATCTCAAGGTAAAATTTAAAAAAGAAAATCAAATGATGGTAGACTACATATTGAACTTGATCCCCTTAATAGATTGTCGAATAGAAATATTAATATTTTATTCTGTTGCATCTACAGGTTCATCGCGTTTGCTTTGGTAGGGACATATGTTTGAAGATTATAGGGATCACAAACCTTAGAAAGGAACATTGCAATTCTTGCAAAATACATCCTCTGTGAACTTTTCATTGTGTGTAATAAAAGGAAGAAATAAATAATTTACTTAACATTTCTTAAACATGGTTTAGGAAAGCCATGATTTACACTTTTTTTTTTTAACCAATTCAACTTGGATCTTGATCATAAAGATGCCCGTTCTGTGCACGAGAAGGATATTTTTTAATGACTAAGAAACTGGAAACTTAAAGGTTGTAGAAATTGCCGCCATTATTCCCTTTAGAAGCGGTAATTTCGAAAACACTGTAAAACGTGTTCACTTATTTCTAATGCAAAGTTTATATATTGAATTTCACATCTGCAGCTGGGTCGTGGGTCAAAGGATGTGACCCACTGCGACCCACCACCCACCGTGACCCACTTTGACCCATCGATCCAATCTGACCCACTAACCATAATAACCCACCAGGACCGACCGACTCAATCTGCTCATGCATTGTAGATAGCATCTTCTGAACACTGGCGAATTTGTCTACGTTTTACTTTCAAGGCCTCCATTTCTTCTCCTTTTTCATTTGTTTCTACCTGAGAGAATATCTAAGTGAAAAGAGAATTAAGATACTTTTGGATATTGTAATTGTAAATTGCATTAGGACTTGCTATACTTGGCTTTTAGCCTCCTTTACCTTGATTTGAGACTTTCAAATTTCATCCTATTTTCCACTGAAAAGGATCTGTAATTCAACATGGAAATAAATATATATATGATAGTTAAATTGAAATTCATTATAATATTACCCATAACAAACACTTTACCAGTTTATATCGTAAAGGTCAGGTTCATCGGTAGTGTAACAGAGCAGTGCTTGAGCAGTTGTCCGTGGAAATTCAAACTCCAATTAGTGATGATTTCATTGCTTTGTTTTTATTACAAGTGTAAACTCTTTAGTCACTGGAAAGGAGGATGTGGATCGTGGGTCAGATATAGAGGCGATAGGTTTGGGTAGTTGATGGGTCATGGATCAAGTTTTCATTGAGCCACGCCATCTCTGGTTTCTACTCATAGTGGTATACAAGTACCTATTAATTTCACTAATAAATGTGAATATTATATATTCTAATAGTGTTATGTTTGTGTTTTCAGTGAACGTGGTGGAGGCCTTACAGGAATTTTGGCAGATGAAGCAAGCGAGAGGAGCAGATCTCAGAAACGGTGCTCTTGTGATCTATGAATCAGTGCCATCGTCGAGTCCTCCTTACGTATGTTACGTCACACTACCAGGCGGATCTTGTTTCGGAAGCTTTCAGGTAAGTGAAAGACAAAGGAATGTCTATTACACAAATAAAGTGGAGGTGGGGGGAGAGAAGAACAACAAAGACCTCTGTATGGCAATAATGCCCCGTGGAATCACTTCAAACACACACACGTCTTTTCTTTCTTTAAAGCATTCTTCTGTGGTAAACATTCTCTTCGGTTCTTTTAATGGAATGGAGTAGAACTTTGCATAGGGTCACTACTTTTCTTTCAGACAGTATAGTAGTCCTTTAAAATTATTTCCGACTGTAATAAATACTTATTCCAGTTTAATAAAATGCAGATATTAAGTATTTCATATATTTGTACTGATGGTAAAATTACAAACTAATTTAGTTGTTTACAAGTGACAGTGTTGTCAGAAGTACTGTTTATTTACGTGAATTTTCTTGCATGTTCATAAATATTTTTTAGAAAAACAAGAGGAATACACGTTAGTTGAACCTAATTAAATGTGTATGAGAGCTATCAGCTATTTAATCATTTAAGCTATTTATATATCATTTAATATGGGATCAAACATCAAATTATCTGTCCAGCCTTACCTCTAAACCGCGAAGAACAAAGCTTTTTTTTTTTTCAACCAAAGTTATTTGTTGAGCTACCGACGCCTGTAATCCTCAACAAATCAGTTCATCATTTTTAATTATTAGTTATACTATGAAACAAACATATTAAACTACGACTTGACTATTAGTGATAAAATTGTAACACAGATGATCTAATAATGTTGCAATCGAGTATGTTTAATGAAATAACTTCTCAGCTATGGCAAGTGACCTGTCAGTGATAGCAGAATACAAGTTGATGATTACGAGTTTAATTAGTTCGGCCTAGGCATTGATAAGTCAGTTAGGAACAGAGCTTTATATATACAGGGTGTTTCAAAACAACATCGTCAACATTTGAGAGGTGATTCCTGACACCAGGATAAGACAAAAGGTATAGACCAGCCGGGTACAGAAATCCGTCATTTCGGAGTAATAGGCTGCCGAAAACATTTAAAAAATGAACTTTAAAGGTCCATAACTACAATCCTATGGGGCATACCGTAGTCGGGTGAAGATTTCACTTAGGAACTAATATGCTCTATCCAAAAATACATGATTCAGAACTCTGCGGTACTCAGGCAACAATTTTTGTAGAGGGAGTTTGGCTACGGGCATATAATTTGAAGTACTCACCAACTACCTCTATAAAAAATTGTTGCGGAAGTACCGCAGGATTCTCAAACATGGATAGTTGGGTAGGGCACATACTTGTTCCTAAGTGAAATCTTGACCCAGCTATCCCACAGTATTTTATGAACCTTTAAATTTCATTTTTCATGTTTTCGGCAGCTTATAACACCGAAATGACGGATTTCTGCACCCAGGTTAGTCTATTCTTTCTTTTTCCTATCTTGGTATCAGGAATCACTTCTCAAATGTTGACGCTGTTGTTTTGAAACACCCTATTAAATGAGTATTGTTACGAGTTAAAAACCCTTAAAATTAAATTAAATACTTTTTCCTCTTGTTCTTATGTAAAATGTTCCAATGGTTACTTGAAGTGTTGAAAATAACTGTCTCTTGGCTACTAGGCAATTGCGGTTTTGTAGTAATACACGTTGCATAGTTATTAGTCAAATAAAATTATTATATTGATATTTGCAAATTCTCGCCGAAAGTCATTTGCAAATGGACAGAAACAATTGATTCTTTTCTTGCAGGTAATTAAGCTTACATTTGCATAATAGCCATTTCACAGAAAGAGACTCATGCACCATTTCCAGAACGAAACAAAAAATAGACTTGCTGTAAGGTGTAACAGAAAAATAAACCAAAATGAAAAATATAAATTTTTGACTATGGAAGACACGCACCTGTGTGTGTGTGTGTTTTTTTTAATATCACCTGCTGTTACAATATATAAATATATTCTGCAACCGGAAATTCCAGACAAAATACTATGGCTGACAACACAAAAGAATACCAACTTCCGTTTGGTAATTAGATAAACTAACCCTCTAGCTAAATACTTTTTTTTTTCGTTCTTGTGTAATTTCTTTCTTTGCCTTCTGCTGTGTCTGCCAGAAGAAATTTGTTTCCAATATAGTTTGCGTGAAATGTCCGCCAGATGGGAGCTATTGTTGACGTGCAAGAAAAACATTAAATGCCAACTTACCTGAGGAAGAATAACCATGTGGAGTCTTCTTGTAGTTTTGAGTTCAATTACTGTTCAATTCAATACTTTTCATTGAGAACAACGAGAGCTTAACAACTTTTTCTCTTTCTGTTTCTCAGTGAAGTATGAAGAACTTTATTACTTTCCTATTATTTTTTAATTTCCATTTTTCTAAAAGTGCTTAAATAGTCTCCTTATAGCTACCTAGCTATCAGATGAACGTAGGCAGGCACGTAGCCAGAATCTCGTAATAGAGGGGGTCCGTGACGAAATACTGCGGTTACCAAAGGCTCGATCTTTCTAAACTATTTTACTGGCAACATATATTGGTTTGTATAGCCAGGGTTTTCGTAATGGGGGCACGGGGCGTGACATGAAATAAGGTGGTTACTCACAAGAAGCTCGACCAATCTGAACTATTTTACTGGCAACATACCCATATTGGTTTGTTAGGACAATAAAATGAGGATGTGTTAGTATTTTAGTAACAAACAATGAAGAAATCTCGAGTAAAAGAATATTTTAAAAAGTATTGAAAAAAGATATAGTCTTCCGAATTCGTTTTTTTCTTTCTCCATTTTCTTACCTTCGTTTAATGCCGTGAAGGATAGCAACGAGATCTCTTTCGGCAGTAAAGACATCCTATAAAATGGATTAGTGTTGCCGCGAAATTGAAAATTCTTTAACAAGTGTAACTGGAATCTCTGTTACCAGATTCATATTATTGGTGATCGTGGACATTTCTTAAGTTCCGGTTTATCGATCATCATTTGTAATACATAGGATTAGCATGGAACTAGATGGAATTCGGAATGCTCCATCACAATATCAATTTTTTAACTTGACCCCCCTCCTATTTCCTCCACACAAAGCTCCTCCACATAAGAAAGAGTAACCGAACGCTTGCTGTAGATATATATTTTTAACGTTGATTCTTCTTTTTGTTCCATTCTTCCTTAATTTTTTTCATTTCTGATTTCGAGGGGGGGGGGTCCAGACACCCCGGACCTACTCCTAGGCTACGTGCCTGTTCGAAGGTGTTATTGAAAATATTATTGGTTTCAGAAGATTATCTCCGGGAGGGGGGTTCATTACACTAGGGGCAAGAAGTAATATTACAAAAATACTGGGAACGAACATTGAGCACGATAGGATATGTGGTAATGGAATAGCGATTTCGTGACTCCCCTCTTGGCCACTCCAGAAATCATCACTGATTGAAAATAAAAGTGACAGAATTAATTTTGATGTGAAATTATTTCAAGATTATTAATGAATGTTTCGACTCTTGTGGCTAGCACGTACTCCTTCGGTGGACTCCTACCCCAGTCGGTTCTTCAGTTTCCTTCCTACTTCTGAGCACGTTAAAAAATCCGTGTTGAGGTATCACGTACACTTATCTCCTGGACCTAATGGCACGTATTAATTCCATTTGGGAGAAGGGCTGAAGCCACTCCTCTCCCGCCTCGTGGAGTCCTTCCTACCTCAAGTTTACATGTTGAGGTACTAGGACATCCTTCCGAACCCAGTGGAATATACAATACAAGTTTTCATTTGGGAAATGGAAACCTCCCCTGGTAGGGTCGTTCGAATCCATTTTCTTTGGGCAACTTCGTGCTGAAATAACACGTGCACTCCGGGACTCACCTATTTAGGAAACAGACCTAAGCCTTTCTTCCTCCGACAGGGCAGCAAAATCTAAACCATTTCTGGTATTCCACCCAGGCCTGTACTGGCCCACCGGGACACCGGAACATGTCCCGGTGCGCCCTCCGAAACATCACATTATAAATAAAGGAACAAGCTTTTTATCATAAATTCTTACAGTTGTTATTGGTAAATAACCCATAATAAGTACAGTGCTCTCTTTACATAAGGCGTCCTTGCGAAACCATATCAAAGACAAACGGTTTTATTTATTCTTCTATATAGCACAGTTGTGTACAATAAATGCATACTGTTACTGTTGATAATGGTATATATTTAGCTCCATTTTGTTTGACAAAAAATATTACAAGAACTAAAAAGTGTCTCTCTAGTAAAGACGTTTCCACAGTTTTAGCTATTTACGTTACTAAACAAATTTGATGGTTTTAACACATAAAGTGGCGCCCAATATACAGAGTATAATAATTAATATAAACGTCGGGAGGTGATTCCTGATACCGAAATAAAACGAAAAGTATAGATGAACCAGGTGTAAAAATGCTTCTTTTCGGGGCCTTGATCACCCGAAAATTTGTCGAAAAAAAAGCCATAACTCAAGAACAAACGTCGTGTGCAATTGGATATAGTGCAGTGGCGGCACAGGGGTAACTCCTAAAGAAACTGGAGTATTCCTTTGAGTATTTTATCAAACGTTGAATGAGGGAAATGAACAACAAAGTACAAGATTCAAAAATTATAGTACATCGTTCAAGTTAGAAGAAGAACACTTAGCCCCGTTACATTGTCAAGCGGAGCTCAGCGTGCGGAGTCCCGCGTGGCAAGATTGTTACATTGGTTGTTGGGTGCATACATAGTCACGCGGAGGCCTCTGCGCACGTAGCCCTATCCGCTCTCCGCGCTACGCGAGGCAAATAGGGCCATTGAGCAAATGGGTGTTTACATAGTCAAGCGGAACTCCGTGCGCGGAACAGCCAGTTCTCTTTAAAATCTAAAAAGAAACGTGCATGGTAGCAAAATCAAAATGAAAATTGATCCAGATTTTTTTTTTTAATTTTTGATAGTGAGTTGCTAAATAATATTTTATACTGTTATATAATATTATTTTCACATTTTTATAGTGTTATTTTTAATTTAGCTATAATGTCTTCGTTTAATTGGAACTTCCAATTAATGTCTTTGCTTAATTGGAACTGTACATGTGGTGCCTCAAATATACCATTGTTAACAGTACGTGACTATTGTAATTTTTGGTATTTCTTTCAATAAATTTCAAATTTCAATTTCAGTTTCAATTGTCACAGAAGTTAAATTAATACCATGTTGATGGGATCCTTCTTGTGAGGAATACAAAAAGCGTGACATTCTTGAACAGGCATGGAACAAGATATGTAAAAGAATTATTTTTTTGTTGTTGTAAAAATGAAGGTATGGACAATGAAAAAAAGATAAATTGAGGCAAATAATTTATCTCTATTATTAAATAGTTGATTGGGTGAAAAGTGATTGGATGTGAAGTTCTAACCAAATGTACGAACATTCGTTATTTTCATTTGTTAAAAAACAGTATCACGACAATTTTTAAAGGAAAGTGCTGTATTTTAAGAGCGGGAATATGGATCCTATTTAAACTATATTTTTATAATTTCGATGGAATTTTTTCAATTAGGTCATCGAACGACTGAATTGGCGTACAGAAGTTATTGAAGTATTTTTTCTCGTCTTCTCGCAAATCTATATAAACAGACACAAAAGCTCCCTTCAGACTTCTTGGAGAAACTAAGTGATGACTTTTGAGACATTTATTTTTCTGTGTTCTTCGTTTTCTCTTCTTACAGATGCCACTATTGTCGTTTCGATCTTGTTCATGTTGACTCGCAATACTGACTGGGAAGAATCCTGTATATAATCACGTGACGCGTAACGCGTAGCTACGGATGACTATGTAAGCACACACGCGTAGCGCGGAGGGCGGACGGCGGTGTGCGGGGCTCCGCTTCACTATGTAACGGACCTTAGAATTCGAAAGAAAGAGAGATACATATGTGTGATTGATCTATTTTGTCTCAGTACAGAATAAACTCTCGGAAGAAGAATTTAAATGAAACGAAGTCTCTAACGTATCACAGTTGTATCTTCTAGGCTAATGGTGGCAGATGATAAATGAACGGCTTCCTGTCCAAGTAACGAGTGTCTAACTTTGATGCAGATTACGTTTAAAACGACTGTGCATAGGACAGTCAGGCGGCATGTAAAGAAACATAACGTGTAGTATTCAAAAATGCAAAGATCATAGGTGATGAACGAGTGTACAAGAGATTCTGCGCATGACACAGGAATTCCCAAATATTGCCTGAATACATATTGGGGAAAAGTAAGCTGCATTAAAGGGTTTCCTCCTCGTAACATGTAATTCCGTTGAATATAATACTTCTATACACAGAAGTAACAAAAATGGACGAAACACGAGATGTTAATCACGTTGCATAACGATACAAGGAAAGGCACTGGGACAGTACCGTATACTTGATTTATCCGTTAGGTGAATCTTCCTCCAGGGATACGTTCAAGGTGCTTTTTCCCTCCCTTAGAGTTGGCAAACCGCCCCTTACCCCTGAGCTACGAAAAACTTTGCTGTTGTGAATATACCAAAATAGCGTCCTAGTTTAGCCCACTTACATTTTGATTTTGCCACTGCTGGAGAAATTTTCTAGCAGAAATCTCGTTGAAATTACATCCAACAAATGAGGGAAAATATTTTTTCGACGTTTTACCGGTAATGTGTCCTAGAGCTGGATGGAATACCTACAAGGAGGAAAGAGAATGTGGGACTTTTGTGTACACGTAGCAGTACGTACGTATAGTTCATTGTACTTTCACTAAGAGCATGATGCTTAAGTCTCACACTACTGCACTATCGTCCCTTGTGTGTCAATTGCGAGTGGCTCGCAGAAGGCTGTCTTGCTGTTTTGTTGTGCAATGGCATTAATTAGCGTGACTGTGTTGTAGTAGGCATCTATGCAACTTGTAAGTGATATACATGGTCCGGTGCTCTGGTGTTACATGTAGAATTGCTGGATAACAGGATAAGAAGTGTTGCGTTCAACAGTAGAGGATTGTGTTCAGGTATTCACGGTTATGTAAAAATGTAGATGTTAGTGTTTAAGTAAAATTGATTGTGTTAACGTATACATGCCTGGGCAATGGCAGATTACTCTGTCCACGAGCTGGCATATATTCACCTCATTTATGGAGAGGCAAGGTCAAATTGCCCAGAAGCGAGGCGTTTATATCGTGACTGTCGCCCTTAAAGGAGAGTAGCTTTCCCTGTATTTTTAGGACGCCTCCATATTCGCCTTCGAGAAATAGAGTTTCTTCAAAAGGGTGTCTTCATGTCGACAGTTGAATTTAAAGACAGCGTACTGGAAATGATCAGAGACCATCCTGAAACTAGCAGTAGCCATGTTCAGGGCGTAAAACTCCACATGCAACTGTAGTGAAGGATCGGCAGCAGAGATTTAATTTGAGCGTGCGATGAGGTATAGCGGATAATTTTTAATAAGTCCTTATTTATTACCTTATTTTAATAGGCCTGTGTGGGTGTACGTATCTTTTATTTTTAGGTAATGTTCTCCCAAAATTGTTAGAATATCTCCCAAATTTGTTAGAACATGTGCCCTTGAATATAAGACAGCAGATGAGATCCCAGCATGACAGTGCACCTGTACATTTTTACTGGAATATGCAGACCCACCTAAACGAAACATTCCCAGATCGTTGGATTGGGAAAGAAAAACCTGTATTATGACCACCTCGTTCCTCCTACTTCACGCCCCTTGATTTGGGGAGGGTATGAAACGCCTTTTGTGTGCAACACCAGGCACGACAGTTGAAGAACTTGTTGCTCGAATTAACATAGCTGCGGCAGTCATCTCCACAATTTGATGTGTGCTTGACCGCACGCGGAGAAGTTTGCTTCGTCGATGTCATCTTTCATCTTTGCAATGCGGTCAACGGTCGACAATATCAGACTGTAAACTGTTATTCTTCACAGCTGTCTCGTGTACACATACTGAATTGCAGAAATACTGTACAAGATACCTCTGAGTATTTCACAGCTATCCTACTTTGTACGAAATAAAATAAATCAGTAAATTAAAACTGTATTTCTTCGTATCATTGTGCAGCACGCGCAACAGCATGTGTTTCGTCGAATTTCATTATTTCTGTGCTCGGAGTTATTATCTTCCACAGAATTACGTATTACGAAAAGGAAACCCTTTAATGCAAAATAATTTTGCCCAAATTGTGTTCACATAATTTGTGGGAATCACTGTTGTCATGTGACGAATCCCTTGCACTCTCATTCATCATACATGATCTTTGCCGCCTGACTGTCTTATGCACAGTCGTTATAAACCTAATCTGGACCAAAGTTATTTTTTCCCATTTTCGCACACTCGTAACTTGGACAGGAACCCGTTCATTTATTATCTGTTACCATTAGCCTAGAAGATATAACTGTGATACATTAAAGACTTCGTTTCATTTAAATTCTTCTTCCGAGAGTTTATTCTGAGACAAAATAGACCAAACACACACACACACTCTTTCTTTCGAATTCTAAGTGTTCTACTTTGAACGATGTACTATATTACATTCGATTGTTGAAATATTGTATTTGATTATTGTTCATTTTCCTCATTCAACGTTTAATAGTATACTCCAGTTTCTTTGGGAGTCACCCTTGCACTACCATTGCACTACATCCGATTGTACACTAATGGAACTACGACTTAAAAAATGGACATTCTCTTTTGCCCGATTTCGATCCGACATTTTGTTCTCGAGTATGGCTGTTTTTACATTTTTCCGACAATTTTCGGATGGTCATAGTTCCGAGGTATTTCTACACCCAGGTTGGTATATACTTTTCGTTTTATCCCAGGGAAGGAATCACCTCCCGACGTTTACTACATTAAGTTACACCATATATATTTATGATATACGTATTGACGTTTATATGGGCGCCCTCTTGGTAGAATTGTCCACCGTCCTCGTTCGTATCCTAGCACGGGCCTGATCCCACCGGCTTCAATTTAATGTGCTAAGGTACCACGCACATTTTCAGTTCCAATAGTATCAGTCTCCCTGAAGTTATCTTCAATGAAATGAAAGGAAGAGATATCGTAGTAGCTGGCAATGAAGGCATTACATGAATACCTATACCCATGTGATATATTTCCTCCCATTGAGATTTAGATACTCCTAATTAAGGGCGGACACTCAACAAAATATGAATTGTCCGTCTTCCTTTCTCAACGCGGCCTTGTGCCAGAGTTAACCAATAGGGAACAGTGAGAATTTGCTCTGAATCCTAGTTTTAAGATCTGATAAACTTCTAGTTTGTTAACTAACGTTAGATATTGAAGTTGTAACCAACATTTCTATCTACTATTACCGTCAAACCACAATGGGGAACATAATTACAGCCATTTTTTTTATGTTAAACTTATCACGAACTTACCTGAAAATTGTAGATCTGTCTATAAGTGCTGGAGTATTGATGAGCTGGGAAAGAGGCGAGAAATTCATCACGTTTCCTAAAAACTAGTTCGAAAACTTAAATTCTTTCAGTTACTTTCTGTAGTTTTTCTGTCATATCAAATATCTAATCATGGAGCTACACTTACCTTCTAAGAAATGTAAATTTTCGATTTATTTTTTCCATGCGTAAATTTAAATCATTTAAAATTGTGATGTATGTAGGTATTCATGGTTCTTCGGAAATCAGTGTACTTTCCTAACTTTAGTACTGTACCACATAATTATTATTTATGGTTACTTGAATTTACTCCCCGCTCTTCATATTTAGCAATATGCCAAACCATTTGGCGTAACGACCCATTTGTGAGCCTAAGCCTACTCCAGCGCCATCTGCTAGCGACCAGCTGAACTACGTCCAGCCTAGTGGCGGCACGTGTCCCTAACAAGTGCATTAGAAGCTTTTCTAGACCTAGTGCCCGTTACGTCTTGTTTTCACGTGACTCCTCAGTTTGCTTCACGACGTAGGGTGAACGCAGAAAATTGAGAAGCACTGGCCGGGAATGGAACCTGGGACCACGCGGACGTGAGTCCAACTCTCTAACCACTAGACTACGGTGTTCCCCAATACGTAGAAATATGTTCCGCGAAATATTCTTATTTTAAATTTGCCTTAATTAAAATTTTTTACTTTATTTTCTTTTTTACTGTTAATAAAAAGGATATTATAAAATAGAGGATCTGCCCATATGTATCTTCATCCTATTAAATCAATGAAGCCAAAAAGCAACCAAGCATCGGCACGCTTGATTGGCTACTCTCGTTTTCGCCATCGTCTGATTGGCTACTTTCGTTTCTGCCATGATTATTGGCTCAAAACATTGCGATCCCATTGGGCGTAGTGAGCAGAGTAGGGGTGGCGAAACTGTGACGTATGGCTTCAAAATTTTCTTGTAAGGGCAGATCCTCTATTTTATAAGATCCTTGGTTAATAACAACTAGTTAGGTAAATTAAAAGTGATTGGTCTTGTATATACAATAGGAAAACATGCTCAGCTACCCCCACTGTTTTTCACATTATCTACAAATGATTTTAAGTGTTTCCTTTAATGCACTATAATTTATAGATGACTCCTTGCAGGCATATACTTTGGTCAATAATTTGCAAGCATTTTAAATCATTTATCATTTTATATTTTAATCCTATAGGCTACTCTAAAGCAAATAATTCATGGTTAGTTGGTTGGTTATTTTAATAAATTTTAACTTGAAAATTACTTGCAACGTTGTCATTACTCTTTTACGAGTGTGATAGAGCGATATTATTATGCTTCCATATTGAGAAATTTATATAGGGATAGTTGACTGTGATCGACCACCACATTTCCTTCTCATAGCATTGGCTGTGGTTCGAAATGATCTCCATGGTCACAAAACAATTATGTGGGCAATACCAAACTTCTAGGCCTTACTTGTCATAGTTCATCCTTTTTTCAGTTTCCTGATATTTCTTTCCCGTGTGAAGTTATCCAAAATGTTGTCTTCGAGCCATGTTGTTTTAAATAACATCATCCACAATGCATAGAGACGAAACTTTTTCGCAACAATTTTGATATTTTGTAGCATTAATAATCACAATTTTCGCATTTATGTCGCATTTATTTTTTTAAATGTAGCACAAGTTTTTTTAAATAAAAACTTGTAAACAGCATATTTTTGGTAGTAAGATGTGTATCTAATGCAAAAACGAGGGTGACAGCAAAAAACCTGTGGTTAATTTTTAAACTGTTTAACAATGATACAATGTCAACTTCCTTATCCTCACGGTTGAGAACTTCAATAACCTTACATTTAAATACATCGTAAATAGCAAACAGATCATGTACATTTTCACCACAAAACGCAGTCAAGGACTTAAACAAACAGTTCAGTTTTGTTGGTGTCTACATCTTTATGAAGTGAACCAGTTTCTGGATCAAATAACTCGCAGAGCTTTTTCGTAAATGCAACGTTTTTTTTTTTAAAAAAAAGTTAAATAATATTGGAAATGCGCTTTTTAGTTATTATTAGCAATAATTAACAAGAACTCCACTTTTTCGTTTTCATTCGCATTTATCGCAAGTGATGCCGAATTTCGCAAAAATTCGCTATAATATAAACGTAATTTCTGGTTCTCAAACGAAAAATTTGAGATTTCCTGAAACATATACGCATTTTTTTTTAACGTTTCGCACATATCACATTAACGAAAAATTTTCGTCTCTAACAATGCAACTTAACAGTTCTCTGACTGACACACTATCTCGTCCCTTTCAATCAACTCTCCATGTCGGGACAGCAGATCCATTCGGTGCTACGGTCACGCTGACTTCACACTTTGCGACTTCTGGCAACGGGGGGAAGGGGGCTTTGGGCTTTGTTTCGGGGGGGCTTTGCTAACTTTCGGGGGGTAGGCTTTGCCTGAAAATGTGAAAATTCTGCAAGATATTTCATATACTTTACTATAGTAAGTAAGATTTCGGGGGGAGGCTTAATCCCCCCTAAATACGCCACTGTTTCCAACTATTACACAATATTTTGTTACTCTACCTTTCTTGTCCTTAAGTTTTTGTACACTAGTGTACAAATTCATACCTAGTGACCTTTGTTCTCAACACATCATTTTATAGGATAAATTTAAGCTATGAAAAAAAAGAATCAAATTACTCAATATGACTATTATCATGTATATATTACATAATCCCAGAACGGCCTAGAAATTAAGTGAGAGTAAAAGAAAGAAAGAAAAAGAAAGACAAAAGAATTTTCATTTCTTCTGAACTGATGATGTTCGTGCAAGAATTTTCTTTCAAGGACAAGGAAAGTCACAAAAAAATGAATGGGAAAAAGTGTCTTATGTATATTGGTAGTGTTACGCCATTGTATATTTTTTTTTTCTGTCTGAAAGAAGTTAACATATTCTTTGCTCGTACGCAATTTGTCACTCAAACCACGCACATTTACGAGAACTCTTAGCGCATTTTAAAACAACTGACTGCTCCATGTCACCAAGTCGTTTTTCAAGCTCTCAAGAAAAGCGGAAAAATTATTATTATTATTATTATTATTATTATTATTATTATTATTATTATTATTATTATTATTATTATTATTATTATTATTATTATTTTTATTTTTATTATTATTATTTACTAAAGTATCTGATATTGGATTGTCTCCTAAATTTCTAAAATGGTTCAGCTTTCAGCAGCATTCTTACAAATAGATGTTTTAATGTAAAAGTAAATAATGTTCTATCACAGGAGGTTTTACAGAAAAAGGTATTCCACAAGGAATAGCAATAGGACCACTGTTATTTGTGGTTTTCATCAACGATCTGATCTTTCGTCTTTTTAAGTTTTACGTTCCACGCTTATGCCAGGTAGGCTAAAGGGGACGGTAGTGATGAGAAATGAAGGAAATAGTAGAATGAAGAAAGTGGGAGGAAACGGGAGAATCCCGAGCTGGGATCGAACCAAGGACTCCATGCACCAGAGGTGAAGGCTCTACAACTGAGCCACTGCGACCCCATCATTAACGATCTAGTTCATAATTTACATGACATAGAAATTATTTTGTATGTTGATGATGGAAAGGTATTCAAAGATATAAAAAAGTGATGACGACAGAAAAACCGTATTAGAAGGAGCTGAACAAAATACATTATTGATCTATCCAATCTCGCATTCAAGATGCTTTCCTATAAAGAAAATATTCCAAGGGAAAGAACACTGGATCATACCACGCTTGGATAAATTTTTAATTTCGCTTTTTTATATTAATATGAGGACGCTGATATCAGAGAAACTATTTTGAAAGACCTTAAGACTATAAGTTTCTATAAAATAATGCGTCTATGTTGTACTGAGCATTGTTGCAGCCGCTACAATGTTTCAGAATTCATTTTAACTCGTTAGTAAATGCTTCATGATTTTTTAATACTAATATTTCGCGACACACTCTATTAGGATACGTGACACACCGGTTGAAAACCACTGGGTTAGATATCATTAGCGGAAGGAAATATTTTAAACACGTTATACGAAGCGTTTGTTCCTAAACAAGGAAATGCTTTCTGAATTTTTTGTTTCGAGGCTAGCTGAGATGGTTACGAAAGTTTTTTTTTTTTTTTAACTGTTTCGTTTATAATCATTACATTTTATTCTTCAGAAAAAAATGCTGAAGCAACTGTTGCCTTTGAACCAAAATCATCAACCCACCCGCAAAACAACAACTGTAGTCGAAGAACTGTTCCAATGGTACCTTTTGCAGCTTGTAAATGATGGACTTCGTTCCCTCAACACCATGTAATCTCCAAAAGCTTCCAACTCGCCTCCGTAATTTCAACCAGAAAACTATACTCTTAGTGTCTATTTAAGTGTACCATGGTTGTGAAGGAAAACTGTAAGAACATATTCATTTTTTTTCTTATTGTTTCAACCGAACAGACTGACCTCCTGAGAAACAAATTCAACAGATTGACATGAGGTCAGTATATCCTGAAGGCTTTTTAGTTATGCGTAGAATAGCCATCATAATCATTGTTGTGGGTTGGATTATCTCATGTATTTAAAGATATGACAGCTACAACAGTATAGATTTAAATAATACTAGTAGGAATAACAGTAATAATAACAATAATATTATAAAGGAAAAGTCGTAAAACACTGGGAAAAACACCCTCTGGTTAGGCAAAATCCTTTTCTCCCCGAAGATCTTCAACTGCATTTTAACTGCCCACACAACATATGTGCATATAAGTATTTTCCTTTCTTGTTTCGCATTAACATTGAAATTATGAGCAGTTCCAAGTAACAATTACTATTTTGCTTAGCAGCAGTATCGTACGATTAGTGGAGGGAACAAGTGTTATGAATATATTTTGCTCTAAGCAAGGTAGTTTACACTCCTTTTTATACATTTACAAATTCACACATACACTCAATCATACATAAAAAAGAAAACTAGCTATTCAATGTGTTGTTCGATTGATTGATTGCACCAAACACACGTCCTATGTTCTTTTGCATTGGGAAACGTAAAACACTCACTTGTGGTGCATAGAATATCGTTTAAATGCCTCCTGCGTGATTTAAGAGGATTGTTGATAATTGAGAAAGGAAGGAGAAGGAGAAAACCGTGAAAAATAACAGACATTTGGTTATAATACTGAAGATTATTGTTGAGTTAGTAAGTACCTGCAGGTCCGTAGCCAGCCCAAAAATGTAGAGGGGCGGTAAAATTTAGAGGGAGCCGATCCAACCATATTATAGTTCATCACCACATTATAATTGATTTGCAATCCTATCGTGAAAATTTTAGGCGAGTAGTAAAAATTTAGGGGAGCGGCTCGCCGTTTCTCCCCTCCTCCCATGGATACGGGCCTGATACCTGCATCAACTGATTTTGTAGTAAAATCACAAAATAATTCGTGAAAGGAGAGCAGTAAGCCACAAATTAATAAGCATATCTTTTATCGTGTTTTCTTTCTTGTTATAATAACCGATGAGATACTCTATTTGTGGTAAACTATTTATCCTCATACCCCCTTGGAATACGCACTTTAATCAAAGTAACATGATAGAAAAATCTAGTTCGTGCTATAGGCACTAACATGCTCCAAAATTCATTTCAAACTGTTCAGCCGTTTTCTAGTGACTCGATTACAAACAGATAATATTGGTTTCATTGTCGAGAAACAAATATAGAAAATGTCACCTGCCCCTTACACGCATGCAACCACAACCTCATTAGTGACATTTGGTTGCATATCTCCCAGTGGTTCTTTTTGACTTAATATCAGTCTCTGTAGGTATGCTAGAGTTGTCTTGTGTGTAGGGTGGTTGTCAAAAAGTAAACAACCTATCACAGTATTATTTCCATTGAATACATTATTAGGGTGTACAATTTGGTTATAAAGTTACATTTCAAAGGTATATGCACCCGCATTTTCACCACTTCTAGAATCTTTTAGGAACAGAATCCACTGCTCTTTGTAGCATCTCAACTGGAACATTTGCAAACACTTTACCGATATTTTTGTTCAAGACTGTTAATGTCCCTTAGTTTTAACATGTACACTTGTTCCTTAGTCCAACCCCAAAGGAAGAAATCCATCACTGCCTCCACTATCTCTGCATTTGCACCACCGACCTTCAAACTTCATAGCTGGAGACAATCTTAGCTCTGTCTTCTATACTGTATACACCAGCAATATTGCGGTTTTCACTGTATCAACTTCTGAAATCATAAATGGTAAATCTCACATTAGTAAAGAGTATTACACGCCAGTTAGAGCTGGCGCTAGTTTCTAGGATAATCTAAATTAAAAATAGGTATTCAGTTTACAACCGCCCTGTAGTATAAATATTCAGATTGCAAGTTTTCTGTTTGCCAGATTTGGTTGAAATTAACCCAGGCGTTTCGGAGTTATGCTGAAACATACATATATTTCATAGATTTTGTACATAAATTTCGTCATCATTATTAACAGGATGTTTCAAAAACACGATTGTGTTCAACTTCTGTTTGGTTGCAGACACTTACGACCAATGACAATATAATATTCCACCAATTATGGACCTCGATGCAATAGTGATTCAGCCGACATTGGTTTAAAAATGAAACACACAGTTAAAGTTGCCCATTCTCTTCTGAAAATTATTTTATAGAACTTATATTTGGCAGCTAGTACAACGAAACGCTCAATTTTAATGTTGCACTAGATTTGTACTAAAAGTTGAAATTTATTTTGCAATTTGTTTGTTGGTTTATGTTGTGGATCTAGAGATGTGGGTGTGCCAGCGACGCAAATTTCTGTGCAACTTTGGGAGAGGGGTGGGGGCCGTTTAGGCTTGTGTAGGATTTCCAACCAAAGATTAAAATAAAGATGTTCATTTTCTGTAAGCAAATCTTTTATAGGGCCAGGGACCTCTCAGGCCTGCATAGTCGGCGCCCATGCTCAGTTGCTAATTTCGAAAATTCTCAGCCTTTGTACAGCGACTAACTTTCATATCCTCACAGTGTAATAAATAGAATAAATATATTTAAATGTTTTTTTTTTTTTTTTGCAAAGTTTACCGTTAAAAAAAGATAATGAATCAATCATCCTTGTTGTTGACGATGATTATGACTAAAAGGAAATCAACATGAAATACCGTTTGATTTCTATTTCAAGTGTTTCCCCCTCCTTTTCAATCAAAAAAATGTATTTCGTAGAAAGAGATTGTGTTGTCGATTCCTGTTGCTAATACGAATTAATCACACGGGGGGACTGGTTCGTCTGAAAAATTAATATCGGGCGAGGCGGATTGACAAGGTCCGGTTCCAGTACAAGGGCGACGCTACTGTAGAGTTCATTAGAGGTCACAGGCTCTTCCTGCATCAAAAACGGCAAGACTTGAGTTGAGGGAGTCGCCCACAAAAATTTCTTTTTGTTTTGTTTTCTTTTTTTCTTTTGTGATGAGATCGAAGTAAATGATGGTCGAACGAAGATACTGGAAATGTAAATTAGATGAACACTACCTTCTTTTTTATTTTTATTTTTCTATGCTGCAAATGTTTTCAGTAAAATTACAACGAATCGCTGGCAACGAATATGACGCAATGGTATTGTGTGGCGATCACTTTGTTCATATTTTTTGAACTCAGTAAATGTTTCGGTAAAGTTACAGCGAATTACTGGCACATATGATGCAATTGTATTGATGTATACTGAACACTGCCTTCATTTTTCTTTTCATGCTCTGGAAATGTTTCAATAAAATTACAATGAATCACTAGCACATAAGATTCAATTGGTGTTGTTGTATAATTAGCAATTCTTCCTTTTTTCACATTCTGTTTATAGTTTAAATTAACATGTTGACAGTAAAATTACAACGAATCGCTGTCAATAAATGGCAAAATGTTAGGTACCATTCCGGCATTTGCCTAGTTTGAATGGGGAAAACCCAGGGAAACCTCACTCAGTATGGCTGGCCTGAAAAAGCCTTTTACACTTTTTCAACCGAATATCATCACCGGGAATCGAACTTGAGACCGTTCGCACCAAAGACAAATTGACTGCTTTAAGTGAAAGTACAGCAAATAACTGGTAAATACCATACAATTACATTTTGATAAATTATAGTTAAACAACAATTACCGTTATTATCATTGTCCGTATTTTAATTCTAATAATCATGTTAACTAAAAAGATGAATTTTGTTAGATGGATTTATAGTGTTATCTTTCATGATACCTTAGCTTGCTTAGAACAGCAATTCTTAATAGTTTTAGGATAACAGTTTAAATATGTTCAAGACTTTTGAATTAACTTTAAAAAAAAAAAACATAAAAATCAACTGTAAACGACGTACTTGACTGTTACTACCACAATTTAATAATACTTAACTTCAGGTGTTTTGTTTTTGTTTTATTAGCATTTTACTAGTTAATTATTTTACTAATAAGTTTACAAATTACTTTTTTACTAATAAGTTTACAAATAAAGTAATACTATAAAGTAAAATTGCTAATGTGAAATGGTGTAAAATCAATAAAAATATCTACTGTAAATTTGTAAAAAAAAAAAAAAAAAAAAATCAAATTTTGTAATTTATTTTAAGGAAATGCATATCAACTTACGAAATGAAGGATAAATGATTTTACATTGATATTTGGTAATTTAAACTACACAATTTTTTTCCAGTGTAGGATCCTACTTACATTTATCATTTTCACCTTTGTTTGCGACTCCCATGTTGGGCGTTCCGAATTAGAGTTTAGCGTTCCCTTTAGCATCGAGACTATATAAGATGTGAACCTATAGCTTAACGTAAATTCGAACCATATGAGCTCCCGTCAGAAATCGAAACCAGGTCTCCTGCACCATAGATGCGTATGTTAACCATATATATGATTCAAATTGGACCGGAATCGTCACTGGTTTTGGGTTCACCAACCGTCCCTATGTCCCGACAGATTTGTTCGTGACGGCCATATATATATATATATATATATATATATATATATATATATATATATATATATATATATATATATATATATATATATATACAGTGGCGGATCCAGGATATGATCAAGGGATGGGCTAAACCATAGTTTGCCGTTTTATATATATTTTACAGCTAGCAAATCTCCTTTACATCAGCTATCCCAATAAGGGAGGAAGATGTTAATTACTCCCAATTTTCGTTCTCGTATTTAAGCGATGAAAACTTTACAGCTACCTTATAAAACATTTTACTATTAATTAGCTGAACCTGCCCTCTCTACGCAACTCATCATTTACATATGAGCATGAATCTTCTTGTCATTCCTCACATCTGCTGTCTGTCATTCCTCAAAGTGGCATACATCGACTTTATGTTTGAATATTTCCTCAAAATAGGTATAAAACTCTCCCATATTTTTGTGAATGTTTCTTTGGAATGTTGTTTAAGTATTGGCGTGGAGATCAGTAAGATTGTTTATTGTTAAAGTTCTTATTTTTAGATTTTTTTTAAAAAAAAAGTTCCGAAAGTCCATTTTGCCCGAGTAGGCAGGGTAAAATGGCACACTACCTTGTTTCTATGAAACATATGAACACAAGTATACGAAATTGAATACTGATTAAAAAAAAAAAAAAAAACATACAGAATGACTGAAAGAACATTTTCGAACAAATGCGTTTAAACATATCAATGTAGGACTATAAACTTTATTTGCAAAACAACGTAAAAATTAAGAATATGTTAAAAGAATTAAAGAAATTAAAAAATTATTTCAGGATTATGCTGACAACACACAAGATGAAAACTGAAAATGAAGCACTAAGTATAGTTCAACTTTCACAGATTTCACAAACATCTTTGCCTTTGGAGATAATCCAGCACATGCAGCGTGGCTCCAGAGGAAACAAAGCTGACAACGCAATCAACTTTCTCCGGCTTTGAACATACTGTTAAGTTCGTTACAGTTGATACATAGCGCATCGTTACTATCTTCATTGGCTTTCAAACCCTTGATTATGGTACTGGACTCGTTATCGTCTTCATCACTAAGATCATTAAAGATCCTACGTTTCACAGTCTACAATAGAGTACAACGGCAATTACCAGGTAGAATAAGCTACTTCAAGTCATCGTCAAGTCCGTATACTTACAGAAACTGAGTATCATTTAAATGTATTTGAAGGAAATTGCTTTAAACGCTTCAGAACTTCGGCAGATTAAACCAAGGCGAAACGGCATAGTACAGTATTTACTGTGCCATCTTGCCATGATGCACAGGGCAAACAAAAACAGGTAGCTGCACAGGAAAGCTTAATCTTGAAGTTTTTACGCTTAACCTACCTTTAATTGAACGTACTTTACAATTGATATGTTTGAATGTTTGTACTTCCTCTTGTTGTAAAATAATTCAACATCAAAAACAGAGGAAAATAAAAGTTTTACGTTCCAAAATCACTTTTCCGTTGATAACACCTGTTGTGTTTCATCTACACACGCGCCATCTTTACTCACCAGTGTTGCTAGAACAAACTTTCATTTAAACCATTTATTGCCTGTTTCGAACCAAACACTTTTCGAAAACAGCCACTATGCCATTTTGGGTCGATCCCCCCTATATGTCCTTTTACGAACCAAGTGAAGGATATCTTGATAAAAATTGGCAAGGGGATAAAAATCGGCAAAAATAAAGGGGAGATTTTTTCAATTATTTTTGCAATATCTCGCACCGTTTGCAAGATTTAAGTTTATTTCCGGTTGGAGTTTCTAATTCATGTATGATCAGTATTTTCTTTCTTCTTGCATGCAGTATGTAATAAGCAAATACATTATACACAATTAATTATAATGTCAGTGATATATGGCAGTCATTGGAAAAAACACTCCAAACAATAAAGATTCATCTTAGACTGAAGAAATGATTATCCTTCGTTTTTCATTATCATTTGGCTATGAAACTGACGCCTGAGACATATACAATCCCTATATACAACAATGTGGTGTTGAAATGTATAACTCGTAGGATATGATGCTTTACTTTTTAAAATTTCAATACTTCCAGTGGACCCCTTAAAAAATGTAATAAGAAAATAACGGCCAATTTATATATATTCAATAAGAACTGAACAATCTACATAAAATTTGGAATCTATCAGTGAAAACGGGATCTTCCTAATGTAACGTACCCTTTTACCGGTACTTTACATTGTTATTGTTTTACCGTTGTTTTTTTTTTTAAGTGGCTCCCATTTAGTATAGTTGTGCCATTAGTGCAAAGACACGTTTTATTTGTTTTTATTAGTTATTACTGTTAGTAGTAATTCATGTTTCTTCACTATGAATAAAAAAACTTTCGGGGGACAAGGTTATTCAATAACAATGTAAAGTACCGGTAAAAGGGTACGTTACACTAAAGCTTGTGGTTTCTGAGCTATTGTCAAAAGAATTGACCATAAACATATAAATTTTTCTTGGCCACAAACATATAAACCTAACATTTTAATATAGAGGTAATATGGGACACTACATGAAAAAAAAATAGTGCGTTACTATTGATAAGATGTATTACACATGTATTGAAAATTTTGCTGTAACAGTTCGTAAATTAGGCAGCGAGTAACATTGGCCACTGAGATCATGGCATCTGATACTATGCGTCTCGTTGTAGAATTCTGTGGGACGTCTACGTTAAAAAAAAATAATAATAATAAAATAAAATAAATTAAATAGTCTCATCTGCATAAGGTTCTACGCAGAATTAAACTGCAACGAGGTGAATATGTAAGAGTGAGTCACTAAAGACGCAGGGGCATTGATAAAAAATTAAAATTTATTAATATGTATATGTTACAAGACGGTTACTTTACAATCTTCATAAAGGATTCAGAGAGAAGCCGAACTGTTAATTGTTTCCCCTTTTAGAGATTCCTTACGTCTCATAAAATGACGGTTAAACGTTCAATACATCATTGTACCCAACACAGAATTATAAGATAAGTCCTCATAACAATAATAATGGAAAACTAACAAGGCAGTGTTTGAATTTTCAAGTACTTATATATTACTTTTTTTCTTTTCTCCCCCTTTTTTTGTAATTGCTAAAGTTTTGTATTTCTCTAACAGTGGTAGAGCGCTCCAGGCTGTATGATACATTAATACCTAAAAGTATTTTAAATATCTTTTAGTGTTACTAGTAGTATTATTACTACTACTACTATACAACAACAACCAACAACAACAACTACTACTACTACTACTATCATGGGCAGCCGAAGGGGGCAAGCCCCCTGGCTCACGAAAATGTATAATGTATATTTCCAGCACTGGGAACCGGGATGGCACTATTTTCTTAATATAAATAAAATACCAAATTAATATAGCAACCAGGGAGATGTCCCCCTAGAAAATTTTCTTCAGGCGCCCATGACTGCTATTACTAGTATAGCTTTGTTTTGAAGAACAAGAAGCTTATGTTTAACCTAAAACACTTAAGTCGCCATACGAAGGTTCCTTCGATTCCGTATTAAAGGTGTGGGTAAATGAATGCAGGCGTATACTAACATTTTTGCGATAAATTCCGGAAACATTTTTAATATTTTAAACATTAATCCTACTGTATTGATTATTATTATTTTGTAATTTTAGAATAATATTTCTCCTGTGAGATGTGTATGTTCCACACCCACCTCCTGCAACGTGTACACTTTATATCAAAGTCATCATATCAGAAATTTTCGAATAAATTGTGTCTTTTATTATTTTTTTTAATAAAAAATAGTTAATCCTGCGCTCTCATTGGTATAATAATGACAAATACGGTCATATTTCAAAGTGGCTGATAACTGTACGAAGTATCATATAATCTTCAACTTCATTGCTCCTACTTTATGGAATAAAACTTGTTTATTATAATTATTATTATCATTTTATCCCACGCACAAAATGGTTATAGCTTGTTTCCTAATAGAACGTATATTCTATATTATAAAGATTACTTGTTTGAGAGAAACAACTAGAAAGTGTCTTCTTTTTCTCAACCCCCCACCTCACCCCTCCCCATCTTGCTACCGTCCTGGAAAGGGCTTACATATAATACTACACACACTTGCTTCAACTGAAGGTCACAAAATATTAACAGCAGCCATTTTGATTTAGCGAGATACTTTTTTTCCAGCTAATCGGGAAGCCACGAACAAACAGGTTGAAATGATTTATTGAAATTCAAGACAGCTATAAATTCTGAAAGCTTCATCTTGTTCTCTTAAATTATTAAAAAGAAAGAAAGAAAAAGAAAAAAGAGAGAGAAAGAAAGGAAATAACTCAGTGGCGTTGTTCGATTAAGCAGTTTGCAAGGGAAGGGGTGGGTATGGAGGGAGGAATTTTTACCTCCCACAAAGGTATTGCTGTTTTTAATTCAAAATCTCTCTCTCTCTCTCTCTCTCTCTCTCTTTCTGTAACTATCTCCAAATTAGTTAAGATTCATCATGTAAGTAGTATGGTCTATTTCAGCCTACAGGCTAATGCTGCTTATTAAATTTTTCCACTAACTAAATAGATCAAAATATAATAATAATGATAATTGTATTTATTGAGTTAGAAACAGTGATAAACAAAATGTCTAGTCGACCATAATTAATTATTTCAGTTTTCTTACTGAAAAAATTAAGCGTAATCTTAAAGTTTTACGTTCACGGGTATGCCGGCTGGGCTAAAGGAGATGGTGATGAAGATAAATGAATGAAATGGTAGAATGAAGAAAGTGATAGGGAAAGGGAGAACCGCGAGAAAACCCACTTACACGGTGTTTGTCCACCACAAAGTCCACTTGGTGCAAGCTGGGATCGAACCATGGACCCCGTGCACCAGAGGTGAACGCTCTATCACGGAGCCACCGCGACCCTCTAGTTCTCCTCTTGAATCACACACATTGTTCGTTTATTTAAATATATGAAAATAGAAGTTTGCAAGGAGAGAAACACAGTGGCTCACTAATTAAGTTCTCAACTCTGACACTTGGGTTTTTAATTCGATGAATTTGTGGTAAACAATATCGTGTTTGTGTGTTTTCTCAGGCTTCAGTACAATTAGAAAAAACACTTCCTTACCAATCAATCATAATTTGATTTGATCTCTGGCATTCAATTAAGTGCATTGTTTTTCAAGGGAGGGGTTCAACCATAGTTTTCCGTTTTATCCAGCGTAAAGCAGGATTGAAGCCCATTTTATCCAGTGTATACCTGAGCGTCAAGGAGGGGGCTATAGCCCCTATAGCCCCCTTGGATCCGCGCATATACATATATATATGAAATTACAAGAAAAAGTACGGTGGCTCAATGATAAAATGGTCACCCTTGGTGCTACGGGATCCTCTCTCGATTTAAGCTCAAGTGAATTTGCGGTGGACAACAGAGACGTACGCAGCGAGTTGGCCCCTCTCCGAATTTCCTTCTTCTCTGTAAATTTAATCTAATTTTAGAGGTAATATTTACAAATTTTAATTTAATTTATCCCCATATTGCATTTGGACTGTCCTTAAAAGCTTTGGACCTCTCCCAAAGAGATTCCTGCATACGTGTTTGGTAGATAACATCGATTTTCTGTGGGTTCTCCTGTTTCCTTCCATATTCTTACTACACCAATTATTTAATACTTTTTTCGCTTTCATTAATCACCCCTCTCCTTTAGCGTAAAAGGCCAAACCGTGTGACGTTAAATTAGAGATGTCTTTTAATGAAAATATAGTTATTTTAATTTCATTTTTGTTGCTTTTTTTAAATAAAAAATTTCTTCCACTATAGTTTCGTAGCACTTTACCTAAAATACACCACCATACACATTTACACACATCATTCTTTGTCTTTTCCAAACATTAGGAACTTTCAATGACAAATTTTTGAATTAAGTTAGTGCTGGACGTTTTGTTACTTTTAGTTTTATAGTAGTGTGACAAATCCGGAACCATATGGATAATTAAATGTTGCATTTTGTTTATTGAGTTTAACGTCCCACGATTATGCACGAGGCGGTAATAACAGGATGAATGATAATGATGGAATGATGAATGTGTGAGAAAACGGAAGAACCCTGAGAAAATCCACACACACGATGTTGTTCACCACAAAGCTCACTCACTTTGCGTTGGCTGAGATCGAATCAGGAAACCCGCACGATAGAGGCGAACACTCTATTACTGAAGCCAGGGCCGTATTAAGGGCGGGGGCTTACGGGGAATATAGCCCCGGACCTTCATGTGGACTGGTGCCTCCACTCCGATCAAAATCTTAACTGGCTATCTAAAAAGAATCATGAAGATACAATCATCATCAAACAAAATATGACCAAAAATATCAAACATATTCCCTTAAGAGTTTTCATCCCGGCGAAATTAAAATACCGCTAATTTTACAATAATTATGTGATATCTTCAAATAGATAAAAGATAATTGAAATATGGAACAAGAGCGCCCTAGACAATATTATTTTGCGTGAGGTACCGTTATCACAAGTCATCTAGTGGTTTTCCGTTTTCAGCTGTTTAGAAACGCGAAAATAAATGCCGATTTTCAAAATGGCTCGAAATCGAAAGCAGATAAGTGAGTCGTGATAACGGTTTCTCATGTAAAATAATATTGTCTAGGGCGCTCTTGTTCCACATTTCGATTATCTTTTTATCTATTTGAAGATATCACGTAATTACTGTAAAATTAGCGGTATTTTAATTTCGCCGGGATGAAGACTCTTAACTTTGCTACTGTACTTTCATAGAAATGTATTAGGCGAAGTCAGCAGGGGCCACATATTTTTCTAGCCCTGGGCCTTCAGATGGGTTAATATAACCCTGACTGAACCATCGCAAACTTATATTACATAACCCAGTTATAGTATAATACGAGCTCGTATAGCTACGTTATAGCCAGGTATAAAAAGCATTACCGTAACGAATGTTCAAACTGAATGTACTTACTCAACTTACTTAAGTGCAAGATTTCATTCTTTTCTATCAGATGAGACTTTTGGGACACTGCTGTTAGTTTTATTAGTGTGATACAAAGGAAAGAAGCAAAATGTATCACGCGTTTCTCAAGTTAAGGAAACTGGTGATGGCGTGGTAACGTATTTTAACACTCCACTGCTTGGATGTCATCGCTATATATATATATAATCTGCTACGATGTTACTGTCAGAACATTCTAGTGATGTTTTTATCTTCCTTGGTTTATTTGTTCCTCTTCATATTTTTACCCTTTTCTTGAAACCTTTCCTCGTGTCCACAGCGACAGTTGAATTAGTGACATGCTACTTCTTCTTTCACTTAAATGTTAGCTATGCTGCCATTCCTTTCCCCGTTCCCCGACTCCTCAATGGTTTTATCTCAGTTGAATGTCAATGATGCTTTCTTATACAACAGCGAATGGTTGGAGCCTTTTCTTTAAAAAGAGACACACGATCTTCTGTTTGACTGCATTATTTCGCCCTTGTTTAGATAATTTATTTATAGGCATTTATTTTACCATTCTGTGAAAAAGGAGGAAAAAAAGGACTACCAAACACGAGGACCATAGTGTCTTTGTTCATAGACCCTTCAAGATCTTCTTTTGACCACCTGGAGAGCTTCTTCCCCATTTTAATTTCATCCACTTTTCTACTCTCGGAACGAATTAATTATGAGCTTTCCTTCCCTTCCCTTTTCCTTGAAGAGGGTGATCCAGAGAGGCATTGAAGGGATTTTTTCTCACAATAGAGACCTTCCTCCCACAGTGAAAGAGTTGTGAATGACTGCTTTCCAAATGAATTGTAGTTTAATGTCCTACCTCTAGCCCCAGAGATAGATAGTAAATACAACATAATGAAATATCTCTTCTTCTTCTTCTTCTTCTTCTTCTTATTATTATTATTATTATTATTATTATTATTATTATTATTATTATTATTATTATTAGTAGTAGTAGTAGTAGTAGTAGTAGTAGTAGTAGTAGTAGTAGTAGTAGTAGTAGTAGTAAGACAAAATGCGAGTGCACGAACAAACCTCATGGTTTTGTGCAGGATTTGGGTAATGGGATGGTATATTGGGGAGAGGGGTAGCGATCGAACATAGGCTAGTGGCTAGCGTTCTTGCTTTGCAAGTAGGAGGTCTTGAATTTGAATGCGGTCCGGCCAACCTGATTGAGGTTATTGCAAACCTTTCCCTCAGTTTCACTAGGCGACTTCTGGAATAGCAGTTTTCAATATAGGTCATTGTCATGTTCCTCCCATTTCTTTCTTCCATTGATGTTGTTTTTGTGGATTGTTACGAGGCTCCATCACTGCGAAATTAAAATATCGCTAATTTTACAGTAATTATGTGCTATCTTCAAATAGATAAAAGATAATCGAAAAGTGGAACAAGAGCTCGCTAGACAATATTATTTTACATGAGACACCGTTATCACGACTCATTTGTCTGTTTTCGATTTCCAGCCATTTAGAAAATCGGCATTTATTTTCGTGTTTATAAATGGTTGCAAACGGAAAGCTACTAGGGGACTCGTGATAACGGCACCTCATGTAAAATAATATTGTCTTACCTTTTATCTATTTGAAGATATCACATAATTACTGTAAAATTAGCGGTATTTTAATTTCGCAGTGATTAGGCCTCTTAATAACTCTAGATTAAATTAGCCATGGAGATTCCATCCAGAAATTCGTTAAATAAATAAAGTGTGCATTACACACATTATACATTTTGTAATAATTTTCCTGTATTATAATTTGAGAAACCTTTTAATGGAATCTGATTTGTGTTACATGATTGGAGATTGGATGACTGATGGGTAACAGCATATTCGACATTAAGTCTTGAAGCTTTTCTTTTTTAAGTTTTGTGTTGCAACATCGAGGTTATGAAAGATATAACTTATACTAACATACCGGACTTGAATTCAGTGCAGTAGGCGAGTACGCAGATTTAAATATAAGATCAACAGTTACAGCATAGGCCGTTCTCCATTAAAAAAAGAAAGAAAAAAAAAGAAAAAGTGGATTACAAGACTATGCCAACCACCTTTAGTCTGCCTTCACACTAGGATCTTGTGAGGCTCTCGCGTGAGTTGTTCATGTGAACCTGTAGTGTGAGGGCAATGAATACTTCCGAGCTGCTCAAAAGATCTTGATACCAAAATGGCAGCTATGCTAGAGCCAGAAGAAGCTACAGCTTTAATCTTGGCAATAAATTGCAAGAAAGAAAGGAACAGAAGATATAGAGCAATGTGGATTCATCCTATAAATTGATCAAGACTAGAAGAATGTTCATTTTACGTTTGTTTCCTAAATTGAGAGAAGATGAAAGAAAATTTTTCAGTTATTTCAGGATGCCTATATCTTCATTTGACGAACTGTGTAATATTATAAATCAGAGTAACACCAAAATGAGCAAAATTTCAATATCAAATATATGTATACTTTTCTTCATTCCAACTGAGTACACGTTCATGTGTGAAGGGTTCTCATAAGACTGCCTGTTATTTTCTTCCCCGCCAGCAGCTCAGCGCCGCGGCTCACTTGCACCGAAGCGCATGTATGAAGGCGTACATTTAAGACAATGTAAAGCTAGCAGTTGCAGCTCACGCGAGCGGCTCACAGGATCCTAGTGTGAAGGCTACCTTAGGGTTGCGTACGGCGACAAAGAGTTGAGGCTGTCTCGTTTCGGAAAATGTGTTAGTCTCTATCAGACGAGCTCCATTCCGTCTCGTATCTTGTCATGAAAATCCTGTCTCGACTTCAAATGCAACTTTAATTACCACCATAAAGCATTAGGGAAGCCACGTCAATTATGGCTGATTCAACTAGCAAGCTGCCTGGCCGACAAAACTTGAAAATACGACCTTTTGATTTTGCACTGTCATGAGAAAAGGCATATTCCAATACTTAGTGTTGCCCACGAGGCGAAACGAGACACCGGTTTTCCAGTAGAAACTGATATGCTTTTCGATACGAGAAAACCCCAAACCTAGTGTAGCGGGCAGCACAACATAGAAATTATCAATGTCATCATCATATGTATTCTAGCATCATTAGCAAGACACTTCCCTCCGATCTAAAAACCTTTGATGTACTACGGTCCTCAACTTTCGTAGCAGTTATCCCTTTTTAGTACTCTTCGTGAATTACCGTCTCTTTCGAGCCTTCCTCTTTTTTTTTCTTTCCACTAAACTTTGTAGTGATTGCACTACAATCTCTGAAAGTATTTCACCTTAAATTTTCTTTTATAGCCGCATCTTTTAATCTTCGATTGTAATTTCAATATCATTGTTAGAAAAGAAAAAATACGGTCTTCTAAAATTTCCACAAGGGCAAGATAATATTTTTTTAAAATTATATTTTTCGATTCTGTATCTTTGGGAACAATATAGCTATGTTGAGAATTCTGTATAAAATGTTAAATTTAATTGCAATTAAATTAATTAGTTCAAAAAAAGGATACTTTTCTTCTGCTCATTTCAAACAAATTGCATTTAATTCCTCTAATTTGTCATTAAGGTCGATATTCTTATCTCCTGTCAATAAATTTATTCTTTGTTAACCCTATGTGCTAAAAGAAATTAAAACATTTTGAGTTAGTTTAATCTCAATTCTATGTTTTTTTTTAGCCTGGAAGAGGCAAGAGAATTCGAGATTTTCTCCCTCGTGTTTCAGAAATATTGTTGAAGTTGCTTGTTTTTCATTCAAATTATCATAATAAGTTTTCTTCTTTTTCTTCTTCTTTTTTTAAACTTATTATAACCTTCTATTACGCCTCTTAAGGATACAACGTGCTAACAAGTTTCTCTTCATCTTTTTAACTACATTCAGTATTGTTCTTTTCTAAGCCTACTATTTCTAAGTCTTTCTTATTGGTTCTCTGTTCGACCTGACTGATTTTCTTAATTCTTCTTCATTCATATTTCGTAAGCCTCTAATCGCTTTTCGTTGTTTTTGCGTAGGGTTCATGTTTCTCCTCGTTTTTTTTTTTCTTAGCTAATCAAAGACAAAAATTAAGGCTTTCTTCTAACTAAATGTTTGTTTCGCCATTTCTGTCCTTGCTTTTATTTCGCATTAGCACTACATGTCTTCACTAAAAATAATACTTGCGTTTAGACACAGAAGTCTTGTTATGGTACCTACTTTTCCGTCTCCTAATTGTATAGTATACTTATACAGACCATTTTGTTCCAATCACCATTGCTTTTGACTTTCTAAAGATGTTTTTATTCCACTTTTTTGCTTTCCAACTACAATTTTCTGCATCCAGAAATCTGTTTTCTCATACAAAGAAAATCACCGTGACAGATTAAAAAAAAAAAAAAAAATAGCACATTGATTTGAATGAATTCAAAAGAAATAAATGAAAATCTTTTCAAACTAATCCTTCATAATGTTAAATATTATCCATTGCTCCGCTTACTTCTTACACTAATGCAATATACAGGGTGTTTCAAAACAACACTGACAACGTTCGGGATGTGGTTTCTGACATCAAAATAAAGCAAAAAGTATAGACCAACCTGAGTGCACAAATGTTTCCCTTCAGAGCTGCCGAAAACATGGAAAAATAAACTTTAAAAGTCCATAGCTCCAAAACTGCCGATATGGGACCTAACGTAATCAGGCCAAGACTTCACTAAGGAACTTATATGTCCCCTATCCAAATATCCAAGTTTCAGAATCCTGCGGTACTTTCGCAACAACTTTTATAGATTTAATTGATGAGTACTTCAAATTATGTGCCCGTAACCAAACTCCCTCTATAAAAAAGGATTCTGAAACATGTATTTTTAGATAGCGCACATATTAGTTCCTAATTGAAGTCTACGGTAGGTCCCATAGCTATGAAGTTATGGACCTTTAAATTTCATTTCTTCATATTTTCGGCAACCTATGACTCTGAAAGGAAGCATTTCTGCACCGAGGTTGGTCTATACTTTTTGTCTTATCTTGGTGTCAGGAATCACCGCTCAAACGTTGTCGGTGTTGTTTTGAAACCCCCTGTATAGGATGATTTTGTTAAATCTATGTTTCGCTACTATCTAGGTAATTATTGTGTATCTAGGTCTCTCACGGGTACCAATTCTGAGACTGCGGAGAGAGCCCGTGTCACCCCAAAGTTTGCTTGGGCCCCGGAGGATCTGTGGACAGCTTTGCTAGGATATCTGAAGATGAAACATACAAACCTGAACATCTCTCGAAGTTATACAGAACTCGGCGCCGCTGATCTTAAGTTATCTCATCTGTGCTTGTAGTCATTACGCCGTTGCTTGTACCCTTCGATTTGCCGTCGAAAACGAATTTGCTCAAGTTTGAGAAATGAACACTGCAAAATTTTGCTTGATGGTAATGATACACCTAAAAAGAAAACAAAAGTGCATCGAACTGCATTTCTTTCCTTTCAATTATGAGAACTTGCTCGGTCGCTTTACGAAATTCACTACGTCATTGCAAAGGAGCAAAATGATTGGAAGCCATACTATCACTTTCTTGCACGAACAAGAGCGCGGATATATGCGAATTAAATCCCAGTGGGCATACTCTCTATCTTCGTTTTTTGTCTTCCTATTGTGTATAATGTTTTTTCTTAAGCTTGTTATATGCAATGTGTGCCTGTCAGACATTTACTTAAAGTCATTATTTTTTCTTTCCATATACTTAACATTTTTCTTTTTGTACCAAATTTTCTCTAGAGTGATTTCTTGTAAGTCATTTATATGTCCCTGTTCCCATAATGCAATGCGTGACCTCGGAAACGTCAAAGGTTAGACAATCATTATAGAGTCCATTGGCCATCTGACAGCGTAACATTAAAAAAATCAAGCAGCAACATCATATGCCCATTATGCACACTGAAAGCTCAAGTGATGGTGTGGCCAGCAGGATATATCTTTTTTTCTCTTTCTTTCTTTTTTACTATATGAGAAAAGAATAGTGCTTGTAAAAGTGTTTTTGTGTGAGTGTGAGTGTAAATGAGTTAATAATGATATCTTGAAAAAAAGAAAAGAAAAGAACTTGCAAAGGATGTGAGTGTAAAATGCTTTTTTTTCCCCTCTTTGATTTGAGTTTAACGTTCCTGTCAACAGTAAGGCTATATGAGACGTGGACCTACTGCTTAACGTGGGAGAGCTCTTTCGTGGCTAAGCGGTTAGCGTACGCGCCTTTGGCGTGTGAGAGTCGGGTTCGATTACCGGTGGGAGCTCATATGGTTCAGATTCCACGTTAGTCAGTAGTTCCCATCTCATATAGTCTCGCAGGGCCGCGATGGTTTAGTGGTAAAGCGTTGACCTCTGGTGCAGGGGGTCCTGGTTCAATATCAGCTCGCGCCAAGTGAATTTTGTGGTGCACAAACATCATCTGTGTGACTTTCTTCGTAGTTCTCCCGTTTCCTCCCACTTTCTTCATTCCACCATTTCATTCATTTCTCATCATAACAGCGTCTCCTTTTGCCTGTCCAGTATAATCGTGGGACGTAAAACTCCAAATTTTCATTTCATTTCATTTCATATAGTTTCGCTGCTGAAAGGGACGTTAAACTAAAATCAACCCAACTTAACGTGGGATTCGAACCACATGCGCTCCACTGTAAATCGTACCCGGCTCTCCCGTGCTAAATGCATATACGCTATCCATACATCCACGAGAGAGCTCTGGTGTCATTGTGTTGTACTGATAGATTCATTTTTTAGAATTTAGAGAATTTATTAATATGTGCTTGCTTAACAATTTTTATAAACGATTCAGAGAGAGACCGAACTTCTGCTGTTTGTGGTAATCACTTTTAGAATATTTTATTACATAAGATTTCGGGTAAATGCTTAATATATGTAACTAACACAAAATTACATGAGGTTATAAATACTTAAGTTCATATTAATAATAATAACACACTTATATGATAGTGTCTCCGTTTTCAAATACTCTTTCAGCTTTTTTTCCCCCTAAAAATTTGTAGTTCTCTGATACTTAGTTCCAGGCCTTAAGACATTGGTACCTGGTACTTTTGATATCATAATTTAACCGTGGTCTTGGGTTTTCAAGTTCTTTGTTTGTCTTTGGACGTGTACTAACTGATTATTTTATTTGAGTGAAAATATAATAGCATATTTCTTGAGGATACTATACATTAGACAATTTATCCTTTAAAAAAATGGTACCAACGTACTTATATCCTCTTTCCCCTAAAATGTTTGAGTACCATACTCCCAACTTTACAATTCCTCCCAAAAAGTACTTGTAACTTGTATCCCCTTCTAATTAAATAGAATCATTTTGTATCCGCTTGTCATTTTGACTCATAAAAATTCATTACAATGAGAATTAATTATTTTAAAATATCACTCATGCTAAGTTTTTCGCAGTTACATCCTTTTTAATAGCACAGTTATGGTACAATTAAAAGTTCGATAGTGCCATACCCACTGAAAAATTGTCTTTCCTCTAAGCTATGATGAGTATAACCTGCGCCCTACAATCCTTCTGTAAAAACCTTCTGATAACACAGCCCCCCCCCCACATACATACATACATACACATACACAGAAAAAAAGGTCTGTTCCCCGGAACCCAGAGTATGGATTCGATGTGTTTTGTTACGCAGAATCCAAATTTCAAAATCCCAAGACAATCAACCATGTCATTTTTTAATGGACGGAAAACTTTAGTGATTTTGCATACGGAAAATTACACGTAAGACAGACATACAAAAAAAAAAAAAAAAAAAAAAAGTTCTGTACATGGACCCCAGAGTATGGATTCGATGAATTTTGGTACACAGAACCCAAATTTCGAAACCCCAAGATGATCGACCGTGTCAATTTCTTTTTATGGTCGAAAAGCTTCAGCGGATTTTGGTACGTAAAACGTAAGACAGCACATACGTTTTTCGCCTATAAAACAAAATATGCACGGTCAATCGCCTTCGGGTTTCGAAATTTGGATACTGTGTACCAAAATACATCGAATCCATACCCTGGAATACGCCGTACAGAACTTTTGTTCGTGGCTGTGTAATTACCACCAAAAATGTATGCCGTCTTTCTACATGTTCTTTTGTTAATAACTTCGGAATGAATTGACGAATTTAAGTACAGTTTGCTTTGGCACAAAGAAAATTAAAATTTGTGCGTTATAAACTTATAAAGAACCAGGTATTTATCCAATGTACGAAAAGTATAAGAGATACAAAATTATTCATTGTACGTAATTATAAGAATTTTTAGAATTTGCCACTGTCAACCATGGTAATCATTAGTCTACCAACTCCGCTGTTACAGAACTTTCAATTTGAAAGTAAAATGGTCGCCATTTTAAATGGTAGACATGTATCTAGCTGTGCAATTTCATTTGTACAGGATAGTCCGGAAGTGGGTGTACCCCCCCACCTTTAGTTTCAACAGTATACTCTGTAGTGTTAGTTAAGGTAGAATGTCTGTACACAGTTAGTTATCTTGAAGTCTTAAGAGTCACAAACATCGGTATGATCACCATCCATGTCGTAACACAGCTGAATTCTGCGCCAAGTACTCGCAGATGTTTTGCAGAGATACTCCGGAGTCACGAGGGTGAAGGCGTGTTCCACAGCTGCTCGTAATTCCTGTGTTGTGTGACATCGAGTATTTCTTACTTGTTGCTTTATGAAATCCCAGAGAGCATTGTCTGGTGTCCTCAGATCGGGACTTCTTGGAGGCCAGGCAAAGGGAGCTGGTATTGTTGAAACTAAAGGGGGGTTACGCCCACTTCCGGACCACCCTGTATGTATGAAGAATATTTCAGCTTTGTATTAGATTTTCTGCAATAGGCCTACTGGTGTTTCTTAAATAATAAAGATATCGTATCAAATGAGAAATACTGCGCACATAAACTGAGTTTAGTACGTATATCTACAGTCGAACTCATCACCACATTCAAATGTAACTATAATAGATTCCAGTATTGAAGCTATATGAGAGGCTTCTACTGCTTAAAGTAAGATCTAAACAATTAACGAGGCTTGTGCCTGAGGCTAATACTGTCACTGGGTGTTGAGCAAATCTAGGAGTGCATACAGTAAACATTAACTGAACTTTAACTGAAATACCCAACATCTCGTGACTTGATTTAGATATTTTTCAATGGTATTTGTTTATTCGAGCCAATACAATAGAGATACGAACACAGAAACTTTGAACTTCCTCGTGGCTAGATGGTTAGCGTATTGCATTTTATGCGCGGAGACACAGGTTCGGTTCTCGGCACTAGCGGATCCAGACAAAGAAAACTTGAACTTTTCCAAGAAAATTTACTATTGAAATTCTTTATCTCAAATTTATCATTCTTCCTCCTAAATTTACCATTCTCTCCCTCAAATTTACCATTCCTTCCCTAAAAATTGCCATACTTTATCTCAAATTTATCATTCTTCCTCCTAAATTTACCATTCTCTCCCTCAAATTTACCATTCCTTCCCTAAAATTTACCATACTTTATCTCAAATTTATCATTCTTCCTCCCAAATTTACCATTCTCTTCCTCAAATTTACCAATCCTAAAAATTACCATACTTTATCTCAAATCTATCATTCTTCCTCCCAAATTTACCATTCTCTTCCTCAAATTTACCAATCCTAAAAATTACCATACTTTATCTCAAATTTATCATTCTTCCTCCTAAATTTACCATTCTCACCCTCAAATTTACCATTCCTTCCCTAAAAATTACCATACTCTACCTCAAATTTATCATTCTCTCCCCCAAGTTTACCATTCTTCCCACCAAATTTATCATTCTCCCTTTTGAATATATCATTGTTTCCCCAAAATTTAACATTCTCTCCCTCATATATACCATTCATCTCCCAAGTTTATAATTTTTTCTCTCAAATTTACCATTTCCCCCAAATATATATTTCTTCCCCAAAATTTACCATTGTCCAGTTTGGTTGTACCATTTTCAATGAAAAATTATGTCTTCGCACCCTAAAACCCGACAAGGGTACACCTAGCTGT
This sequence comes from Thermobia domestica, assembly GCF_964235325.1. Taxonomy (NCBI): domain Eukaryota; kingdom Metazoa; phylum Arthropoda; class Insecta; order Zygentoma; family Lepismatidae; genus Thermobia; species Thermobia domestica. The sequence continues at coordinate 37,283,021 of NC_137469.1, forward strand.
TTTCTTTCTTTCTTTCTTTTTTATCATTTGGGTCGCCATGTCTGCATGTTTCACTTGGCTACGAAAGGACAATGCAACTAATATATTAACATGCATAAAACTACGGGTGAGGATTACTCCATCAGGTAGTTAACCAATAGAACCGTGGTTAACCGAACTGAAATGTTATTCGCGTATATACGTATTAGTATTTTCATACTGCACTCTGCAAAACATTTGCTATTCTCTTACAGACTATTCTGCAAACAATAACAGCCTCTAAAGTAAGTAACAACGTTGTTTCGTGTGGTGAGATTGCGTTTCCCACGTTGACCACGACCACAGAATGCCCAAGTTTGTTTCTGGCTACATCGCTTAAGCAGTGATTTGCATTTTTGTTCTTTGCCATGCATCTCTTGTAGTCTGTTCGTGGGAAGGGGCTGTTCACACTGCTTGCACTGAAATCACTAAGTTTATTCCTCTTCGTTGACGATGGAACCATTCTTCAATTTAAAAGCATTCTGTTTCGTTCTTCTCACGTTTTATGTTTCTTTTTTTTTCTTTCTCTTTTCTTCTTTCTTCTGACACATTCTCTCGATGATTGTTGCCTTGGCTTTTGTTCCTTCTTTCATAATTTTAATAAGAACAAAAGTATTGAGAGTGTTTCGTCCCTATGAGCAATATCACTCAGAAACAGTTTGAGCAATATTCATTAAGGATTTTCACTATGTCCCCACCCCTTCGCTTTTTCTCGAATTTAAGTGAATATCTTAAAGATGGTACAGTAAATAATATTTAAAAAAAATTAAAAAGTATGTCAGGCAGTAGCTGCAAAATAACATTAAATAAGCTAACAACTTGCAGGTCTCTCTTGTAGATAAAAAATGTGGCTGTGTCGTCATCATATACAGGGTGTTACAAAAATTTGTCACAATGTTTTGGAAATATATTCCTCACATCAAAATAAGAAAAAAAAAGTTCATATGTACCTGTGGTCGGAAGCAGGCCCGTATCCAGGGGGGGTCTAGGGGGCGCCCCCCTAAATTTTTGCGGGCCCCCTCTAAAATTTCCACGGTAGGCTTGCAAATGAACTATAATGTGGTGATGAACTATAATATGATTGGATCGCCCCCCCCTAACTTCTGCCAGCCCCCCCCCCTACATTTTTGGGCTGGCTACCGGCCTGGTCGGAAGTGCATAGTTTTGTACTCATAGGGTGCCGAAAACGTGAAAAAAATGAACTGTTAAGGTCCATAGTTCTACTCAGTGTTCGAAGTGGAAAGAAAAAAAGCAGAGGCGGTATGTTTTATTACGATTTTGACTTGACATACCTGTTATCTACATATTGAAATACAGTGAGGGTATGTTTGCCTGAAAGATTACATTTCTATTTACATAATGATTGAAAACCATTAGAGAGCTTCTCAAGAGTTACGGGGGGCGGACATGGAAAGACTTTGATCCCCCAACCAACAACTTTCTGAAAAAAAAAAATTAAATATATCCCCTTATGTTGTATTATAGAGAATTATACACGAAAATGCTCCAAAACCGAGTTTTATATTATCAATTTCCTGTGGGAAACATTTCGGACCTCTCATCGACTGAGAGGTAATCCAAATCTCCGGAAGATCCGCCCCCAAAAGCAGACAACTTCTAAATCCACCCATGCTCAAAATACAACTTTTATATGCATTAAGGCAAAACGACACACATATGTAAGAAAGAAAATTCAATATAGCACATCAAAATATAAACTAGATAAATTTCTTTAAAGACACCTCAGTTTAAGAACAAAAGGTAGGAAAAAGATAACAAAAATGTCGGTGCTGTCAAGTTAGAAATTATTTCTACAGAAAAAATAAAAATTTCTTACGTGCAAAAGTATTCGTCAATTATTGTGTATATAAATGGATTTATTAAAGGTATTTAGCATCTACTCTCCAGTGACGGTATGTCTTGATCACTGGAAAACCAGAGGCGGTATGTCTTCATTACTGAAAATCCAGAGGCGGTATTGCATACCATCGCATACCGTCTCATTTCGACCACTGGTTCTACTACTATAGAACCGATTGTAGTTGGGTCAAGACATTACTGAGGAACTAGTATGTTAACTACCCAAATATCCATCTTTCAGAGCCTCACACAAGTACTTGCACAATCATTTTTAGAGAAACTATTTGGGAGTACTTGATCACTGGCTACCTACTTCTCTAAAAAATTGGTGTGCAAGTACTGAAACATTCTTAAACATAGATATTTGGATAGTTCACATATAAGTTCCTCAGTGATACCTTCACCTGACTACAATAGATTCCATAGTAGTGGAGCTATGAATTTTGAAAGTCCACTTATTTCACTGTTTCAGCAACTTATAATTTCCAAACTATCCACTTTTGAGCACACGTTCATATGAACTTTTTTTCTTATTTTGGTGTTAGGAATCCGTTCCCAAAATTTTGTGACATATTTTTGTAACACCCTGTACAAGCACTCAAGTTTCTGCAATGTCCTGAAAACAACTAACTTTTATATTTAACTTTTTCCCCCCTCAAAGTTGGAATGTTTTCAGTTTGACATTATTGAATTATTTACTATTCGGGAGAGAAAAAAATCGTCAATTAACAATGGTAATTTGTAAAATGAAAAGGAAAGTATCGGTTCAGAAGGATGAATTTTTCAAATGTTATTTTTTTAAACAATAGATAGCTAGAGCCATTATCTTGGCCGAGTTCGATAATTACTATTACTATTATTTACGTCAATTCATTAACATCTTAACGGATAACTATGACTTTAACGGTGGTTATCCTTATCCTATTCATTCATGAATGTATGTTTTTGCGTAACGCTAATATGCAACCCTCAAAACATTTCGGAGTTAGGGGTTGCATAAGCATTCAGGTAAAAATGTTTAATCTTTATTATAAACGCAAGCTCATTCATTCATAAGGGTGCGTTTCATTTGATCATCTTTTACTGTATTCAACAGAATTTACTTGACTTGGACTCTCTACTTGTTACGGTGATCTCTATAATTTTGAGACAAAATTTTCATCTACTTTTTCGAACAGTTCTTTTATTTTCCTTTTTTCTTATGATTTCTTTCTTTTTTTGTTTTCTTTACAAATTTTTGCAAGACATTTACATCTCCAGTGACAATACATAATCAATTCCAATCGAAAACTTATGCATTACTAATCAAAATGAAATGTAATTATTGTTATACAAATAGTTTGCAACTTCAACACGCGGCTGACAAAAGAAACTGTATCGTTTGATTATGAAGGATAATGGGTGGAGAGTTCTTCGAACTAGCTCAAGTGGTAGAGTGTTGGCTTCGCATTCGGGAGGTCGCGGGTTCGATTCCCGCTGCCGACCATCTTGACTGAGGTTTTTCAGGGTCTTCCTCAGTCCTGCCAGGCAAATATCGGGATGGTACCTACTAAACAGGCCCTAGCCGATACCTTCCCAAATCCTTTCCATTGTTATTGTTGTTGTTAAATATCCAGTATAAAATAGCCTCTGAGCTGTATCTGGTTATTGTTAAATAAATAAATAAATAAATGGTCAATTAAGAATTTTCACTTTGCTCTTCACCATTTTTTACTTTAGAATCTACATTTAGAAGTTTAACGTCCCCATTTTCAGTTTTTCACATTCTTAATATACTACATACAATATTTATTCTAAACTTACAATTGCTGTAGGCCACACGTCTCATTTAAAAACCCCACTTCCTTCAGGCCAGTAGACTAGGGGTAGGTTCTCATTTTGTGTATGTAACATTTGAGAGGGAGGAAACTCTGTGGGATATGGGCTGGCATCGAACTCAAATGGTGACTTAACAATACGTACAATTGAGTTTGGGATGAGATACGAGAATATCTCGACCTGTGTGTGTAAGGTCTACACGCGAAGGCGGTTGCCGTCGAACGATAGAGGTAGACATGGTCCTGCGATAGAGGTAGACATTATGCCTTTTAGGCTAAAGGAGACCGATGCTTAAAACAAATGAATGATGATGGAAGAATTGGTGGAATGAAAATCTAGAAGGAAATGGGAGTATCCCGAAAAGTAGGGCACGAGACGAGTCGAGACAGGATTTTTCTCACAAAATTCGAGTCGAGACATCAATTTTACAGCACATTTTCGAGACGAGACAGCCATAAATCTTGTCTCGTGTGCATCCCTACCGAAAAAGACACGGACACAATGTAGTTCATTATAAATTTAGTTTGGTAGGGATCGAACCAGAGACCCCACAGACCAGAGCCCTTTACTTTAGAGGGACAGTAGGAGAGAAGAGATGATAATGAAAAAAAAAATCGGATTCGAGATTTTAAAAGATTTACATGTTTCATGGCCACTACATGCCAATTAAATGTTTTTGCATGTGTGTGTGTGTACGTCTTTTCGTCATGATGTATGTACACTCGCCTAAAGGCCTAGAGTTCAATATATTCAGACCAGATTTTAAAAGTTAAGGATTTATAAAATTCTCTACGGGAATATTTTGAATCTTTTCCTTATCTCCAAAACTAAGAATAGTTTACTTGGAGGCGAAAATCGAAACTTGCGATTTCCTCGATAACGATTTTGCTTATAAGATAAATCAACGTATCATTAACAATTTCTTAATAGTTTTTCAAGCAAAAATTCAGAAGAGGTAGTTTAATCTTCGGGGTATTTAGGGATAAATTCTTACTGAACCATTTTATCAAAAACGACTAAAGCGATTTTGTTTGTATTTTGTAAATGAACATATCATTAACAACTATACAACATAGTGTAAGTAATTTCTCCTGAAAAAATCCACAAGAAGAATTTTATTCTCGGGGTGAGTTTTTCAGACTATTTTTTCAAAAAATTACTCGGAATTTTGTTTATATTCCATTAAAAAATACTTCATTAACAATTCTATAAGGACAAGTCGTTTCTGTTGAAAATATCCACAAGGGGTGGTGTATGCTTAGGGAAGAAGGAGATTTTCAGACGATTTTGGGAGCAAGAAAATTTAGTGTGGTGGTTCGTATCTTTTATTCTTATTTCTTTTGTAAATGACTCTGCCAATAATGAACATACGTCCCAATTAAACTTGTTTCCTCCAATAAATTTTAGAGTGTACAACGTGAACGCTTGAGCGCCCAGCAGTGATGATTTCAAATGGTTACCGCTACTTAGGACCCCCGGGTACATATCTCCGAACGCGTTCAATATGGATTACCAGTATTTTGCAGTACTGCTTTCCACCGCGGACGGAAATGTAAGTTTTCTCCGAGGAAGAATCTTCGGAAATTATCACTGGCGGCCAGTACATCTCACAAGGAACGGACATGAACGTGCCATCCGGATATCAGAATCAAACCTAGTCCATTCGATAAACATAACAAAGATATGTTCATGCACAAAATATTAGGTGCCATGGACAACGGGGTGAGTCCCTGGACCCATTAACCTTGTTATTATAAAGAAAATTGTAGACTCGCAGTGAAATAGCTATTGCATCAGCACTGTTCATTGCAAAGTAATGGTTTATAGTTCATTCTCTTTAGCACGAAATAAGCTTTCCAGAGGTGCCATGTATTGGAACCCATAACGTACTTGAGCAGGGAAAATTTGGAGAATGTCTGGAAATTCCCTCCAAACATCCCTACCAGCAACTTTGGCTCCCTCTGGAGTGGCCCCGGGTAAAAGCATACAATCCAAATGTATCTCGAAAAATACTATAGGGGTTAAGAAATGAGGTACCAAGTTTCGTTTTAATAGACGGAATAGGTATGAAAGGAAAGGTTGTACACCAATCAAATCTTGATATCAGGATAAATAGTACTCCGTTCATACTTTTTCTATTGTGTTCTCTTTATAGGTCAGATTTGGTTTTGTATATACAGAGCTTATTGGTATACAACCTTTCCCTTCATACCTATTCACTCCGGTACACTCATTTCTTATCGCCTATAGTACTTTTCAAGATACATTTGGAGTGTGTGCTTTCATCCGGCGCCATTCCAGAGGGTGCCAAAATTGATGGGAGGGATTTCTGGAGGAAATTTTCCCGACATTCTCCCAATTGTTCCTGTTCAATTACGTTATGGGCCCCAATACATAGAACCGCTGGAAAGCTTGTTTCATGCTGAAGAGAATAAATTATTAAGTATGACTTTCCAATGAACAGTGTTGATGAAATAGCTATTTCACTGCGAGTTTGTGATTTTCTTTATACTAATAGGGTTAATGGGCCCCAGGGGCTTACTCCGTTGTCCATGGCACCTATTTTTTTTTGTGTATGAACATATCTTTGTTATGTTTATCGAATGGACTAGGTTTGATTCGGATGACACGTTCATGTCCGTTTCTTGTCAGAACAGAATGCAAGATGGATTTTAATGCGAACTTATTTCTGTGCACATATACAATATGGTTGCTGCATTATAGAATTTTTACTAAGATACAGATAGAATGAAACCAGAAAAATGAATATGTTGAGACGAACTTTTTTGTATGTATATGTGTGTATGTGTGTGAGAGAGATGTTGCAAATGGTATATCTTAGGTATTTAGTGTCCATGTTTGTTTGCTCACTGTTATTGACTTTTCAACACTGAAGGGGTCAAGGCACTGGTTGTCCTCTCTTGTCACGCGAGCACACACATCCTTGTGTCCTCTAAAAATTTCAGATGTAAACTTGACTTTCTTGCTTTGCATCCGGTGCAAGAAATTGTTTACTTAGATCTTCATAGGGGAAAATGGAGGGGAGAGAGGAAAATAAAGGTGAATGTGTAAGTTGATTTTTAACTAAGTGCTTACTTAAAGTTTTCTTTTTTTATTTATTTTTTTTGTCCAAAAACACTCACATGATGAGCATTTTTGTGCTTAAACAATGAAACCTCAATTTTTTGAATTGTTCCTCATAAGTTATGACGAAAGAGTGTAATTGACAAGTAATAATAATCTTCATATATATAAATGAAGGTGACTATGTTTGTGATTTAATAACTCTTGAACCACCCGACCGATCTCAATCAAATTTTCAACATAGTTGGGGTTCGGGCCTGGGATGGTTTTTATCATATCACTTTGACGATGCAAAGTAGGAGAGAGGAGGACATATTTAAAGATGATTGAAAATGACTTGTATTAGTGTCGAATCCATAGTTTTCGGGCTCGCTGAGATAAACAGTGACAGTTTTGATGGAAACATCTCATAATGGAAGCGAATGATTACGAAAAAAACTTGGTTATGGGTGCAAATGGGAGAACCCGAAAAAACCCACAGACACGGTGTTGTCCACCACAGACTCACATGTCCTGGGATCGAACCAGAGAGCGCTCTTACTATTGTGAACTCCTAACAGTCACTGTGCCCCAATAATAATAATAATAATAATAATAATAATAATAATAATAATAATAATAATAATAATAATAATAATAATAATAATAATAATAATAATAATAATATAACTTTAAACATAGTAAAATTCCACTCTGAATAACGGATTCACATTTTAATGAGTATATGAGTCATCATCATCATCATAGGTATTCTACCATTATTGCAGATCACTTGCCGCAACTGAGAAGCTTCCATGCTCCACGATCTTCAGCTAACCTCTTCGTCTTCACTTACGATTTCTCTGTTTTGAAATCATCCATCAATTGTAGCCTTCTTTACCCCCCCCCCCTCTTTCCTGCCACCCTAGGTCGAGAAAGTGCAAAAGGCTTTCTCAGGCCAGCCATCCTGAATGAAGCTTTCCTGGAATTTCCTCATTCATACCAGGCAAATGCTGGGATGGTACCAGAGTTGGCGTGGGTCATGAAAACTTGACCCACGACCCACTGACCCACCACCCACTGTGACCCACGACCCACGACCCACCATGACCCACCACCCACGGTGACCCACCATGACCCACCACCCACGATGACCCACTCTGACCCACCACCCACCATGAACTACTCTCATCCACTTTGACCTACTCTGACTCACCAAAATCCGTCATCAACTCTCAACACGATCCAGGGCCTCTTCTGAACTGACTAAAGAGTTTACACTTGTAATAAAACAAGACTGTGAAATTGTCACTAATCGGAGTTTGAATTTCTAGTCAATCGCTCAAGCACCACTGTTACAATAACGGTGGATCTGACCTTTACGATATAAAATGGTCAAGTGTTTGTCAGTGAGGAAATTGAAACAGTTCGAGGTGGGGGGAAATTAGTGTGTGCCTAAAATATACTTGTACTAAGAGAGTATTCTTGCAAGTGTTAATTTCTGAACGCATTCCAAAAGAAACTTCTATTCGCAGGAAAATACCCCGGTACAATATGGAAAAGGTTATGGTTTCTCAGTTCACAGTATTTTTCTCACAAAAGACTTGAAAAATCAGTTGTTCATAGGGTATAAAGGTGCTCTGGTACCCTATGTGAGAGCATTTCCATAAAGTATGCTCATAATTGTAATTTGTGTAATCACTAAAACACCACGTTAAATTTAAGTTACAAATATGCATAATTGCAATTATTATGAATATTCATTCAAAGTAGTTTACCTAAAGCAAAGAAGAGACTTACTAAAAAGTAGGTACAAAGTTGAATAACACAAATAAGCCATTAGTAATACAAGTATACATTTTCCGTAACTCGTAATTTTCCACATTAAAACAAATCTGAAATCGGATTTATTTCCTGTTGGTAACTTTTTGGCAGTAAATCATCCGCAGTGGAATGATGTCCATCCTTCAGCCAAGAAATAACTAGCTCGTCTACTTTGAGCATGTCTAGCGGTGGGCCATTGACATTGATGAGCGACAAGTTAGGCAATGTTTGAGCACTTAGTCTACTTCTAATATCAGTCATCTGTAAATTCATAAGTCGAAATCCCCGTTCGCACTCTGTCGTGGAAATTGATAATACTTCTACCCGATTTCTGCAACTTCTCATCGACAATCTACTTGTTAGACTTAAGTCTGATAACGATTTTTCTTGGTCAGGTTTGAAATACTTAGCAAGAAGCATCATCTCTCTATCACCATACAACATCTTTTCCATATCGACCATGTCAGTTGGCAATGTCGACCCATGGAGAACAGAAACTTCATCTACCACGCCTTTGATAGGGAATCTTGTGAATAAATTATCAATTAAAGCCTGATAAACTGATGATTTCTTATTTGTTCATAAATTAAATTTTTGTAATTACGCATGAAGGTTTGATACCATTACCAAGTTCCCTCCCCCGTCTAGAAAGCGAAAGAGAACGAGGTTCCTGGAAAGTGTTCAGAGGTGAATGGGAATTTCCCTCCTTCTTCAACTTCAATTACCACACTGCTGTTTGCCATGTGCCAAATTACGATGAATTTCAATTAAATTATCATAGTATAATTATTTCCTTGTTGAATTATCAATACTTTTCAGTGGAAAAAAGGATGAAATTTCAAAGTTCCAAATCAAAGTAAGTAGACCAACGTAAAGGGAAAAATGTGTAAAATTTTCCATATAATTATGCGTACAATCCAAACTTCAAATTTCCGTGTAATTAAGCTCACAGTACAAATTTTATGCCTATTTTTCTCACAACTTTATGGGTTGATTGCCCTGTGCTGTAAGCGCTCCATGTAATAAACATAAGCTTCAGCAATTATTATAGCAGAAACAATGGATATATGAAGCCAAGCACTGTATTTTTTGTTTCTGATTTTTTTTCTTAAATAACATCGATCGTTTTCGATCATTTTTACAAACCAACTCACTACCAATTTTTCATATATAGAAAGTGCCCCCCTCCCCCCACATAAAGGATAATTTTTAAAAATGCTAGGACACATTCTGTTTATTTTCAATAAGGAGTTAATACACTGAATTTCAGCTCCGTAAGTTTAATGACTTGCGAGATACTCATTTTTTTCCCGCAAAAATTCGGATACTCACTACCTCCTTAGGATATTATGCATTATAATAAAAGCAATATAACATCCCAACTTGGATTAAGGCCTAACTATATACCAAAAGTAATTTCATTTGACTTTGCAATATGACCGTGATGATCAGGCACACATAGTTACATTCAATTTTTTATATAATAATTTATATATTACAGAGATTCAAAAATGTATTTTTTCCAGTAGTTAGCTCTAAAAACTCACAGGTCTCGAAAGCCAAGTTGTAGTGTAAGTCCTATTGCTATTATTACTATTAAAAATATCAATCTCCAAAAGTGCCTGAAGTTCTTTTTTCACTTGGTTAGATATACTCACCTCAGGTAAGTAGACAGAAACAAGTGGAAAAGGAAGGGAAATGAAGGTCTTGAAAGTAAAACGCAGACAAATTTACCAGTCTTCAGAAGATACTGTCTACAATGCAGTGAGCAGAGAGGGTCGGTAGATCATACTGAGTCGGTGGGTCGCAATGGGTCACGGTGAGTGGTGGGTCGCAGTGGGTCATGGTGGGTGGTGGGTCACAGTGGGTCGTGGTGGGTGGTGGGTCGCAGTGGGTCATGGTGGGTGGTGGGTCACAGTGGGTCATGATGGGTGGTGGGTCGCAGTGGGTCACGGTGTGTGGTGGGTCACATGCTGTTGACCCACGACCCACTGACCCACTCAGAAAACTTGACCCACTGACCCACTCCATCTCTGGATGGTACCTAACATATAGGTCCCAGGTCGCTCTACCTTCCTTTCCTTTCCCCGGATAGAATGTTCGTCGAGGGACATCATTCCTCAAAACGTGACGGGCTAACATGGCCATAGATGCCGAAAGTCCACAACTCTAATTCCTAATCCTAATCCTAGTGACGGGCTAACATGGCCATAGATGCCGAAAGCCCAGAAATCTAAATCCTAAATCCTAAATCTTTCTTGCCACCATACCCTTTAGCAGTAGCACATTCCTCATGATATAATATCTTCTTAGCCAATGTTCCATCCTGTTTCTTTTCCTATTTCCAATAATACCTAAAACTGTTAGAAGAATAGGGAGAGACAATGGTTGCTGATAGCGTGCTCAAAGGGCTGCTAATGTCAAACACGAGCTCGAGTTGAGAAAGTACTGTGCTCTTAGGTAAAATGAGCCCATGACGTCAAGGATATTTATGAGGTTAAAAGAAATTTGATTTCGAGAAGAATGTAAAACATTTCTCAGAAATTAACTCTAAAAATGTACGTCCCCTTGCAATAGAGTTTTCCGTAAAAATTTAATCACACACTCTAAGTTAGAGCGCCAAGTGAACCTTGTGGTGAGCAAACTCCGTGTGCGTGAGTTTTCTCGGAGTTCTCCCGTTGCTGAAACTTTCTTCCTTCCACCATTTCATTCGTTTCTCATCATCACTGTCTCCTTTAGCCTAGCCGACATAACCGTGGGTCGGACTAAAACTTAAAGATTTCATTTCATTTTCTAAGTTGGCATTTTCTAGTTGAGTCTATTGTGCTTTTACATATCTTAATTATTTTCTTTTTTAATTTTGATAGTAACAGATGAGTCTGAACTTGCCTTGTAGAAGCAGAAGAACTTCGAGTACCGCCTTAAATATTGTAGATTTACCCGCACCAGTTTAACAAACGATAATTGAAATTAACATATGGTTAAAATAATTTAACATCTTGTACAGAGAAATTATCATTTCTTGGTTTGTTAACAGCGATCATAATGAGATCATTCATTTATCTTAAGCATCAGTAGTCCTTATTTTATAGTAGTATTAGCTATCCAGAAAAGCAAGGTGAAAGACTACGGTGCGAAATGACGTGCTGACTGCACAACATCCAAATACAAAAAGCTTACTGATTGACTGTGTGGTCTAATGACACATAGACTGTTCAGTTTTTATTTAGTTCGAAGAACTTAAGTAGGTGCATCCCGTGAATCAACCGATCTTAACTTCACGGTAGGAGCACAAAATCCATTGAGGTCAGCGAATGCGAAATCAAGAGATGTTCAATTATAATTGATATTCATGCATATTACAACAGTAGTTTGTCTTGTAAATGTATAACCGACACCTCTATACATTAGATTTCTTTTGTCCAGTGTCGGTAGATACGAGTGTTTTCCACAATTCATTCAACTGTTCAAATAATAACAAAAGAAAGGCAATAAAAACATCCATCAAGGTCTTCAAGCAATGTTCTGTGAAATCTAACATCACTTTACGCAAAGGAAAACACACAAATCACTTAGTGGGACTGAAGGCTTCTTTCATTCACATACACATTTTTTATTTTCGTATCCATCAACTTGTGGTCTGAGTGTAAACATTATTCAGCAAAAATGTGCATTCTTTGATGGTTTTACCACAGTACAGCACAAATGTGCAATTACCATTAAAATGGCTTATGTTGTTGTCCCCCGAAGAATAAAACACTCGTTTCAGCATGGTTTGTTCATATGAGAATTCAAAGGGTAGTCTTGTTACAAGATATGTGTCCATATGCATAGTGACTTCATATGCTAATTACTAGATACAAAGTTATTTTGAACTAAAAAGCTTCTACCTTGTAGATCTAGTCTCATATAGCCTCGCTGTTGAAAGAAACGCTAAACTCAAATTAAACCAAATCAAACAATTCTCGCAAATAAAATTGTTCAACTCAAAATTGTATTTGAGTATCATTCTCACACAGATATTTATATATTATTAATAATTCCACATCGTCAGTATTTAGTAATCTATCGTTATTACTTTTTCCGCGTGGTTTTGGGTTTGATTTTTGGAGCGGGTACAAAGCTTCAAGAGAATTCCAAGTAGTGGTTCAGATACCACTTTAAGAGCCTGACATACTACAAATACAAAAATTACAATTTTTCTTTTGCTTGTTTATTCATACACGTAAGTGAAAGGAGATAATGAAATGAAACGTACCACGATCATAGATAATGTTATTCTACAACAGAAAATATGAACCTGAAGAATTTTCAGTGTTGCCATCCATAGAAATTGCAATGTTGTCAGAATAGCAACTCCCCAAAAATGTAAGTAAAGGCAGAGACTAGAGAAACGAACTCAACTGCATTTGATTACGTATTACGTTGTCTTGGAATTAGAGATGCGCACGAGACGAGTCGAGACAGGATTTTCCTGACAAAATTCGAGTCGAGACACGGCTTTTCCAATAGAGAAATATACATTTTTCGAGTCAAGACATCACTTTTGCAGCACATTTTCGAGACGAGACAGCCACAAATCTTGTCTCGTGCGCATCCCTACTTGGAATTCTGTGAGCTACATTTTAAATAATATTATTTAATTTTAATAACTGTATGTTAATATTATTTTCTTTATTACAAACTAAATGCAGCTATTATTTAAAAAGTAGTTCACAGGATATTAAGATAACACGATATGAAATCAAATGTAGTTGTGTTCGTTCCTCTAGTCGCTGCCTTAACTTAGATTTTGAAGGAAATGTTCTGGCAACACTATAATTTCTATGGATAGCAACACTGAAAATTCTTCAGGTTCATACTTTCTGTTGTAGAATAATATTATTTATGATTGTGGTAAGTTATATTTTATTATCTCCTTTCACTTATGAAAAATAAGCAAAAGAAAAGTAAATTTTGTATTTTTAAAGTAAATCAGGCTCTTAACAAACCTACTCCATCGTTATAATTCGATATCTAACTCTAATCAACCGAAAGATATTTTGCCACCACTGAGATCGCGTGTCATAAACTAAGAAGTTTGGTTACATATGCAATGATCTCTTGTTGACCTCTTCATTCCGACATATAGATTAACATTGTTCTTATACCAAGCTCCTCTTTTCCCCTTTTCTTCCCCGTCATTGCTTCTAGTGTATCATTACGAATATATTGTTTCCTTAGTGTCCTAACCAGTAACATCATTTCATATATTGCTGGGGAAAGGGAGGAAATACTTTCTGATAAAAGTAATTTCTGTCTTTTTTAAAATCAGATTCTTAATTAAAATATAGGTCTATATAAATCTCAAAGTCAGGAGGAGTTGCCCCCCTGAAGTCTCAAATAACGTTCCTGGCCCTAATCCTCTTTTTATTGAAATGCTTTTATTAAGTTAGGATCAAATCTTGTAACTTAAATTTCAAGTTCTTTCAATTACTAATTAGAGCTCTGTAGTAGTGTTCAGATATGTACACACTCGATAACTACAATATTTTCACATAATTTCCTCTCTTAGTGTATCATTTTACTGTAAGCATAATGGATTTAGAAATAAGTATCGAACGCCTGTTTCTTATACAACCCAATTATCACAGAAGTTTGACTGTTTGCATACGACTAGGCGTTCTGTTGAGTTCATATCAAACGTTTGAGCATTTTCTTTTCTTAATAAGAAGAAAAAGATACACACTCAGAATGCAATTTAACTATTGAATAAATCAAATGTAATATATATATATATATATATATATATATATATATATATATATATATATATATATATATATATATATATATAAACTTTTAAAACGATCCAAGATTGGCCGAAGAAACCTTTAAGAAGAAGAAAATCAAATTTTGTGGGTTGCTCAATAAGGTTACGACAAAGAATTGTATATACATTAAGTAATGGTTCTGTATAGGACAGAAAAGTAAACACTAATAGGGAAAAAGATAAACCTTCTTTGGAAGTGAGTGAAGTAGAAGTGGGAAAAATAGAGAAACTTGGCTGAGCTGAACGTAAAGAAATGAAGAAATAGCAGAGAAGGAAAGGAAAATAATGGAGATGGTTAAAAAAAAGATAAGAATAATCTGCTTAAAACATTGAAAAAAGTGTTTTGAGGAGCGTGATAGAAAGTGTGGCTCGAGGCAAGATTTGAGGTGATGACTATTTAGGAATTGTGTTAATCAATCGTACATTTTCAAAATTTTCCAGGAATAAGAGGGTAATATTAAATTTGGCTGCATTATATATATTTGGCTGGATAAAGCGGCAAACTGTGGTTTAGTCCCTCCCTTGATCATGTCCTGGATCCACCGCCACTATATATATACCTTCAACTTTTGTACAAATGTTCTCTTTTTTTGTCCTAGCTTGTAGTTAAGAGGAATTTTGAAAAATGTGGCCCCTAAGAGAGGATAATGGGGCTTGAATGATTTTTTCCAGTTCGCCAAATCTCCAAAACTTTTAGACGTAGACTTTTGAAAGTTTGTATTAATGTTCTCCTTGAACTCCAGGCTGTAGAAAAGATGCTATCTTTTCTTTCTTGAAATGGTACCCCTGAAGGGGATAACGGGGTTTGATTTTTTTTTTTTTGCCGTTCTATAGATCTACGAAACTACAGTATTAAGCGTAAAATGTTAGCATTATTTGTATGCATGTATATATATATATATATATATATATATATATATATATATATATATATATATATAAATATATATATATATATATATATATATATATATATATATATATATATATATATATATATATATATATATATATATATATATATATATATATATATATATATATATATATATATATATATATATATATATATATATGTTTTTTTCCCGTATGTTACCCAAATCTACGCGTATATCAGAATCTAGAAATTTTGTATATAAATAATTCCCATGTATCTTATAACTGAGGAAATAAAGGTCAAAAGGGGCATTGAACACTTTTTCGACTTCTATCAGATTTTCGGAACTCTTGGACATAAGAAAAAGACTTGAAATTTTTTATACATGTTCTCCGTGGATCGTTGGCCGAGGGTGATATAGAATACTCAGTAGCGTAGCCAGGATGTGTGTTTGGGGGGGGCAAATGCTGTTATAGGGACATATAGAAAAATTACAAACAAAAAATATATAAACATAAAAATATATAAAAAAAATTACAAACATCACAGTACCAAAGTACATGGTCGGACGTCTTTTGGGGGCCCGGCCCCTCTGGGCCCCCCTTCCCTACGCCACTGAGAATATTGCGAAATGGCACTCCTACAGGGAGAAAGATGCCTTAAACATTTCCTTCAACTTCTACCAGATCTGTTGAACGTTTGAGTATAGCACTCGAAATTTTGTACAAATTTATTCATTGAATCCTAGATTGAGGGTAGGATGGAGTGCTACGCAAAGTGAGCCTGAGGGGGAAAAAGGGGCTCCGTTTTCACTATTCACGAAATCTCCAAAACAGTTAAGCATGGTCGTTGAAATTTACTAAAAATATTATCTTAAGAGTCTAAACTACGAATAAGAGAAATTTCTGAAATTCGAGATCAAAGAGGGCGGAAAAACGGGACAAAGCTATTCTCGATCAAGAAAATTGAAATTTTCTAAGACGGAGCTTTGAGTAATTCAGCTCCTGGCGTAAAGAGGTTTATTGAAAAGTTTTATATTGGTAATACGAATTTCTTTTGAAACCTTCAGCATTTAGCCATGAAATTTGTATTCTATACATATATTTTGACATATACAATATGAAATTCTCATACAAGAAGACAAATTTGGCTAATTATCGACACTGGAAAAAGACTAAAGGTTGGTTTTGATTTTTGAAAAATTCGGTTTGAAGGATATAAACTTCAACCCTAACAGCACAAGATGTGCTAGGCATGTGCCACTTAGGTGTCTCAGCTACTTTTTAGGTACCCGACACTTGGCACATATGATATTCATGTACTAAGTATGTACTTCAGCTACTTACAGTTTTACGTA
Source organism: Thermobia domestica (assembly GCF_964235325.1). Lineage (NCBI taxonomy): Eukaryota > Metazoa > Arthropoda > Insecta > Zygentoma > Lepismatidae > Thermobia > Thermobia domestica. Next base: position 37,299,650 of record NC_137469.1, read on the forward strand.
CTTGTTACACCTAATTGATATTTGCAACTATGTACCACAAATATAGCATTTATATACCTGGCTCAGTTGCGCACTCTAACAGTCATTTGTTTTTATGTCGTCACTTGGGACATACGTCTGTGATGTTCTAGGCATGCGCCATTTAGGTATTCTAAATTCATCTCCCACATTTGATGCACTTGTTGCTTCTTTTTCTAAGCGATTGTGTACTAGAAGCAACAAATGCAACAACTATTAGATGGCAACTGTCGCCAATCATTTGAAAGTGAATATGGAAAAACCACAAAATAAAGTAAATAGACACTCGTCATTTTGTTATAAAATTACATGGCAAGCAGATTTTATCTGATCCTAAACGGTTATCGTAGAATATACGCGGTTAAAGGAGCATTCTGATTAGCCAAATTCAAAAGACCTCAAAAATTTATCCATCTACAAGTGACGTTTCCTTCGTCGCCTCCGTGGCCAAGTCGGAAGAGCACGCGGCTAGTAATTCAAAGGTTGGCTGTTCGCGTCCACCGTGGGATACATTTTTTACTTGTTTAAAGTGCTTTTTAGACTCACCTTAATGTAAACACATTACGCATATAGGCGATTTAACATATTTTTGGTGAGTAATTTTGTGATTCATTTACGCTTACGGCATGGGAAACATATCTAGAACATGCTAGGCACGTTCCCCAGGTACATGTCAGGCATGTGCCTAGGGTCGGACATAGACTGTGACTATCACTTGCCATTTATGTGATTTCTCTCTCAAAGGTACATAAGATACGTACTGGACACATTCCCATGTACCTGAGGGAACATGATAGATATATATGCCTGCTATGTAATTGTGCTGTTAGGGAAGTGACCATTTCTATGAAATGAAGATTTTTTTTTTTTCAATTTCGGGTTAAGACACTTGCCGAACAATTGACTAAACACTTGCCTAACGATTTCTATGGTTTTAAGTGAATCAGTTATTTCCAGATGCAAGAAAACGACTTAACTGAGTCTTGAAGGAATGAAACGTTATTTAACAGCAATTTAGGAGCACTTATAAGTTTTTTTTTTTTGTTATTTTTTAAAGCGAAATCCAACTTGCATTGACAATATTTGAGACCAGGTTGGTATATATGGGTTTCAAGTATTTCCCATAAAACTTGTTCTTCCCGTACAGAAGAACAGGCATTCTGCTATACTGCAAAAAAATATATCATTGAACATGATTTAGACATTTTTGTTTGTAAGCCCGTATAGCCTACTCATTGAACACATCAGAAGTTCATGTATATTTTGAGTAGTGCCTATTAACAGCTGTTAAGAGACGTTCTAGACCTTCTTTATTCACTAATAGAATACTTAAAATTTTTTGTTCTCTGATAGAATACTTCAAGACTTTGTACAATTATAGAATACTTCAAGACATTTTTGTACACTAATAGAATACTTCAAGACTTTTTTGTACACTAATAGAATACTTCAATACATTTTTGCTTACTGATAGAATACTTCAAGACTTTGTTTACTGATAGAATACTCCAAGATTTTTTATTCATTGATAGAATACTTCAATACATTTTTTGTTCACTGATAGAATACTTCAAGACTTTGTTCACTAATAGAATACTTCAATACATTTTTGTTCACTGATAGCACACTTCAAGACTTTTTGTTCACTGATAGAATACTTTAATACATTTTTATTTCACTAATAGAATACTTCAAGACTGTTCACTGATAGAATACTTTAAGACTTTGTTCATTGATGGAATACGTTAAGATGTTCACTGATAGGATACTTCAAGACTTTTTTGTTCAATTATAGAACGGTTCCAGGATACTTTGAACATATTAAACAATAAACAAAAATCGTTTCTAAATAATGTCCATGGGCTAATTTATTTTTTGCGATCTAGTAATTTAGATAAATCCTATCATTATATACATTCTTGTAAAAAAATATTCAAATTCTAAAAATACCCATTCACAATATAATATTCATGTTTGTACTGAGTTTTCCAAACATGAAACCAGGCACACGCATAAAGTACCTTTTGTGATATATATATATATATATATATATATATATATATATATATATATATATATATATATATATATATATATATATATATATATATATATATATATACAACTTTTAAAAAATGCATTGCATTTTCATTCGTTTTCGTCATCATGAAGCATTTGCCTAATGCATGTACTCAGGTCGACGACTTCAGACTGAGCTAAAAGAAGACAAACAATGCCTAAACTTATTAGATGTGTACAAACGTGACGATGCATTAAAGGCAGGAGACTCTGCTTGTTTACTGTTCTTAGTATTCACAGGTGCCTGCAGAGAGTATGGACTTGTACTTCGTGGAATATCTCCTTTATATTTATAGATGTATATATATGTATGTGTGTGCGTTTGCCTCTAGCCAGTGAGTGCTCAAAGCAGCTAACTGATCATGGTTTGTTTCAAGGAACCGAGCACTATACCGGGACCGACAACGACAGGAAAAAGGAAGATCGAGCTTTTATGAGTTAAACATTCTGGTTCATACCATAATTTGCATTAACAACATAGCTTTGAGAATTGCATCCAGAATACTGACCTCAAGGAAAAATAATTATAAAACAAGATTCTAAGTTTTAATTTTTGTAAAAGGAAGACACCTAATGAAGAGAGATGTTATAAAACGGATGAACTGTACGTAATTTATTTCTACGAATACCGAAGATCGTATACAGTAGATTTGGTGCTATAACGTATGGTAAAAACTTCTTTCCTTTTTTTTTCTTTTTAATCAAAACATCCAATATATTTCAATCAAAAATTTTCTTGTACGCCTTATATCTGGAGAACTACATACAGTTTAGCCAAACCAAAACTATCACTTAACTCAGTATAGTGTGCTTATTCCGTAGAAAATACGAAAAATCGATTTAGGGTCCGTTCAAAAATTTTGTAGCCCTTGATCGAAAAACAAATTATTGGCCAAGATCTCAATCTTTTGATTAATTTTTTGGATCATTCCTAAAATGTTAGTTCTAAATTTTAGGTCTTCTGCAGTTCACTTAAATGCGCTTTAAGACTTGTATCTGTAGACCTGTACCTGTGCTTTTTTGGTTTTCTGTATTTTAGAACTAGAGTAGCTAGATAATTTTAAGAACTTCTGTACTGTAGGACTTGAGTATTTTAGTACTTTTGCAGATATACGATTTCTAGGACTTCTATATGTTCATATATAAATATATATTTTTAGGACTTCTACGTATAACGGTCAATACACTTTAGGTCTTATGCATGTTGATTATTTTTAGGACTTCTGCACTCTAGGATCTATGTATTTTAGAATTTAAGCAACCAAATGATTTCTAGGACTTGTGCAACTAGATAATTTTTAGGACTTCTATATGTTTAGGCGTGAAACAAAAGCAAGGATAGGAATGGCGAAAGAAGCATTTAGGAGGAAGAAAGTGCTATTTTGTGGGCCCTTGAATAAAAAGTTGAAAAAAACTCATAAAATGCTTCGTGTGGAGTATTGTACTGTATATGGGACAGAAACATGGACACTACGTAAAAAATTATGAGAAACGACCCGCGTTCACCTCTGGGGCGTGGAGTCCCTGGTTTGATCCCACCTCGCGCCAAGTGAACCTTGTGGTGGAGAAACCCCGTGTGCGTGCGTTACCTCGGGGTTCTCCCGTTTCCCCCCACTGTCTTCATTCCACCATTTCATTCATTTCTCATCACCGTCTCCTTTAGCCTCGGTGCATAAACGTGGAACGTTAAACTAAATATTTCATTTCATTTTAACAGTTGAGCTCCTCCGTGGCTAAGCGGTTAGCGTACGCGTCTTTGTCGCGGGAGACCCGGGTTCGATTCCCGGCGGGAGCTCATGTGGTTCGGATTCCACGTTAATCAGTAGGTCCACGTCTCATATAGCCTCGCTGCTGAACGGGACGTAAAACTCAAAATCAATCAATCAATCATTTTAACAGTTTCCCACTTGTGCATATAAGGTTTAATATAGTTTAGGACATGCATTTTAGGAACTGTGCACATTTAGAATTTCTGGCATATTGCCAGCGAGGCCACTAAGCCAGTAAGTATATTCAGGATAGGTCGACATACGAATTCGTGGTGACCACATTCGTAGTTTGTAGGTTTTCTTCGGGTTCTCCCTTCCCCCCTGCATTCTCATTCCAATTTTTTTTTTTTTTAAAAACAATCATTCACTTTCATTAACCATCTGTTTCTTTTAACTGTGGAACGTAAAATTAAAGATTGAATGTTAACTGTTCTTCCTAACAATTATTTCTGACTTTCTTGACGTCAGTTGCGAAGTCTTAGTCTTCAAATATCTTCCAAACTGCCTTACGATGGTGCATCAGCATTTAAAATTTTGTACCTTCATCAGAAGCCGAACAGTTTACGAACGCATTAGCCATCCGGTACACAAAAGCATATTCAGTTCCTCTTCCATTAGTTAATTGAACATAATATTTTGTTAAATATTTCCCCAACGTCGTTCAGAACGTTTCAACCTTGTACTATGAATACAATCATACTAAATAAGTAATGACCTCTTTTTTTCACGTTGTTCTCTTTCTAAGCTGCTATGCGTGAGTCGTGACTGAACAGTTTCCACAAAACGTGCACAAACATTTCTTTTTCTTCACTGCTCTTAAACATGTATTCTTAAATATACATTTTAAAGGGGGAAAAAGAATGGAATATTTTTGCAACTGGGCATAGCTTATAGTCATCCAGTTATATCAATATTTCAAGAATATCACGACATAGGAACCACGTTTTTCCCATTAGGACCAAGACACACCAAGATCATTGACACGCGTCAACCACAGAGGAAGTGTCCGTCAAATTAACAGAAAACGCTTCGAATTTCGTGGAAGACATTCAACATACACCCAACATCTTGATGTAAGTGACTTAGTCCAGGCGTAATACAAGGTTCATTCAATAAATAACCGAAGAAGTTGTATAAAAAAATACAAAACTTCAACAAAGTTTGTGCTTCTTTGTTATTTTTGGTGGTGTCCTAGAACTATTATCTAATAGGCACGCCTCCTTCTCGAACGAGATGCCGTGAATTAGTGAAACAAGATGGCGGCACCCTTGCAGGTTTGTATCAACGTGGAGCAGTGGAGTGTCATTAGATTTCTGTTAGCTGAGCGGTTGAAACCAATCGAAATTCACCGTCAGGTGACAGTGCAATATGGTGAAAGCTTTTTTTTCTTTTTTTAATCAAACACAAATCAAATACGCCTGTTTTCCTGTATCAATTCTCGCAATGTTGTTGCAAACCTGCAAGGGTGCCGCCCATAGACGCCGATTTTTGGGGGGTTTAGGACACCTTTGCCCCCAATATTTAGGGGTGGGGTCCTCGCCCCCTCCCAATATAATCCAGTCGAAGAAGAATTAACAAAGAGGAGCAAGAATTTCTGTCGTAAACTTCATCGTGCCTTTAATTCAATATTAGGAACAGCCTTCTTATTCGATAGAAAACGCAGTTTTCAAAACCGTGTTGAATAGAGCACTGAAGATTCAACCAACACTGGCAGCACTCATATGACAAGTGAAGATCAATGCAGCGTGAATTTTGCAGCGAAGTATCGAACCGAGATCTTGGGGGAAGGGGGCCTTCATCAAGCAGTTGATAGAAAAGGGCTGAATATGATCATATATTTATTCATGTTTGGATCCCCCAATATTTTCTTAAAGTCGGCGCCTATGGTGCCGCCATCTTGTTTCACTGATTCCGAGCATCCCGTTTGCGAGGCAGGCGTGCCAGGCCCATCTGATAATAGTTCTCGGACACCACCAAAAAATAACAAAGAAGCACAAGTTTTGTTAAAGTTTTGTATTTTCTATACAACAATTCCGATTTATTTAGTGAATGGACCTTGTCCGAAAACTGTGTCTTCTGTATATCATCGGTTAGATTAGTGTAAGATTAAATCTCATATGGTGATTGGGACTGATTAATGACCATTAACTGCCACGTAGCCTTTCCCACTAGTCTAATGGTCAGCGCGCGCCTTCAATATACGTGGTCTCAAGTGTGATTCCCGGTTGGAGAGCATTACAATGGTTCAGATTCCATCTTAAACTGTAAATTCACGTCTCATATAGCCTCGATGTGTTGAAAAGGGACGCTAAGCTTCAACAAACCCCAATTCATAAGGCCACGTTATACTACCGTTTACATTAAGAACTACACTTTGACTCTCTGCTAAATCTGGGCTGTAGGGTGAGTGCTGAATCTCTTCGGACTATCAGTCCTTCAGTGTAGAATTGGCAACAATAGTCGTGTGGACTAGTGAATTGTCATGCAGTATGCAAGGTGAATTCACACTGATTAATTCAAATGACTGTCTTCAACGAATTGACGCAGCTAGATACTTGAAACTTATCCACTATTTTTCCATAGATGGCACTGTATGTCATTAACGGATTATTACCAGAGGCGCGATATTTCAGTGTCAGTCCGGGAAATTTTGTAAATACCCTTTTACCAGTTATTCCTCCAGTATGTCGTTCCTTCCAAACAACTATAGCTTCCTGTTAGGGTATCATTTCCGATTACAATTAATTAGTTTTTTGTACTTATTTATTTATTTCACGTGCCAGGCAAACAACTGTTTCAAGGAATTTTTAGGGAAAGAAAGTCTACGGAGCAAGAATACCAGGTATGCAATCAGAGTCTATGAAGAGGGTTTCAGATACTACTGAACATTTTTCATTTCGGCCACGATAAAAATTATTATAATACTTCAAACCCAAATCCTTAAATGTCGAAGGAGAAATTAAACATTCACTTTAAAAAAAAAATATTATTATGCAAACATATGACATCTTCAAAATTTTAGTAGCTTTTTTATGTAATATGACACTAACAAGATTGCATATTGGAAATTTGTTTCCGTCTGACTCCCCTACAGACAAGAATTCATTGAATGTGCATAAATCAAACATACTACAGTATATTCAGATTGTTTCAAAACAATACCGACAACGTTTCGGAAGTATTCCTGACACCAAAATAAGACAAAAAGTATAGAGCAACTTGGGTCACAAATGCTTCCTTTCGGAGTTACAGGCTGCCTTAAACATGGAAAAATGAACTTTAAATGTCCACAGCTCCAAAACTATAAGACCTACTGTAGTCGGGTTACACTTAGGAACTAGTATGTGCCCTATCCAAATATCCAAGTTTCAGAATCGTGCGGTACATCCGCAACAATTTTTATAGAGGTAGTTGGTGAGTACTTCAAATTATATGTCCGTAGCCAAACTCTGTCTATAAAAAGGGACGGTGAGTATCTTAGGATTCTGAAACATGTATTTTTGGTTAGCATAAATATTAGTTTCCAAGTGAAGTCTTGACCCGGCCACGATAGGTCTCATAGTTTTGGAGGTATGGATCATTAAAGTTCATTTTTTGATGTTTTCGGCAGCCTATAACTCCGAAAGGAAGCATTTGTGCATCCAGGTTGGTCTATACTTTTTGTCTTATCTTGGTGTTAGGAATCACCTCCCAAACGTTGTCGGTGTTGTTTTGAAACACCCTATATATATATATTACGGTCATTGGAAGACAACTTTATATCTTGCTGAAAGTTGACCAGATGAATTGTTGAGGTTAAGTGTTATGGAACACCCAGTAACAGCACTAGAGGGAGGTCGCATCGGTGAAAAATTAAAGCTTTATTATTACGAGCTAAAGAAAGAAGGCTTACCTAGTCCATTAACTTCTGTATACAGCTTTGAAATTTTCTTCCCTTGGGTTGTAGTGATAAAATTTTTAATTTTTACCGATGTGACTTCTCTAAAGAACTGAACTGCTACGGCCCATCCCTGGAAATACAAACAGGATGGAGCCTCTGTTGCCAGCTGTGTAAGAATAATTTAATATTTGATGTGATTTTTGTATATAAAAAGGTGATACTTTATGTGTTTTCCTTGTGCATTTCAGAACTGTCCAACGAAAGCCGAGGCGAGGCGAAGCGCGGCCAAGATCGCCCTTATGAACTCCGTGTTCAACGAACACCCGTCCAGAAGGATCTCGGATGACTTCATCGAAAAAGCCGTAGCGGAAGCAAGAGCATCGTTCAAGGTGAGAGAATCACATATGAATGCATGTATGCGTCAGCGCAATATTTTGGGAACACTTATACGAGTGAGTAATCCATTCTCCGACACACCTTTCAGATGCCCAACCTACAAAGGTTATTACCATTTCTACGCTTGTTATCTCGGGGTCTTTGTAAGGTCCAGTGTTACAATCTTTCTATTCTAAGACAATCAACAATTTGACTATAATTTCAGGGTGCGAATTACTGCGGGGATGCGGAGGATTTTACTGCTCAACAGGGATTCCCCGAAATCCCGATTTTTCTGTAAATTTAGTCTAATTTTAGGGGTGATTTTCCAAATTTTAGTATAATTTGTCCTCATATTGAATTTGTGCCTCCCTTGAACCCCCGAAACAAATTCCTGCGTATGTGTCTGTCCCTCAATCATTTTGACCCTCAAGAAACTAATTGAAAGATTTCTTCCGAGGATGTTTGTGTCCTTCCCCCGCACCAGACCATATTTATTGATAAAACGTTGGGAGTATTGTCAAGTTTTACTGGCTTTTACACTTTCATGTAATTTTAATAGAGTAGTTATATTGCAAAATGAAAGATATAAACTAATCACTTTTGGCTTCTTTTATACTCATAGCTACTAATAAGTTATATTCATTCTTTTCTTCTGTTTTCATTGTCACGCAGTACCTGTAGTTGTCACTTACAATGGTATCCTCATACCCATCAGCCTGTCTCTTAGTGAATTTGGATGGCGGCTTACAGAAACTACGAATAAAGTAATACTGTATAGATTTGTAAACATCTTAGATTGTACAGGTCCTGTACGTATACAGGGTGGTTCGGAAGTGGGCGTTCCCCGCCCCCTTTAGTTTCAACAGTATAGTGTTAGTTATGGTAGAATGTCTGTACATAGTTACCTTGAAGTCTTAAGAGTCATAAACATCGGTATTGATCACCATCCACGTCGTAACACAGCTGAATTCTGCGCAAGTTCTCAGAGATGTTTTGCAGAGATACTCCGGAGTCACGAGGGTGAAGGCGTGTTCCAAAACTGCTCGTAATTCCTGCGTTGTGTGATATCGAGTGTTTCTTACTTGTTGCTTTATAAAACCCCAGAGAGCATTGTCTGGTGTCGTCAGATCGGAACTTCTTGGAGGCCAGGCAAAGGAAGCTGGTGAAGATGCACAACCTCCTCCAATCCAGTGGCCAGGAAACGTCTGATGCATTTAATTGCGCACGTGAATCGCGAAGTGCGCTGGTGCTCCATCCTGCTGTATCACAAGTGTATTCGATATCATAATGTTACCAGACAATGCCAAGAAATGTTACCAAACAAATGTGGATAAAACCTAAAATCGTCAGAAAACACCAATTAGGGGTACGCTCACTTCTGGACCACGCTGTACAATGTAAGATACAGTACTTTCAATCCTATCCTCGAGCATACTCGGAAAGATTAGGTACGGGTATCTCAAGTAATATATAGTTAGTCCAATGCGCGTGCGCACAAGTTATATTCTCAAAGCATCTTAACATGTATATTACCTGAGTCTAGTACATCATTCAAATACGTATATATGACTTGGCCAAGGAAAAGCAGTCATCTATCAAAGAGTTTCAAAAGTTAAAAATGTAAGTTTTGACGTTCCACTCTTGTAGGTTTACCTTTTCTCATTTCTGTAACCATTTATTAATGGATCATAAAATAAGTTTAAATCATTTATTAAGAATTAGACCCATTTTTTAAATTTAATATTTATTTATTTATTTGAAAATTGTAATGAATGTCATCATTTTATGTTTCTTGCAATTAAGTTAATATATTACAAAATCTATTATAAACTATATACATTTAAAAAAAATTGGACCGTTTTTCTGTAATAAATTTTTAAAACGTACAGTGCACTACATAAGAAACATAAAATGAAGTTCTGGCCTGTATTAAGAGGCTAGAAAATATGAATAAAAGCAAGTTTTGGTATAAAATATATGTTTTAATGGTGTAAATGAGCAGGAACTGAGTATTTATAGAACTACGGATTATCCGACCTTTTTGTTATCCAGCCTGATCTTCCGCCACATTAAAACAGACAGTCGGGAATCGAGCGCCTGCTACGTATACAACCGAAACTCTCACGGAAGTTTGGCTGGTTGCAGACGACTAGCGTTATGTTAACTTCATGTCAACAAGTTCGAGGATTTTTCGGAAGTCAAATATCTTCCATTCTTGAAAAAACCAGTGTTAAAAAGGAAAGGAAAGACGAATCTTATCAAGTACCAGTCAAAAGGTAGCCCAGGGCAGAAAATTCCGCCGGAAACGTATCTCCTACCCTTATCAACACGGGTACTCAAGTATTTTAGCAGTACTGCCACCTTTTGGTGAAACGTGTCTATATTTAATTAGACATGTAAGAAGATGCCAGCATAAAAATATGATATGCCATAGAAGTCCGGGTCTTATTATAAAGGTCTATAAAGAAAAAGAAATCTCAAGAAAAATAACAAAAATAATATAAGCATACACTTTCTTCTTTAAATTTAACGTTTATATTTTGAATGTATTAATTTATGATTTAGACAAAGTGCTGTATTTGGTTGACCGCTGTTTCAAGCACTTTAAATAAAGAAGGGATCCACGGTGGCTCTATGCGGTCTCAGGCATCTGACTTCGAATTACGAAGCGCAATTAATTCATCGTGGGTTCGACTCCCGCTGAAGAGCACGAATGTTTTTGTGCTTGTGTTCTGATTACGTGAGATTCATTAGAAAATTATGAAGACTAGTTAGTGTCCCGATTGGGGTGATTTTTTTTTTAAATGGAAGAATGCTTACCTCTGGTGCGAGAGGTTCCTGATAGATTCTAAACCAAGTTAGTTTGTAGTGGACAACATAGTTTCCATGGGTTTTCTCTTGGTTCTCTCCTTTTTCTTTGACATTATTGTTCCACCAATTTCTTTCGTAACCATTAACTTTCATGAATCTTTCATCTTCTTTAGCTTAAGGACATAACTGTGGCAAGTAAAACTAGAATTTTCATTAATAATAATAACAAGACCGGAATACGTAGCCGAGTAGATACTATAGAACTGAATGGGGAAACAAGCCCGAGGCCGGCCAAAGAAGAAGTGGGAAGATTGCGTTAAGAACAGTACGGTGTCACAGCGGATATGACACAAGATAGAAACAAGTAGAGGAAGCGATCCGGAAAGCCATTCCTAAAAGCTAACCACTGGCATGACAGCCTATATGGGCCTGAGCCGCTCCAACTCCATCTGTTAGCGACCGGTTGAACTACGTCCAGACTAATGACGAGCACGCGGTCACCACGCTGTCTCTTAATAGGCGAATCAGTAGCTTTCCAGATCTAGTGTCCGTCATGTCTTTTATTAACGTGACTCCCCAGTTTACCTCACGACGCCAAAAATTGGAGGAAGCATCGGCCGGGAATCGAACCCAGGATCACGCGGACATGAGTCCAGCGCTCTAACCACTAGACCACGGTGTCCCTGAAATCTGACCATAATTTACTGGGAAAAGGCTTAGAAGGAAGAAGAAGAAGAAAATAATTATTGTTAACATATTAACCATCTAATGAGAAAAACAAACGACTATGTGATTGGAAGAGTGTTAACAATGGAAGTTGATGGGAAGAGAGGTACAGGGAGACGAAGAAGGAAACTAATTGATATGATTAAGTATTAGTTCAGAGAGAGAGGTCTAATAGCAAGATAATTCCGGAACAGGGATTTATGGAGAAAACTCATTAAACCTGCATAAGTGGGAAAAGACGGAAAATATTATTATTATTATTATTATTATTATTATTATTATTATTAGTAGTAGTAGTAGTAGTAGTAGTAGTATTAATTATCCGCATCGCTTAATGAAAATAAAACAATTTAAATGTACAACTCATCTCTTACACGGGAGGGTCCCACAAGTTGTCGCTAAAATCTGATTGCCACATAGCACATCTGATAGAGCATCATGAGAAATGAACTTGAACAAAATTTAAGGTGCTATGGACCAGAAGGATAGGAGCTACGGGGATTCAAAATTTGAATACCCAAAGAATTATATCATGGAATTATATATGTTTAAAGTAAATATCTTGAAAACCGTTAAAGCAATCAAAGCAAAAGTTGCACAATATAATGAGAACAAAATGCCCTATCGAAAACCATAAACATTGTTGCCATAGGTGAAGCAGTGTTGCCAACTCAGCACAAAATAAGTTATTATAAATAGCATCATATACAAGTGTGCACAGATTTAAAATGCACTATTATCACTAAACATAACAGCGAAGTATAGTGGTACAGTGTTGCACGCTATTGGAGCTACATGTGCTGAAAATGTAACAATGGAGATGTCTGATACGTGAGAACAAAGGGTAATAAAAGAATGCATTAGAAAAATGTGAGGATTTTGCAATATACTTCTGTAGTCCCGATGAATAAGCAGACAACTCGCGAAAACTAAATGATACACGCGAGGAAAGAAACACATGTTTTCTAATTCCGTAAACTGGTTCTCCAGGTTATCTTATTAGTATTTGGAAGAGTACTTTCTTGGTTTGGTCTTTCGTGTTAAGTAACATATTCTTTTACTTCCTCTCCTACATACCATATAATTATGTTTGTACACCGTAATATTACCATATTCACATTGGAAATATAATTATTTTGTTACTACCTCATTTCGTTTTTAGTCGGACCGGATAGCAGTGTGGTCTAGAAGGCTAGACAACCAACATATTAGGTATCGCGGGTTCCAATTCCGCCTCGGACATGTTTTTGTTACATTTCATTGTTATCTTTGTCTTCATAGTGATTCGAATCCCACTTTGCCCTCCTATATAGCTTCGAAGCTGACACAGGACGTAAAAATGGCATCACTCAATTTCGTTTTCCAAATGCATCAATATTTTGTGAAACTGCTGACATTTTGCTATGTTATACTACCTGTGCTATGCATTTGAACTAAATTCATAGTATGAGACCCAGATTTCTTTATTACCATCTGTTGCCACATATCCGACCTCTCCATTGTACACTTTCAGCACACGTAGCTCCAATAGTGTGTAACACTGTACCACTACACTTCGCTGTTATGTTTAGTGATAATAGTGCATTTTAAATATGTGCACACTTGCTATTTATATGGTGCTATTTATAATAACTTATTTTATGCTGAGTTGGCAACACTGTTTCACCTATGGCAACCCTGTTTTTTGTTTTCGATAGGGCATTTTGTTCTCATTATATTGTGCAACTTTTGTTTTGATTGCTTTAACGGTTTTCAAGATATATACTTTAAACATACATAATTCCATGGTATAATTTTTTGGATATTCAAATTTTGAATCCCCGTAGCTCGTATCCTTCTGGTCCATAGCACCTTAAATTTTGCTTATGTTCATTTCTCATGATGCTCTATCAGATGTGCTATGTAGCAATCAGATTTTAGCGACAACTTGTGGAATCCTTCCGTGTTAGTACCCGTGAAATATCCTATTTTTGTTTTTAGTGGCATGGATTTAAACGGAATGGGAAGTATCACTGTTCATCTCAGCGACCCCGTAAACTATGGATCCGACTCTAATATAGGTCCATTGCGATCTTTGTTTAATATCTCCCCCTTTCCAAGTTGCAGGGCTGAATTTGGATGTAAATGAGATCGCAAGTTTCATTTGTTCATTTCAGCGACCCCGAAAACTATAGACTCAGAACTAATATCGGTCATTATCGATCATTTGTAATATCTCTTCACGTCCCACTTCCCTAAGATGCACCATCAAAGTAATACGATAAAAACCATCCCAAGCCATACCTCATCTATGCTGAAAATTTGATCCAGGTCGGTCGGGTAGTTCAAGAGTGCTGAAGTCACAAGGACAGTCACTTTTTATTATATATACATATACCCTCCCCCTCTTCTTCGTTGCACCGTCAAAGTAAAACGATGAATACTATCTCAGGCCCGAGCCTCATCTATGTGGAAAATTTGATCGAGATCGGTCAGGTGGTTCAAAAGATTAAATCACAAATATAGTCTCTTTCAATTTTATAATATATATTATTATTATTATTATTATTATTATTATTATTATTATTATTATTATTATTATTATTATTATTATTATTATTATTATTAATAATAATAATAATATACAAATTCATTTCCCACGTATGTTGGTAATGAGAAGAGAATTTTCGAATGAACATTCTGCCTAAAGAATCCAACAATTCTTTCTATCATTATCATATAATACGTATGTGTATGTGAATAGAAGTTACAATGAACTTAGAAAGAGGATTACGTTTGTTTCATCACATATTTTCCCTTTTCCCCCTCCTCCAAACGTAAAGAGAGAGAGAGGGAAAGCTTTCTGTTACTCCTTTTGGAATACCATCATTTTTGACGAGATTACTTAACATATTTTCCCAACAGCATTTCCGTGCACTCTCATTATAATCAAAACAAGTTCTGGAAGGAGATGCAACTTGTAGAGGGCATATGGATGACGTCACGATGCAATTGCCAACCACTTCTTTTTCTTATTATTGTTATTATTTTTACGGTAGTTATAGCATAATTTCATCTTTTTAAAAACTATTTTTTTTAAAGTGGTAACTAGTTGTCATTGCAGAAACAAGGTAATTAATATTATATTATACGTAATATTCACCTTATACAAAATTACACTCCTTTGTTTTATGTGATTACATGTATATATATATATATATATATATATATATATATATATATATATAGTGCTCCCATCTTGCTCTGCTGGATACCAGGATTTCATGATCTGGTAGTTGGAATGATCACATTGTGGAATTAAGTTTAGGTGGCTGAAATCTAAGAAGGATCCCCATTTTAAAGAAGCGAAATTAGATGTTAGCTAGTATGTTGACCTTTATGATCTGAATGCCACAGTTTACTATTATTATTATTATTATTATTATTATTATTATTATTATTATTATTATTATTATTATTATTATTGAAACAACGAGCAATTACATTGGTGTATAATTGGTGTACACATTTTCTGTCTCAAAAACTTTATTCGCTCATTTTTATAGGAAAAGCTGCGCTGATTTAAACAATAACAACCGTTTCTCTCTATCACGTAAATGTTTTACAGTCACAGCAATTACACTGAAGTAATTAACAAATGTCTAACATATCTAAAAGATGTTAATTGTTTATCTTCATGAGTATTTTGCATAAGAAACGTCCCTCTTCCGAGTCCAACAGTAGTCTGCCAACATATTTGAGCTCCAATCTTCTTGATACCTTTCCCGATTATTGAAATGTACTGATGGAAGCATTTACCGTGTTTGTAGCTTACAGTTCACAGGTTTTCCGAAAATAAATCTAAGTGACAGTGAAAAGAGTGAATCCTGAGACTTTTTTTTTCAACAAGTGCTTAACTAGATCTCTATAGTTGATAGATTTTTGTTGTCATATTTCGGCTTTCTCCAAATCATGGAAACAGCAAATGGCATATGACCTGAACCATTTGTATACTCGCTGAAAGCCTTAAACAAGTAACACAACAAATGTGAGGGTTCCAATAATTGTTCTTCCCGAATAGGTTCTTTCTTTGATATTTAAATCAACTCACCACACTATAAGAGAAACTATCCGGATGCTTTAGGCATTTGTGTGGTATACTTAAGATCCTACAAACAAACCAATGCTACTAATAAAGAACAATAGTCTGCGGATCACTTCAGATATTTGAGCAGTGCAATCATCAGCCAGAAAATGTTTAGATCGGAAAGTACTGACAAGACTATATTTCTTCCCTTGCACCAATTTATATGCCTATTACTTCGCTTTGCATCTAATCACTTTTCGAAAAGAAGGTGTGAATCGGGCCACTTCATCGCTTGTAATAATTAATGTGGCTTTTCCTGGCTATAAGCTCCCATTTCATTGCTTGTAATATTTACTATATTTCCTGTTTCAGTATTCCCTCAATTATTTTAATCATTTTCTCTGTCAAATAATTTAATTTTATCTCAATTTGTAATAGAATTTATTACATTAGATAATAGTTTACCATCGTTTTTGTAGTTTTTCATTATTGGAAGTACGATTTCATCAATGACTTCAGAAAGGCAAGCCTTTCGTCTATCGAACCAAAATATTGAATAACCAAAAACCCTACAAAAAGCGTAAAAATCCTTTTGTCAAACCTGTAAAGAGTGTACTTGTACTGTTCTCAGAAGTACATATGCTATACTTCGTCCCCGATTGTACAATAACTGCTCTAAGAAATGCTAGCTTTTAAAATTATTCGATCTTTTCTAATCTTTTCTAACAATTTTCTTCTTGTTCCTGACAAATGAATGACGAATGAATTGCACCGAAAATGATATATAAACACTTAAAAGATATGTTTCAAAATGTACGTAAAACTGAGCGCGATATTTTTATCATTTCATGAAAGTTTCAGTTAAAATAGAAAAGATGTTTCTTGCATATTGTTCCTTCTTATATAGGTATATATTTAAAGAGAATAACTGTATAAGGAAAAAAAACTACAATATCCCTTTAATTCAATGTCTGGCGGCTCTATTTGTTAAACATTATCAACCAGCAGCATCTGTTGTAAAATTATGTAACTGTAGTTGATTCAAATATCTTGTGACTTTTATGATCTGTGTTGCCTGTTGCCTCTCTCACACACAAGGTTTAAAAGCATGCAACCCATCAGAATCCTTATTGAGATAACTTTTTTTTTTGTAGGATGCTTCCATTTCCCCCTTCCGCTTTGTTTTAACTGAATTAATTCAGTTTGATGGTCAAATAAAATGTCACACATTTTTAATGGAATGCTGGCCAGTAAATAATGTCAGGTTGTGGTCAGAAAGGAAAGAGAACAGACAATAATTGATATTCAGTTGTTGAGCTCGGAGGTCGCTAGTTACATGTTTATAGTTGAGATCAAGGTTGCTAGATAATAGTATAAATTTATGGTCTATTTACTAGTAGTATGAGCTTATTGTTAGGAGAAATGTGTGTTACTGTTAATATGCCTGTGTCACTTTCCCATCAACAATAAATAGAAGACAAACAAAACAATCTGTTCCGGCAGAATTATTATTGTTATTAAGTACTAGCAGAATACTCGTTCCTCGCACGGGGAGAATACGCTTCGTTTTGAACATGAAGAACTGAATTTGGATTTAAACTGCATCGGAAGTGTCAAGTTCGTCTCAGCGACCCCGAAAACTATACATTCGATACTAATATCTTTCATTTTCGATCATTCATACATATATATAAGCCTTCCACTCCCGCAAGTTGCATCTTCAAAGAGAAATGATAAAAATCATCCCAGACTCGAAGCTTAATTATGTGGCAAATTTGATCGAGATCGGTCTCCTGGTACAAGAGTTACTAACTTTTATATATATCCCCCTCCCCTACGTTGTACCGTCAAAGTGAAATGATAGCATCACTCCCAAGCCCGAATCTCATCTTTTGAAAATTTGATTGAGATCGGTCGAGTGGTTTAACCCATCTGAAAGCCCGGGTCTAGAAAAAAATATGTGGCCCCTGCTGACTTTGCCTAAAACATTTGTGAAAGTTCAGCAGGAAAATTAAGGGGCCGCGGTGGTATCAGTGGTAGAGCGTTCACCTCTGGTGCTTAGGGTCCCGGATTCGATCCCAGCCCCCGCCAAGTGAACTTTGTGGTGGACAAACACCGTGTGCGTGGGGTTTCTCGGGGTTCTCCCGTTTCCTCCCACTTTCTTCATTCCACCATGTCATTCATTACGCATCATCACCGTCTCCTTTAGCCTAACCGGCATAATCGTGGGACGTAAAACTCAAAGTTTCATTTTCATTTTTCAGCAGGAAAATTAAAGGAATATGTTTCATATTTTTGGTCATATGTTGTCTTATGGTGATAATTGTATCCTGTATGATTCTTTTTAGACATCCAGTTGAGATTTTGATCAGAGTGGAGGCCCGGGGCTACAGCCCCCCTAAGCCCCTCCTTTAATCCGGCCCTGATCTCGTCTCGTGGAAAACATTACTCTCATTACCATACTACGTATGTACTGTTATCTAGCTGGTGTCAAATGAAAAACTTCATTAGGATATATTCTTCAGTGTCAAATGCATCTTAATAGGTAATGTGTTTCTCGTAGGCCATCAAAATGTGAGGTTTACAAAAGAAATCTCGATTTTATAGACAACTGCTATGAGTGGTCAAAGCGGTTTTATATTTCAAAAATTGGTTTGTAGAAAAGACTAATGTTTTGATTTTCTTCCAAAACTGGTTTGGTTTTTGACAAAGGTTGTTTTAGTAGAAAACCAAAATCTCTTTCACAGGAAACGGAAATCTGTTTTAATACAAAACGGAACCGGTTTTTGATAGAAAATCTAAACCGGATTTTAGTCGGTTTGGATTTTTTCTAAAAAGTCGAAAAATCAATTTTTGTGTTCACCCAGGAAGAATCTATCGATTGGTAGATGTGTCAACTTCGGATTTTTTTTAAACGCTAATAACATTGTGGAATTTGCAGTGCACATAGGGCTACCTGTTTATTTGTATGAAAAATATACAGAAGCATACTTGAAGCAGTATTTAAAGAGAGAAAGAAATTAAAAAAAAAAAAAAGATCTTCAGCTTCGTAGACGAGCAAATATATCTTTACAACCAGCGCGGGATTACCACTAGGCCCGGGCCTAGGGGCGTATGTTCGACGACAATTTAATAAACAAGACAAAAATTTCAAAGTTGTATAATAATAATAATAATAATAATAATAATAATAATAATAATAATAATAATAATAATAATAATAATGTAAAAATAAGAATAATAAGAATACTTCAATTTAGAATGAACGTCTTCGAACTAATGATTTATTTAGTGAACTTATTCGCTTCAATTATTTGTAATAAAGTAGTTAAAGTTGAGTGAAATTACCTATTTGCAGTAAACAGTTTCGTACAGTCGGGTGCGTGAGGCTGCGCGCTCCCTCTTGCGCGTCACATTAGTTTGTGTCATCATGGTCGGGTGTCCCCTCCGCCCATGGCTGCGGCACTAATTGCTTTTCGATGCAACGTGCTACCTACCTACTTTTTCTGTTTCAAATATGGACATACTGTCATCTCTTTGGTTAAAATAGGAGAGTTTCATGTTTGAATATTTCACTATTACGAACGAATATTTTAAAGCTATTTTCTTTTATTGCATATTGTGAAACTAAAACTAATCATTTCCTATAAGTTTATTTTAAAAATATAAATTTGTAACAATACAAATCTTCCTATATAGCATATTCAACATAAAAATGCAATAAAATTTATTTTTAAAAAGGTGAAACAAAGAAAGGTCTAAAATGACTTTATTTTATATTGTATTAAAATTTTCTTCGTTGGTCGGGATAAAGAGCGACAAACATCTTCGGACTTAGAGGCGCCAAAACATTAAATACGGATCTGTTTACAAGGGACTTCTTACTAGAATTCTGTATATTTCACCCTCACTGTCCAAGCGAGTGGAGTTGCCTGTTCATCTTAGATACGTGGATTTAATAATCCACACACACACACATACACAAAAGTAATAATTTCTAAATATTAACTGTTAAAAACAATTAAAAACGATGCTTTCACAAATTCATTAAAAAGTTATTTTTCGAGAGTGGGGTAATTCATTATTATTGCCTTATTAACAAGAGTGTAGAAGAAATGCACTGAACAGGTGAAAGTAATTTCTTGATGGGACAAAATGAAGAAATTCATCTGATACGAAAAGAATTGGGCACTCTTCCATAACATTTTTTTTTTTTTAATGGGTGTTAAGGAAGTGGTTCGCTCTGTGCAATGGTTTTTCTCTTAGTCCCGTTTCTTCATTTTACTCCATAAAAAAATCTAATTTTTTGTGGCATTAATCTAAACTTTTGTTAAATAAGGCAATACCACAGAATTTAAAATAAGGCAATAACACAGAATTGCCCCAGAAAAAAATCTTTCTATTGTATTTTATGTATTTTTTTGTCTTCAGAAGTTATTTATACAATTATTATTTTTTCACCTTTTAGTCTTTATTCAATATTCTTTAATTGGAATTGTAAAAGACAATAGTTTCTCTTTTCTTACTACGAAAAGAAAAAAGTATCAAACTTGTTGTTATACTGTATAGTCAACATGGCGCCTACTCGTCTGCAACAAACCAAACTTCTATGATTATGTGGGCTGCATAATGAACAGGTACTCGATAATTGTTTATGAATACTGCAGTATGGTTCCCAGCCTGAGAGCCCACCCCCTTGAGGAGATGTGAAAAGCAGGCAAGAGGACGCAAATTACTGACAAAAATAAACTCTAAAACTATGAATAAAACACTACTTATAGTAACCGTTTACAATTTAAGTAAAGTTCGCAGACGCTATGTATTTGACATTTTGTGTGTCCTATTGCTATTCTAGATTTCTACGTAGTTGCAAACTTAATAACTAATTGTTGATATATAATATATTATTATTGAAGATAGTAGAAGAATGTAATAGTCATCTCAATTCGTAGAGTCAGACTAAATACACGTATGGCTAACGAGTTGCAAAGAGGTGTAGGTGAAGGTCGTAGAGTCTGTGAAGGGGGAGCCAGGTAAACAAGGTTGAGAAACACTGAAATAGTAATTAGTTTTATTAATTTTACGGTACGACGATAAGCAAGAGCAAAATTATGTAATTGTCATGGCTGAATCCGGAACAAAATGTAAAGTGGGTCAATCCATCTGAAATGGTCCAAACATGGTGAAAATGGTTGCTCGACCATCTCTGAAAATTATAGAAATTGGAGTGTGATGAACCTTGTGTATGAGGTCAATAATATCATTCAGGTTGCCGTATGTTATAACACAATTGGATTGTGTTAGGTTCGGTTCCAGTTCGGGGCAGGTATACTTATGACCTGTGGGGCTCGTGTCTTGATCCGTATGCCTGAATTATGATTTCACTAAGTATAATTATTTTATTTAGACACTGAGAATTTCCATTTGTAATGAAAGTGAATGATGGAACGGAGTATAAAATTCTCTTTTGTGCAGTAGTGGTTAGAGATTGTGGGATGAATTGCATGTAATCATTAATTAAGATGGGTTCGATCCAAATCAGTTTATGCGCGTACCCACACTCAGTGACACGCCCGATACACATCCGTACAATTTCTATACCAACTAAATATTTTTACCGTTCCAGTAGTGATTTGCGTGAGAAACTGGTATGGAGCAACTGAAACATAATGCATGTATGATATTGATTTACTTAAACACAAGTATTATACATACAACATACATACTTACTTCAACGTTTTAGTTTGTTACCTCTGTAAATTTTATATTTTAGGATTTTCATTTGTCATTCACCATATTGAATACAAGCCCATAAATTTTATTGGAAAAATAAAAAAAATAAAAAAAGTATTTTGAACACTTGAATTTGAATTTTGAACTATAACGACGATGCCGGCAAATTACTTAACAAATCACCAATTCACACACGCACTGGGGTTTGGAGATTTTGAAAAAAAGGAGGGGGAGGCCAATAGATGTATTGGGAGGCTGTTTTCTAGAATCTTCTTTCCATTTTTCTTCAAAGGGATGTCCTGTTTTCCAACTTAGTTTCTATTTTCATTATTCAGCTGTGTAGTTGGCAATGTACTTGCTTATGTTTCCACTGATTGATAATTTACAAAATATATTGATCTCTTGTTTTATCTATGTTCCTTTATCATAACATGAGTGAAACTCAACATTAGACTTGTTCTTTAGAGCTGAACAACAACGCTGTCACAAAACTAAAAAGGTGTGCTCGTACTTAGTTTGAGCTGATTTGAGGCATTTTGTATTATTTTCGTAGAACTTCACTGAAACTTACGTGAATTATAAAATAACACAATTTCTGCAGTTCACTCCGACTTATATTGGTACGATTTCACAAAGGATTAGTAAATTGACTTAGGATTTTGATGCTGGGCCATGTACCTCTTCTATTCATTACTGCATCCATTTTCGCGCGCACTGTTCCCGCCTTCTTCCTCTAGCGTCGGTTAGCTTACTCCAATCACACCAAAGGATTATTTTAAAAAAAATATCCATAAGCAGTATTGTTAACAAAGAATATGGATCACGGGTATTAAATAATCTTGCTCTTAACATATTATACTTAAAATTCTGAAATCAATAAAAACAACTTAGGATGGCTTTTGAAACTGCGGTACTATTTTTTGGAACATTACCATATCACGTCCTTTTTGTTCGGTCAACCGGAAATACAAGTTACTGCTCACAGCACTGCCAACTCATAAAAAAGGATAAGAATAACACAAAGTTTGCGTCGACGTATAATCCATGCGGCCTCATTCCAATTCAGCCAAGGAAAACTGGGAGAATTTAAAATGGAATGGGAGTGAGGGGGGGCCACACGCTCACAGATGGCGTGCGATTGGGACGATGATCTTCTTCGAAGATTATCAGAATCCTGGAATTTCGGGTTTCCTCTTCTTAAGTTTATTTTTCCGGTTATTATTCCTCTTCTTTCTTCCGTTATTAACGTTTGATTCATAACGGTTCACTAACACTTTACACAAACGTAGATGGGCTTTTATTTTATGGGCTATTCACTTTAAATGGGCCTTTTTTTTGTGTGTGTGTGTGCATGCGTAAATATAAGATTACATTTGTTTTTATAAGACAATATTTCAATATAAGTTGAGTAATATTGATTATCTATTACATTTTCATTTTATATTATATCCTATTCATATTCTATTTATTAACATCAAACCAATATATTTCTTACACTATTACTTAAATCAAAGTTTTCAATTTTTTTTTTGTAAGTATCTGACTCGTGTTTTAACATCTTACACTAAAGATAATTATCATACTGAACACATAAAATTTTCAATATTTTGAGAAAAATGACACATGAAACGCAAAAATAACCTTTTTCATTAATATATGCTTCCTTATAACTAATTCTCAACATAACTCTTAATAATGTAATATTTCCATTCTTCAAATCTTTAAAATACAACATTTAAACAGCACTATCAATTAGTTAATTAACTTCAAACACAATTCAATAATACAGTAACACGAATATATGAAATAAAATCTTTCATTCGTAAACAAATTTTTAAAACATATTACATATTAAAAACTTTATTTCACACACTATTGAATAATATACGTTTTGTCGAGATTTAATAAAATTTATCGGCGCCTTAAAGATTCACAGCTAAATTTTTACAACGTAATAATTCAGTTATGACTCTCTCTAATCACTCGACGGGATCTGCCTGGCTAAATTTTGAAGGAACCTACCCACAATGAATTATTTGTTCTACCTCCCCGAGATGAGGCCGAATTAAAGAATACAAGGTTAAAAACTTAAAATAATAAAGAATGGGATTTACCAAAATAGCTTACTCCGAGCATTAAAAACATGTTACATTACCCAATACACATAAAAGGGGGGGGAACCTCATCTCCATGACTTAGCATATTTCTTTGCTGGTTTTTCCATTGCTTTGGAAAAGAAATATCAACGGCCATCTGGAAGTCGCATAGCGGGTCACAGATGCCTGCATATATATGAAACGACTTTTTTTTTTATATATATATATTCCTTGTACTTGTTTATTTTGTGCCACATAAGGATTCTGTAGATTTACTAACGCGAATTCCAACACATCAGATGAACACAAATTTTTACAGTACAGAAAATTCAAATACTTATCAATATCTAGCAATTTCTCCAATATTTTATGTATTCGTTGGTTATTACTTCTGGATTGAACACTTTGAGATAAACATACTGGTGTTGTAGTTAATGCATTGCAAAGAACAGTTTCAACACTGCTTTCTAGATCCGAATTTTTAAATTCGTTTGAAATTACATCATGGTATTTCTCAGAACTATGTTTTACTGCTAAATCTAACCAGATTTTACGAGTTTGTTTCGTAGGTTTCCACACCTTAAGTCTATCCACTGAATGTGAACCAATTGATTTACCAGTTAAAGGATCTAACAATTCGAACACCTTTTCTGAATTGGAGGGTTTGTTAACACAAAGATAGGGTCCCTTGAACACATTGAAAAATTTGGAAATTTTCTTGTCTGTTGCGGAACTTAAGTTTGTCTGTTTCAAAAAGACCAAATCATTCACCTGTATTTTGTGTTTACTCTCCTGTTGTGAGTTATACCTTTCATTTCGCTTTCGGATCACTTCTTTTCTTTTAAAATCTGCCATTACCAATTTATTGTCCCAACTTTCATTATCGTTTTCGTTCGTATCATTCGTAAAAATACCAAAATGTTCGAAGATAGGTTTTTCAGCCTGTATGTTCAAATGTAAACTAGCTGGACTCGCGCCAAGACTGCTAGATATAGAATAGTTCAGCAACACAACGACTTGTGGTATAAATTTCTCCCAAGAACCATGATCATCTTTACAAAATAGTCTAAACAGCCTATTCGTCTCCCGATGGATTCTCTCCACTGCGTTCGACGCCGGATGGTAAGGCGTTGAATAAAATATCTTAACACCATATTCCTCCATTTTTTGTTTGAAATTTTTAGAGATAAAACAACTACCATTGTCCGCCAATATAGCTGAAGGTATTCCTAAGTGCACAAAGTACAATGTCTCCAAACATTTAACTACGCACTTCGTAGTAGCGTTCCGGATCGGATAAAGAACAAGGTAACGAGTAAAGACGTCCAGAACTGAAAGTATAAATTTACACTTTGAGGGAGATGGCACAAGAGGTCCGATAATGTCAATCGAAATTAAGCTCCTAGGGCCTTTCACCTGTATGGTTTCTAAAGGTCTCGCCGGGGGTCGAGTATCGACTTTAGTTCGTTTACATTCGAGACAATCGTTTATATAGTTCATCACGTCTCGCCGCATAGATTTCCAATGACAGATCTCGCTGATGAAGCTTACTGTTCTTTCGCACCCGAAATGTCCACGGTTATTATGCATTTCTTCAATAACCAGATTTACTAAAGATGGTGGGATGCAAATTCTCCAACTATTAGGAAAGTGAAAGTTCTTATACAACAATATACCATTTTCTAATTTGTAAAATTTTTCTACATTTCTGTTTTGCGTCTTACTATAGGGATCATTTGGTTTCTCTAGGAATTTAATGATTTTACTGTACTCAGGATGTTCCTTTTGTTTTTCGGTTAACTCTCCTGGTGTGAGATTTCTGAAGAATGATGGAAGTACTTCTAAATTGTTTATGTCCAAAATTTCACTAGGAGGAGCTAAAACTATCCTGGACAATGCATCACTAGCCACATTTTCACTACCTGAAATGTGCGTTATTTCTAAATCAAATCCCTGTAGTTCAAGACTCCACCGAGCCAAACGAGAGTTCCAATGGCGAATTTTATTCAAAAACACTAATGAGTTATGGTCTGTGTAAACTTTCACGTGATGGCCATATAATAAATGTCCCCATTTACGTACGGCTGTAACGATTGCATACGCCTCTAATTCTGTGATCGTAAAATTTCGCTGTGCACTATTCAAAGTTTTACTGTAGAAACCAAGTATGTGTTTTTCACCGTTAACTTCTTGAAATAATATACTCCCCACTGCTACCAAGGAACTGTCTGTCACTAGACAAAAATCGTGATCTAACAGCGGATGATTTAACAACACTTCTTCAGCTAACGATGCTTTTAACTGAGTAAAACTTTGCTCACATTCGTCCGTCCAAACCCATTTTTTATTCTTTTTCAGAAGTTCAAACAATGGATTGGCTAAATGAGCGAAATGATATACAAATTTAGAACACCACTCGAACAAACCTAACACTCGCTTAAGTTCCTTTACATTTTTGGGACGAGGCAATGTTCGAATTGTTTCTACATACGACGGATCCTTTTTCACGCCTTCAGGTGTGACTACGAAACCAAGAAATTGAAAACTCGTATTGCAAAATGAAGATTTCTTTAAATTTACAGTCATATTGGCTTCTTCTAATTTTGTAAACAACAAATTTAAAATTTCTAACTGTTCATCAAAAGAAAATGTTGGTACAGAAATGTCATCGATGTATGTGACTAATTTATCAAATAATGCATGACCTAAAACAACCAAAAGACAAGCCATTAATCCTACACCTCCATTTGCATATCCAAAAGGGATAGATGTAAATCTATACATTTTGCCATTCCACGAGAATGCCGTATAATCTCTACAATTTTCAGAAATTGGAACTTGTATATAACTTCCTACTAAATCAATGTTTGATACGTATTTAGCGCCCTGAAACTTTAACAACAGATCATCAATTTTATTTACCTTTAATTGTTTTATTTTTACATGCTTGTTCAAAACAGTTAAATCTACCACTACTCGCATTTTACTAGTGTTTTTCTTTGGCACGCAAAAGATTGGGTGTGAGTGGATTGACACACAAGATTCTATTACGCCACATTGTAACCACTCATCGATTTGCGAATCAATATGTTCTTTGAATTTATATGGTAATGTATACTGCCTTTTAACCAAAGGTTGATCAGTGTCTACCTCAATTTCATATTCAAATTTGGTACAACGTCCTGGAATATTTTTAAAAATTTTCCTATGTTTCAACAACAATTTGAACAATTTCTCTTTCTCAAAATCAGACAATTGTGCTTCCATAACCCTTTCCCGTATTTCTGAAATTGGAACAAATTCACTTTCAATTTTACAATCAAATGTATTACAAACTGCAGCTCTATCTAACGATTTACAATGCGATTTTTCGATCTCACAGTCTATTTCTGAAATTTGCTGTGAATAGTAATCAAACAAAAATTTATCTTCGTTAGCAACTTCTAGATTTAACACTTTCATTTCTTTTTCATTACTACAAGAATTACGAACTTTATTATAAGCTTGATCAGAAAGAATAACATGATTAACCCATTCTTTTTCTAATTTTTGTTTTTCACTGACCAAATTATTTACTATGGGACACTCTACATTTACTTTTCCAATCTCAAATAAAGTTTCTGATTCATCATCGCTGTCGCTAGTAACATTCATTTTAGCTTCAATACCAACTTGAGATACAAAATTTACCTTCTTCTGTACATCACCTTTAGTCAGGATTTTTGTAACTTTCATGTTGTCAGCTTGACCACCTAGCATAGGTACGTTAACAATTTCTCCTTCCTTTTCAACCGTAATAGAATTATCACCAAAATCTATCTTTGCCTTGGATTGTGTGAGAAAATTTCTACCCAATAAGCATTCAGTATTCAAATCAGAGACAACTAGCACACGTACGTCAAAACTAACTTTCCCTATTTCAATACACAATATTGTTTCACCTTGCACCTGTTTCTTTTTCTTACCTGAAAAATCCACCAACAAAATATGTGGAGCTGGTCGCAAGTGAGGGTGTGATATTATTGACGCTATACGTTTCCATGTCTCTAACGACAAAATACTAACCGAAGCTCCAGAGTCACACAAGGTTACTACTGGTTGATTTAAGATCCGTACTTTTATTTCAGCTGACCTAGCTTGACTATTAAATTTCTGTTCTTCATCACTACTTTCAGATGAATCAGTGTCCCAACTTACAACATTCACTACATTTTTTCCAATTACAACAAGCTCGCATTGCGAATCATTGAGTGCATTTTGACTTTCAGTACCAAACTTACCATTTACATTACCAACTCTGCCAACCGCACTCGCGTTGGAGAGCAACTTTAGTTTAAATGTTGATCTTTGTTTTGTGGAAACATAACTCTTGGGCCATAATACGGAATTTGTGGTGCAGATTGAGTATATGTAGACATTGGCTGTGTTCGGTTCATACCTTCATCATGGTTACTATTTACAAAACTCACTCTTTCGTTTTGATTTGAATTTCCATACTCGTGATCATCTTCGTAATTACTACGATTATTACCCTGACCTTCATTGCGATCATTATTCCTTCTGTAATTATTCTTACCTTTGTTCCAATGGAACTTTCTCTTGTTCGGAGTTCCCTTTCTTCTGGATCCGTCAAACTTACCTTTACCTGAGTTTTTGTGGTTTTCATTACCATAATTTCCCCTCTTATTAAAATTCTCGTAATTCCCTTGCACTTCGTCTACCTAATTGACACGTACAGTTCTACCATGAAAGTTGTTTCTATCGTTAGTATTTCTGCTGTCATAATACAGTGCTTCAAGATTTTGTATGGCTGTTAAAAATGAACTGAAATCTAAATTTGGGAACAACGCTAATTGTCGTCGGTAAGAAATAGGGATCAACTGTTTAATCGTATTTACAATGAAAGTATCCGGTATATTAGGTGACAAACCCCGTATCTTATTGAACCTTTTGTGAACGAAATCGGTAACCGTACCATCAGTTTTCGGATTGAACGCTTGCGATTGCAACACTGAGAGTTTGCTTGCGATGACTTGTTCAGAACCAAATTGAGCTTTGAATTCTTTAGTGAAATCTTTAAATGAACGAAATGTACCTAATTTTGACTTGTACCATTCACGAGCGTTACCGGTAAAAATAAACCCTAATACATCTAAATATTGGGATTCAGGTACGTCTACAGCGTGCGCTGCGATCTTAAACTGCTCTAAAAACGAAGTTGGTGACTCATCATCTTCTAAACCAGAAAATTTCGGGAACATTTCGATGTCACCGTGACGCAATATTCGTCGTTTAGCCCTTTTTACGTCACTCCTATCTGATTTTCTCACTTTAATACGCTTCTTTAGTTTTGTTGTCTCACTAGCTGTCGAAGAACTACAATCTGTTTGGTTGTCACTACTCATTTCTTCCTTACTGCTGTATTTTGACTTACGGCTACTCCTATCATCACCGGATGTACTTAATCTACGCCAGTTACGTTCACTCCCCTCTCTGCTAGCATGTTCAGTCAATGAGGTTAACTTCGTTTGGGTTTCATCTACCTTAATTTCTAAACCTAACAACCTGTCACCTAACAAAGCAATATTTTGATTCATATTGACGACGTCAATACCGGGAGGGATAGTGTTCTGTGATAGAATATCAACCCTACTATGCAATACTACAACATTTCTTTCTAACTTATGGGTCGTATCATTTAATCCCACTAACATTTTTTCTTTATTTTCTAAATTATCTTCAATTTTATTTACTGACCCCTCGATTGCTTCAATTTTCTCAAAAGCTCGGTCCACCTTTTCTTCACATTTACCCAAATCGACCGTAATGTTCTCAAGTTCCTGATAATTCTGAAGTGTTTCCCCCCATATTTTCTCACATTTATCATTTACCTTTTCATATTTCTCATCTATTTCTTTGGATATTTGTTCATATCTACCTACGCATTCTTTTTTGAATATTTCTAATTGCACCTCAAGTTTATCGTCGATCTGCTTTTTTGTCATTTCAGAAACTTCCACTATTTTGTTTTCTAAAAACTCACGTACATTATTAGTTTCTTCAACAACTTTTTCTATTTTTCCTTCCAAAGATTAATTTATTTCAACTATTTTATTTTCTAACGATTCACGTAAATTTTGCATTTCGCCTTTGATGGCGTCCAACAACTTGGCATTGCTTTCATCCATTTTGTACCATTACATACAATTTCTAAATACGAGTCAGATACTTTATACCTTTATGTTTCTACACATAAATCACTACTTTTTACATGTACGGTAAAGGAGTTCTGTTCCTGTTTCGGAGCGCCATTTTTATAACACAATTGGATTGTGTTAGGTTCGGTTCCAGTTCGGGGCAGGTATACTTATGACCTGTGGGGCTCGTGTCTTGATCCGTATGCCTGAATTATGATTTCACTAAGTATAATTATTTTATTTAGACACTGAGAATTTCCATTTGTAATGAAAGTGAATGATGGAACGGAGTATAAAATTCTCTTTTGTGCAGTAGTGGTTAGAGATTGTGGGATGAATTGCATGTAATCATTAATTAAGATGGGTTCGATCCAAATCAGTTTATGCGCGTACCCACACTCAGTGACACGCCCGATACACATCCGTACAATTTCTATACCAACTAAATATTTTTACCGTTCCAGTAGTGATTTGCGTGAGAAACTGGTATGGAGCAACTGAAACATAATGCATGTATGATATTGATTTACTTAAACACAAGTATTATACATACAACATACATACTTACTTCAACGTTTTAGTTTGTTACCTCTGTAAATTTTATATTTTAGGATTTTCATTTGTCATTCACCATATTGAATACAAGCCCATAAATTTTATTGGAAAAATAAAAAAAATAAAAAAAGTATTTTGAACACTTGAATTTGAATTTTGAACTATAACGACGATGCCGGCAAATTACTTAACAAATCACCAATTCACACACGCACTGGGGTTTGGAGATTTTGAAAAAAAGGAGGGGGAGGCCAATAGATGTATTGGGAGGCTGTTTTCTAGAATCTTCTTTCCATTTTTCTTCAAAGGGATGTCCTGTTTTCCAACTTAGTTTCTATTTTCATTATTCAGCTGTGTAGTTGGCAATGTACTTGCTTATGTTTCCACTGATTGATAATTTACAAAATATATTGATCTCTTGTTTTATCTATGTTCC
Source organism: Thermobia domestica (assembly GCF_964235325.1). Taxonomy (NCBI): domain Eukaryota; kingdom Metazoa; phylum Arthropoda; class Insecta; order Zygentoma; family Lepismatidae; genus Thermobia; species Thermobia domestica. The sequence continues at coordinate 37,330,394 of NC_137469.1, forward strand.
TTTATCATAACATGAGTGAAACTCAACATTAGACTTGTTCTTTAGAGCTGAACAACAACGCTGTCACAAAACTAAAAAGGTGTGCTCGTACTTAGTTTGAGCTGATTTGAGGCATTTTGTATTATTTTCGTAGAACTTCACTGAAACTTACGTGAATTATAAAATAACACAATTTCTGCAGTTCACTCCGACTTATATTGGTACGATTTCACAAAGGATTAGTAAATTGACTTAGGATTTTGATGCTGGGCCATGTACCTCTTCTATTCATTACTGCATCCATTTTCGCGCGCACTGTTCCCGCCTTCTTCCTCTAGCGTCGGTTAGCTTACTCCAATCACACCAAAGGATTATTTTAAAAAAAATATCCATAAGCAGTATTGTTAACAAAGAATATGGATCACGGGTATTAAATAATCTTGCTCTTAACATATTATACTTAAAATTCTGAAATCAATAAAAACAACTTAGGATGGCTTTTGAAACTGCGGTACTATTTTTTGGAACATTACCATATCACGTCCTTTTTGTTCGGTCAACCGGAAATACAAGTTACTGCTCACAGCACTGCCAACTCATAAAAAAGGATAAGAATAACACAAAGTTTGCGTCGACGTATAATCCATGCGGCCTCATTCCAATTCAGCCAAGGAAAACTGGGAGAATTTAAAATGGAATGGGAGTGAGGGGGGGCCACACGCTCACAATGTACAAGTGTTTCTGAATGGCAGCCATCTTTGTTTTCGTTGGAGTGTCAATTTTTGTATTTGCAAGCGTTTACGAGAACTATAGTTGCTCAGGATGTACGAATCAAATGAACACCAAACAAAAACGAATGTTTAGAGGAGAGACTGAGGTACTTTGAGAATATATACTTTTGCTTCTAAATAAATATGTAGGGTTGCAAATCAATACATGAAATCACCAGAAAAAGTATAGAAAATTACACTTTTAAAGAAGTTGTATTTTGGAATGGCACAAAGGAGGGGGGTTCATAAGTTTTGTGCTGAATACTATTGCATGTAAACAGTCTGCAGAAATATCCACAGCTATGATACTACTGGCATCTCATATTTATTTGGGTCCGAAAGTTGAAGTTTGTGATTTTGATGCCCTTTTTGGGGTGCAATATCTCAGGAGGGCAAATTGATAAAAATTACTGCTTAGGCCACAAAGTAATACTGTATGTGAATAAACTATTGCAAGAAAAATCACGACTGGTATTACATGGAGAAAAAAGTGAGGACATAGTAAAAACACGAAGAAAGCACGTGCGTGACGATGGTTGTAGCCTGGAAAAATTTAAATGTTTGAATATGTTTCATGTTAGATCTCAAAAACTACGCATGGTTCAGCAATTAGGCCCGCTTTCGTTTGTATCCAGTTGTGCAAAAGCTTGCGAGTGGCGTTTGTTCCATCTTTCTAGCTCCATGATCTTTGTCACGTCTATATGGTAAGGAGATTAGCTCCCCTTTACACTCACGACACTCTGCATATTTATTTAGAATCAAGAGTATATATATATTCTCCGTGTACCTACAGATGCGCAAGAGTCGAGGTTTAAGCCTGTCTCTACTCGTCACGAGAAAATGTCTGGACTCGACTCGAATTCGAGACGAGACGTTTCGAAATTCGAGTCGAGACAAAATATACGAGTTAAAATATACGCACACATCAGCCAGAACATTATGACTACGTACCTAATTGTCAGCATGTCCACATTTGGCATGGATAACAACGGCGATGCGTCTTGGCATGGACGCAATATTCCTTGGTAGGTCGCTGGAGAGAGTTGGCACACATGTGCACACACACAATAATTATAACTATACTAAATTACTATAGACTACCAATTGCTCATTCAGAGAATTTATAAAGTTCACTTTATCACAATAGTTTTATACAAAGTAGATAATCAATTATTATTATTATTATTATTATTATTATTATTAATAATAATAATAATAATAATAATAATAATAATAATAATAATATTAATATTATGTTTGAAGTACCATCAAATATCATGACATTATTTATTAGTATTAATTCACTGAATTGAGCTGAAAATTAAATCTTGATCACGAAAGATTAACTATTAAGTTTATGCATTCTGTACCTTTCTAAAGTAATAAATGCTGGAATTGGTTTCAAGGCTGTTTCTAAATGAATACTTTCTTCAAAATAACATTAAAATTATAGAAAGATTTTCGAGACATTCGAGTCGAGTCGAGATTTTTACGAGTAATCTCGATCTCGACTCGACTTGAAAATTCGAGTCGAGAAATACGTTTGTCTCGACTCGTCTCGAATTTTACAGTGTCTCGACTAGAATTTGAGTCGAGTCGAGTCGAGATTTGAGACATGTTTCGTCTTGTGCGCATCCCTACGTGTACCTCAATCTGTCCTCTAAACATTCGTTTTGTGTGTGTGTGTGTGTGTGTTCGTTTGATTCGAACGTCCTGAGCAACTGTACTGTTCTGAAACGCTTGCAAATGCAAAAATTGACACTCCACCGACAACAAAGATGGCCGCATTCAGGGACATTTGTACATACGACAATGTGAATAGTGTTATTCTTTACCTTCTCATACAAAAGGTTCGTCACACTCCAATTTCTTTCGGAGATTGTCGAGTGACCTGCTCTGGACCAGTTCATATGAATTGACCCAAGTGCGAGACACCAAGACCAATATCCTTCAAACCAGGACTATTTCAGTCAAAACGAGACGTATGGTATTCCTGACAGTACCCACAATTCGATTTTACTCAGCGACTAAAAACTGTACTCTAGTATATTAAAGAAATACTAGCGTAGGAATAAATGTCGAGTCTGCTTAAGTATTTGAAATACTACGTTTATTTTACAGATACTATTACTGTAATATTATTAATAATAATAATTTGCCACAAATAAATTGGAGATTTTGTCACTGCAGATTTTGACGGCGGGATTTTCAACACTCTTCAATACGAAAATATTTCTCGCGTCGTCACTGGCAACACTGTTACAGCTAATGTTTACCGCCAGTCAGTCAGTTTTCGTTCTAGCACTGACGTGTAACCGAGGTCAGAGGTACTCATCTCATGCTGAGATTTTCCTGAATAATTTATTTCAAACACGTTTATAGTATTTTGACATGCAATATTTTAATGAGCAGAGTTTTGTCAAATAAAATACGATGACATTTTGAAATATAAAAGTATTTGTAAAACGAATTACTTCTTATCAAAAAATGTTCTCTGTTAATTTGTTACTGTTAAGAGGAATACCAATAGGTATAGCTTTGAAGATCCCGTTGACGTAATTAGTGAATGAGAATAAGTATTTTTATACTGTAAGACGGGGTTACTTTGGACAAGATTTAAACAATTTTAAAGAAAATCGCATGTAACTTATAAACTTAATGATTTAGAACAATGTATTTTAAACATATAATAGCTAGATATATAAGTAAAACATTAGTGCAAGTTCATTAGTAAACATTCAGAATGACCATAGTTATTGAAATATAAACTTTGGTGGGAAGTAACCCCATAGGTGGGGCTACTTTGCACAACATACAAGAAAGTATGTTCAACATACGACTATAACATTTCTGTACAATGTTTTCCCTTCAGTATCTATACATTTTACTTTCTACACAAAACTGCATGCAGTCTACAAATATTGATATTAAAATGATGGTACTGGTATCAGTACTTAGTTTGAATTATCGACATTTGTGAAGAAAATTATGTATTTTCTGGTACCGGCACAGGAACCACATTTTAGTAGTTTACCATATGTCCCACAAAAATGCCAACTCAGGAACAAAAAAAAAAAAAAAAAAAAGTCCCCCATAACTGATTTGCCTTTGTTGCTCTTTATGTCCAAAAATATCATCCCAAACGTAATCGGAAGTTTTATGGGATTTGGGGTTTTCAGGTTTAAGCCCACCCAAATTTCACGACTCTTTTTTTAAAAAAAATCTAATGCTAGTAATTTCTATGAGTATGAGCTGCAACCCCCCCCCCCCCAAAAAAAAAAGTCTAGTGATTTCTTAAAAAAACGATGTCTTTTTAAGTGAAGCTCCTCTCAAAGTACTTTTCTGGTTCCACCACTGTTCATAATTTATTTTCCAACAATAAATTCATTCCGGTATTTACCTAAATAGGAAATTTACCTAAATTTAGAATGTATGAGGTTCCAGTAGTAATAATTTCCTATCTAAGCGGTATTTTGGACCGGTGCAAAGTAACCCCGAGTAGAGGCTGAAACCGAATTTTCCCAGTTTTACTTTTTTATGACTTTAAAACGTTTTACATTTCAATTTCAAGTATTGCATCAAAGTCCCATTATACACAGTAGTGTTCTACGAAACTGACTTAACTTTGATGGAAATTCTTGTGTGTGATATCTTTAAAATTTTCGCGGCCTTTACAGTGACTGCTTTCCATACCTCTACAACAACGGACCCACCCGGTAATTAGAACTGATGTTAACCGCCAATATTACAGCCAAAATACAGTTAGATGTTCTATCTTAGGGTGGCAGTTGAAACTTTCTCCTTTTTCAGTTCATGGTTTTACCGACAGAGGACTCTGAAACTCCTGTCATATTTTGTGCAAAGTAACCCTGACTTACGGTATCATAAATATTTAAAATGGGACTTAGGATGAATCTAAAAGGAATCGTAAATATTTTACTTCAATGATTTTGCTACGTATATATATATATATATATATATATATATATATATATATAACTATTAGATAGTGAAATGTATTCGATACATTGGAAAGGGGCACGGTAGCTTAGTGGTAGAAGTTCACCTCTGGTGTGTGGAGTCCCTTGTTCAATCCCAGCTCTCGCCAAGTGCTCTTTGTGGTGGACAAACACCATGCTCGTATGTTTTCTCAGAATTCTCTTGTTTCCTCCGACCATAAATGTTCAATAATGATCAGGCTGGGCGTGACAGTGATGTTCCTTGTGACACACATAAACAGGTTTGACTATGGTATTCGCGTACTGTTACCCGTATGTTGTTGTTCTTAGGAAACATCTATCTGATCAGTGAAAATATCCACATATTGAGTGGCAGGAATTAGTTCTTTGAGAGTAATAATAGGACCAGTGATGACCTAGAGGGGGAAAGAGGGGCTAGTATGTGTTGGTCATATCGTCTGCCTGTCGCCCCGACTGCTGTCCCAAGGCATGCTGTGTTGTAATGTAAGTCAAGTAATATAACAACTACTATTTTCGGTATGAAGATAAAATAGCTACCTTTCAAAATAATGTACTGCCCCTCCGCTTCACTCTGCCCCAAGTTGATGTCTCGTCATCAAATGAGACTAGCGGAATATCATGAAATTGCGGCTACTCATAGATAAAGAATTTTCAAACTGAATCTTTAAAAGAGCCCACGAGACGAAGTGAGACGAGAAGAGAAAAACGTTTTCTCCTCTCGTCTCATAATTTTGGTAGAAATCTCGTCTCGATTCTCGAAGATTTTTTTTTTCATCTCGTCTTGATCCTCGAAAAGCTTTTCTCGTTTCGATTAGCATATTCATGTACAAAATTTATGAACTGATTTCTTTCTTAATGTCATCTAGAAGTTATCAGAATCTTTCCGTCTCATGAGAGTTTCACGAAGGGTGTGATATAACAACATTCAAACCATGTATACTGTTGGAGTATATTCTGTAATGATTTGCGTATCTTTAAACGTTAATAAATACTCTCCATTGTGTTCGTACATTTACTTTATCAAATTATAATGTTTATACTCGTACTATTCAGCCTTCCCCATTGGTTTTTGCGGTTAGCACGTGTATCCTCTCTGCATGTGGTTCTGGATTCGATTTCCGGTGGGAAAGCATAAAGAATTTAATTCCACAATCATTCAGTTCGTCAATCACCCGTCTCCTTTAGCTGCCAAAAACGTGGGACGTTAAACAAAAAAAATCATTTTTATTTTATGCATTATGTAACATTAAAACAATGTTTAAGAGCTAACAAGATTTGGGTGAACTAATATTTTCCACGTGACTGTTGAAATTTCCCGTCTCGTCTTGAAAACAAGACGAAAATTATCATTTTTATAGTCTCGTTTCGAAAACGAGACGGCAATTGTCATGTCTGTAGTCTCGTCTGCAAAACAAGACGATAATTGTCCTGTTTATAGTATCGTCTCGAAAACGAGACTACAATTGTCATGTTTATAGTCTCGTCTCGAAAACGAGACAACAGTTGTCATGCTTATAGTCTCGTCTCGAATTTGAAACGGTATTTCTAATCTCGTTTTGAGACGAGACGAAAATTTTTTGTTCCTTGAGCAACAATAGATTGATATAATTCAGATTTACCACAACCAAACGAATATTCAAAATGTAAAAATAGTTTTCAAGTGAATTTTTGTTGTAAAGAGTACAAACATAATAATAGTAACTAACTACAATAACTTCTGAAATAAATGCAAATCTATCAAAGATGAGGAAGTTAAACCCACACTACGCTTATAAAATGTAAAGAGAAAAAATAATACCTTTGTCTTAAGATAGGCGGGTATGAAAGAATAAAGTAAGAGGAATAGTTAGTGGGAGAAGTCGCTTCTTCGCTGCATGCTATAAATACGCGAACACATCACATCAACCTATTACTCCTTGTTTCCTAATCGCAACGAGAAAACAAAAATTGCTATCACCTGCGGCACAGCATCATTTCACATGCAAATGTAGATCCGGCAAGTACTATTCTGTACGCAGTGATACCAACTTTACCTTTCTCTAAGTAAGCATTGTTTTCAAAGTATTTGTTGAATTTATTCCAGGATAGATGTGTTTTCCAAGCCTTTTTTCTCTTTCTTTTTTTGCTTATAGCGACCTTTCTTAATATTCGTTCTTCTACGCAGTCCATATTACTTGTATAAATATTAATTATGTGTTTAACAACTTTTGAGATTAGTCATTTTTTCATGAAATACTGCTATGAACCCAATATAAATTGTTAAATTAATACTTTTCCTTGTATTTTTAATCGAATTCAAATCACATTCAACTATTCACGTTTCAAATTGGAAGTTAAGATGTTTAGGGTTTATCAATTGAAGGGTAAGGGGAAAAAAGAAGGAATGTCACAAAACTACATTTTCGAGAAAACGGCGTTTTAACATTGAAAACCGTGTAAAAAGAATAGGATTATTAAATCTTTCGCCCCTTTTTACATGGACATTTTTACATCTAGGCATGCGTGGCATATACAGTGAAATAGTACCAAGAGTCGCCAACAGATAGGACAAAGCACCCGAAAAAGCACATACATGGACATTCCTTGTTTTTTCCCCTTACCCTTCAATTGTAATATAACATTTATACGAGGGCAAGTCAAAAATTGTCCGCAATGTGGGTATAACTTTTCTTACTTTGTTTATTTTATTGTTATGCTTTTGTGGTCGTACTATGAATATTTGATCCTAATTCCTCCATTGTCTTCCTTTTGTTGTAAGATAGATCATGGCCGCTTCATTAGAAGTTTGCACCAAAGAGGAACAACGAGCAATGATCCGGTTTTTGTGGTCGGAAGGTGTATCAGGAACCATGATTAATTTCCAGACGATGTGCCACTTCATTAATAGTTTACTTGTCTGTCTAACAGAACCATGTCACGTGCACGCTGAATGTTGTCATTGCCATTATTTCTGGCTCCTTCCTCGTGCGACCATTTTTGAAGTTTTCAATCCATTCGTGCGGCAAGACATTGTTTCTGTATTGTGCCGAAAGTCTTTTATGTATTGCGGTCCTTGATACACCTTCCGGCCACAAACACTGGATCACTACTCGTTCCTCTTTCCTGCAAACTTCAAATAGAGTGGTCATGATTTATCAGCAACGAAAGGAAGACAAATGTAGGAAATATGAGCAAACTTTCCTAGCATGACCACAACAGCATAACAATAAAATAAACGAGGACAGAGGTCAGTATAAACAAAGTAAGAAAAGTTATAGCTACATTGCGGATAATTTTTGACTTACCCTCGGACATTATTTATTATTTGTAAAATTCCATTCTAATGTGTCTCATGTAGGGATTATATATTGCCGGGGCTGTAACACCGATTAGTAATAATTTTAAAGATAAATGTACTTACATAAAGGCTGTATCAAATACCAAATTGCCACTTAACTATCAAAGCATATTGTCCTCTCCACTGACTTAATAACTAGCACGTACACCTTGGTGCATGGTTTTCGATTCCCAGCGGAGAGCACTAAACGCGTTACAGTGGTTCGGATTGTACGCCCACGTCCCATATAGCCTTGGTGCTGAAACGGGAATCTAAAATTAAACAAACAAACAAACAAACTAAAGCGTATTATAATGGTAACAATACTGTAAACTAATTTCTGCGATAGTTTGGTATATTATCTGGTGGGACAATTGTATATAGTTTGAGTATTACTAACAATAATCGCTTTCAGAGTTCAGATGTAGTTGTAATTGTAATCCCGTATCCATCTCACTCGTAATTATTTGTTTCGTGAACGTAGGATCAGATCTGAACCGATTGAGCATGTATTTAGCAACTATTTCCCGATGTTCCTTTTGGAGAAAATTCAACTTTTTTGAAACAAGTCGAGCGGCGTTGCGTCTCATGCCAAACTATCAATAAGAATGGTACGAACGATTTTGTGTGAAATGATGAGGTCTAGAGCCATCTCTCTCAAGCTTGCATGACGAATTTCCATCACAAGATTTTTCACTTTGTTGGTGTTTTCATCGATCGAAGACCTTTCAGGACGACAGGAACGAGGCAAATCTTCACACACTTCTCGGCCTTTTTTTGAATATTTTGTACTACTTGTATGCTTATTGGATAAAACCTTCACCATAGGTTTTTCAAACATTTTCAACGATTCAGGACACAAAATTCCATTGTCAACACAAAATTTCAAACAAAATCTTTGCTTAATTCATTGTAAAAATCGTAGGCCTACTTAAAGTCGACTAACAAACTTAGCAGATATATGCAAACTACTTGACAGATCGCGCTCATTTTGCACATCATTAGGTATAGTAATGCTATCGTACAGCAGAAAGCAAAATACAGAATCTTTCGTGCATTTTACTATACGGATCCACACACAATTTCATTAAAAAAAAAAATATTTCTCTTTGGTTTCATTTTCTGTACCTTCAGCAATCATTTTCGAGGTGTGTGCTCTTGCGTTCTCGGCTGCAGATTCACTTTAACAGGTCTTCTGCAAAATACCAAGCAACGTGTAGTTTTACTATACGGATCCATAGTATAAATAGTATTAGGAGTAAGTAGTAGCAGGAGTAGGTGTAGTACTAGTAGTAGTAGGAATAGGAGTAGGTGTAGTAGTAGTAGGAGTAGGAGGAGTAGTAGTAAGGGTAAGAGTAGGTGTAGTAGATAGTAGTAGTAGTAGAAGGAGAAGTAACTAGTAGTAGTAGTAGTAAGAGTAGGAGTAGTAGTAGTAGTACTAGGATTAGGAACGGGTAGTAGTAGTAGTAGTAGTAGGAACGGGTTAGAAGCCCCGCAGGGGTAGGTTGGATTCTGTTCTCGACATAAAATGGTGAAATTTCAGTCTTACCAAAATTTTATGGTAGCTTATGGAAGATTACTTGCATTTCAGGTTCGACTTTAATTTCTATATTTCCACGTAAATCTCAGAGGTAAGTGCACACCATATTTTCATTATTTATACGCTACTCTATTAAAATATTATGAGAAATGTCTTCTGTAAATTTTATAAATCTATGGATCCGTATAGTAAATTTCCACCGAATCTTTCACGCCAGCTTTCTAAACGAGATTTGCGAGTACTTTTTGACAGAATGTACACAATGTCTATTTGATTCACTTGATATACTAAGTCTGACATGCGTGGTGTAAAGTAATTTCTGTCTTTATTTTTGCTAATAAATGATAAAATAAATAAATAAGTAAAGGAAATTGAAAAGACATCCGACACCTACTTTTTTTCATCAGTTTTTTCATTAATTTTTACTAGACATTTCGAAATGCTTTGCGCTCATTATTAAGGCGACAGGAAATGACTACAACTCACATTAAAAGTCCATTAAGCGAGCGATCCGAATGTCATTTGCCAAAGTGGTAAGAGAATTGGGAAGAAAGTCAGAGTTGCCAGGTAAAATTAAGGAAATTAGTGGTGGTACTGCAATAGTAAAACATTACACATTACATTGTTTTAATTTTCTTTTTCTCTTATGAATGCGTTTAGTACTTATTTATTTATTAGAATAAAATTAAGAATTCTGAAAAATCATACTAACTGAAAACAAGTCATCTTAAATTCTATAATCTTATTAATATTTAACGAAAAGAAAATGTCTAAAGATGAAACATAGCAATCAACATTTCATTGAGCTGAACAAAATTGTGGGTGTTTAAATCTTCAGAGGGGTGTCATTTGGGGAGGGAAAGAGGGAGCAATTGCTCTACTTCCCGAGCTTGGAAAATATAAATATAAGCAAGAAAGTTCTGTCGCTTTTTGTGAAGGTCTGAGTTCAATTGGCCCTCACACCGTGAATTGAATACGAATGGAGATAAGGCGAAGAGTACTACCTGGTTGTGGCAATTCAGTTACACCGTGAACTTGTGTAAGGACAAAATGAACATGGGACTTCCACAGAGCGTCATAAGGGCGTGTATGCTGTACGAGTTCAAACCTAGGTGAAATACCGCTGCAGCGGTACGGAAGATATGCCAGGCCTTTGGTGACGGTATCGTGACTACGCGGACACTGCAGTGGTCGTTTAATAAGTTTAAGCAAGGTGACGAAACATTCGAGGACGCACCACGTGCCGGAAGACCAACACATGTACAAAATGAATATCTTCAAGCAGCAATTGAGGCGAACAGTGGACAGACATGTGAGGAACTGGGACTAATATTCAGTGTGAGTGGAGAAATCATTCGGCAACACCTCCATCAACTTGGGAAACACTACAAGTTGAGTCGATGGGTCCCACATGATTTGACTCCGGAACAGAAGGCAACGCGAGCATACACCTGTGCTTCTTTGCTGTGTTGTCTAAGTACCATCCCATGAACCGGTTCCAAAACAGCCGAAACCAGCACTGAACCAGAAGGCTCTCCTGGGTGTTTGGTGAACTGCTTGCGGCACTGTGCATCGGGAACTGTTACCAGCTGGTTAGAGCATCAATACAACTGTGTACTGTCAGCAGTTGAGCCGCGTTCAAGAAAAAGTCAAAACTCTGGAGCCACCACTTCTGAATCGGAAAGGGGCCCTCTTGTTGCAGGACAACGCTAAGCCCCACGTGGCTAGGATGACCCGGGGCACCATTTTACGCCTTGGTTGGGAAACACTATTGCATCCGCTATACTCCCCGGACATTGCACCATCCGATTATCACCTGTTCCATTCCTTGGACAATCACGTTAGAGGACGCCAGTTTAAATCTCTAATAGAAGTGCAAAATGCACTTGACACCTTCGCTTCACGGCCCACCAAGTCCTGCCGTGATGGAATCCATGGCCTTCCAGGTACGTCTTCAGTGACATTTCGATGTTCGAAGGTAGTGGGTGGAAAAGCGACAGAACTTTTTTGATTACCTTTATATATGCCTTTTAATAAATCGTATAGTAATATTCTGGTTAAAAAAATCTTATTTCGGTGAACAATCCTGCCCCATGACCTCATGCGACGATTTTTTAAACCTAAAAATTTATGGTGCACGATAACTACTCCACCTACCTACCAGAGATGAAACGAATATTGAAGTAAACTTAATCAAGCTTTTCATTATGACACTAATAATAAGATGGTTAAATGAGATTTACTGTATGCTAAAATTATCGTTCTTAAACTTTGAATTTTTTGTTGCACTATACAATTTTGCTCAAATAAAGTTTATGTTAATCGGTAGATACCATTCAACTGAACTAAATGATATACATGTGAGGGATTTTCTTTCTTTTGCGTAGTTTCCAAAAAAGAAAAATTGATATAAACGAATCTTTATGGCGCTAAAAAAAAAAAAAATTAAATGTAATATTTCAGTTTAACGTCCCATGATTATGCCTTTTAGGCTAATGGAGACCATGATTAAAGCAAATGAATCATGATGGAATAATTGGTGGAATGAGAAAATGGGAGGAAACGGGAGTACCCCGAGAAAAGCCACGGAAACGATGATGTCCACCACAAATTTACTTGGCCGGGGATCGAACCAGGGATCCCATACACCAGAGGTAAGCTCTACCACTGACCCATCCTCCTCATGGCGCTAAAAAGAAATGTTTGTTGTCAATAATAATGAATGATTTTATTCTGATGAAAAAGTTTGTATATATACCATATAGCCCTACATAAAGAAGTACTCTGGATTGTATCTATTATTGCTTATCATCTCCTAGACGTGGCTTGTAAAATATTCTCTTTGATCAAGCTGTTGCAAACGTTAACTACATAATAAGCTTTCATTTAATGGGATTCTCAGGATTATGCAGAGAGACTTATGAAAGTTGTTTTGTTAATACGCCCATCCATCCGTTACTCCAGTGATACTGATAAGATTGTTTTGTTAGTACGCCCATCTGTCCGTTGCTCTTGTGAGACTGATAAGATTGTTTTGTTAGTACGCCCATCCATCCGTTACTCCAGTGAGACTGATATGATTGTTTTGTTGGTACGCCTATCCATCCGTTACTCTTGTGAGACTTATAAGATTGTTTTGTTAGTACGCCCAACCATCCGTTACTCCAGTGATACTGATAAGATTGTTTTGTTAGTACGCCCACCCGTTACTCCAGTGATACTGATAAGATTGTTTTGTTAGTACGTCCACCCATCCGTTACTCCAGTGAAACTGATAAAATTGTTTTGTTAGTACGCCCATTCATCTGTTATTCCTGTGAGGCTTATAAGATGGTTTTGTTAGCAAACAAGTAAAAATATTATCTATGTATCGAAATACAATAAAAAGTATTGGTAAATAAACTGATAACATGTTTTAGGAAGTCTAGCTCGTCTCATATAACCTTGGCACTAAAGAATGACATAAAACTCCCAGTTGCTTAATAGAGACATTCTGGCTTACTAGCGCAAGCGTTTGTTTGCATATAGTGGTTTACTGGTAAAGTGCCAATCTCTGAAACGACTGTGTTTTCATTTTTGATACTAATACATTTAACAATAGTTTAGAAAAGCATGTTGTGAGTTTATTTCAACTTCCTCCCTCTTATCATTCAGTTGATGATCATCTTCATTTTTGTAAATTCGTCTAGTTTACAAACAAATTTTAAGAAAGTCAATATAGTGATCTTACTGTATATTTATATCTACATCTATATATGTGATAAATACATGATCTATTATAACGACCATTATAAATATATGATTTTGCAAAACTAACCTTACTAATGGATTTCTCTGAAAATTCCGATTTTAATATCTTATCATATGATTTTAAAAAATTGAAAGTGATTCCAAAATGTTGGATTTGCTGAGTGTGGATCCATAACATTTTATCTCACCACATAGTCTTCCCTAACGCATATTATTTCTCAATTAAATGAACCTGCTCATACTTTCGGAATCACAGATCGACCCTAAGTTGTCTTGTTTCAAAACCTTAATAACATATCTCCTTTTTTCTGTTTCATGTTCGCATAATAGTTCATTATTACTATATATACACACACTCTTGTATGATGAAGTGTCGCCCTACTTGCGATAGTCTTATGTGCGACAAGGACTATTAACTGTCCTATGAGCGACCGATTCCATCTGTTAAGTGGCCCATGAGTCACCGATTGGTTCACACGAAGATAATGAAAGAAGATATGGTTCCCACTTCTTTAACTTGTTTCACGCTAGTGTGATTTATAACGTAACAAAATATACTATGAAAAATTTACGTTTCTAGAGATTTCATTTCTTTCAGCCGATTCACAATTGCAAGTAACATACATCCTTAGCAATTAATCAGATGTAAAGGATCTCAAAAGCTGTGTTTTAATATTGAAATGTTTTTCTCGTTTTATTCATAGAGTCTTAGGAAGTCTAAAAAGTAGATAGTTGGCGAAACTGTTACACGTTTAGGTTTTCCAAAATAAAATACATTTCTTTGCTTAGTGAGTAATTAGATTTGAATTAAATTAAGTATAGAAAGCAGAGCTTTTGAAGAAAGGGGATATTATAATTGGATTTTTAATAATTAATTACATAGGAATATACTTTTCGTGGAAATATTCCTGTTGTATCGTTAAGTTATTTGATGTTTTGTGTCAAATCTAACTTAAAATTAAGATAAATTTTAATTGCACTTATAGTAGAGGGAAACTATACTTGACGAACAGTATCACTGGCACGTACGTTTTGCATAGCAAAGTTATTCGGACGCTAATAACGTCAGAGGCAAACATATTTTAAGAAAGGAAATAATATCATCTTCCATCATCTCAATGTAAATGAATCGGTCGCTCATAGGACAGATAACAGTTCCTGTCGCTAATAGGACTGTCGCTTCTAGGACTAATTCCCTCACAATATTATGCCAATGCTGAAAATTAATTAGATTTGAGATTCCACTTACTTGCATAATGAAGTTTTATGAGATACCTAATGATCTTCATTCATAGATTAATAATCTTCATTCATAGACACACAAACAATAATAGTATGTAAACAAGAATAATTTATAAGTAGAGGTCTGCGCGGATACTGCATCCTCAATATATCTATCCACATTCGCACACACATCCTCAGGTAATGAAGTAACAATATATAAAACCTATTTGTTCTATGACAATTGCGATTTCAAAAATAGTTCCTACAATAACAAATGTAAATAGTTTAATAAAATTCAAGGGCTAAATATTCAATGCCATCTTTCCTTTTTGTAAGCGCAAAATAAAATATAATAAAATTCTTGCAAACATAAATACGAAATTAATAGAAAACGTGCGACTCAAATGCAGATTTCTGACAAGCAAATTGTCAAACCAGTAATACCATACAATATCCATTACTTTAAGTGCAAATTCTATTTTTTTGTTTTTCCTGACTCATAACGTGTTTTTGCGTGGAAAGCAGAGGTGAAATGAAGATAAAAGACCCGCCAGAAAGAAAGATAAACCTCTTTACACAAATAGCCGTAAAATCAAATTAGCAATTCATATAGGCCTGTATACCTATATTTATAGGGTTTAAAGGCAAAGAAAAAGCTAAACTAATTAACGAAACTTATTTTTGTCCTGGTTACTGTTTGTTCCGAAAGGGTAAATCACACTTTATTACAAGACGTAAATAACTAATAGTGTTTAGAAAAACAACCACTAAAATTGTCTTCTTTTCAGGAATGTTCACATTTTTGTCCGCCATTCGCAAAGGAATTAAAATTATATCTTCAAAAGGCTATAATGATGCGGATATCCGCATCCGTGCAGACCTCTACTTATAGGGCTTGTCATTTTTTTTTATTTTTTTATTTTTCAATGAATCAGTCAGTTCTGTTTCCTTATAAATATCCTTAGTTTTAAACATTTATTATTTTTGTGTCTTACAGTAACATGTAAATGTTTTATTCTTTTTATCTTTGCAGGGAGATCCAGAAGAAGCAGATAACCCTAATACAGGTATCGGTGCATTTAGGTTTATGCTCGAAACAAATAAGGGACGTACGATGTTGGAATTCCAGGAATTGATGACAGTGTTCCAGCTTCTTCACTGGAATGGCAGTCTGAAAGCGATGCGAGAGCGGCAGTGCTCCAGGCAAGAGGTAGTAGCCCATTATTCGAACCGCGCCTTGGATGACGACATGAGGTCACAAATGGCCCTGGACTGGATCGCGAGAGAACAGGAGTCTCCAGGGGTCATTGGGAGAGAACTGGGACTCGCAGAACGGGAGCTGGAAGCCGCCAGGCTCGCGGGTCGCGAACTTCGATTCCCAAAAGAAAAGAAAGACATTCTCATGCTGGCCCATAGCCAGGTGAACGGCTCGCTGTCCAGCTAATATACTCGCATCTAAAGGGACGTCGAACCGTGCTCTGCAATCAGTGTTGCCAGAGACATTTTCACTATAAATATACAGTATATATATTTAAAAAAATCGAAAGTGTCGATATTTCTTATAGTGCTCGACTACAGAATAGATATACCAAGAAAGTGATATTTAATTCACAAAATAAAGTAATAGTTGATTTGGATGTCTAATTAATTTACAACGCTTAAAGTGATTAATCTGAATCTGTGTCAATTTAAAACGAAAGTTCGTAATCTGTAAAAAGTTCCTATCTGGTTTCATGTCACCAAAAACTTAGAAAAATTAACAAAAAAAGTTTTAATTTACATAATTCAATATTTGAGTGACATATTTATGATATCTGTTTTATGCCATGTAATGTTATTTTATATTTTATTTATTGAAAAGAAAACAAAAAGATCAAATTAAAAACTGACTAAGCATTAACATTGAAAAATATGAAAAAATATTTTGATAAATTTATATGGCTTCTTTTCATTGATAGCTGCATCTGTGATATTGAAACTAAATTATCATGTATTTTTTTTTTTAAAAAAAAAAAGATGAAACAGTTTACACAATAATTTGAAAATAACTGTGACAGAAGTCCTTATCTGTGCTGAAATATTCACTATACTAATGTGAACGTTTAAATACTGACGTGTTGTTAATATAACGTTCAATAATAATAGAACAGTAGATAGTTTTTTTATAATTACATACAAATACATATAAACTAAATACAGAGTTTTAATTCCATTAATTGTAAGTTAAATTGGTTTTCGCGAATGTTTGTTTCATACTGGCAAGCGAACATTATTTTTTAGGTTATAGACTGGAGATAGCATCTTGTGCTTTTAATAACATTAACTTAGGTCTTTATAACTCAAACAGATCTATATGAGCAAAGGATGAAGGCAAACGTTGTATCGTAGATTTTGCCCTGTTACGTTGTTACACTGTCACGTTGAAACTTAATTTTATGAATTTTGGTAACTTATTTTTATACGCTGCACTTTCAAAAATTCCTTATTATATCAAGAGGTACTTATATAGGTATATGTGTGCAAAATTCATACAAATTGTAAGACTTTACTTAGTACTTAATAATCATCTAACTCTGATTTAGTTTTCATCAATATCAATAGTTTTGATCAATATCTTGTGTTTTTTAGTTCGTATTTGAGACAGTGAACAATCTTATGCTTACTGAAAAGGGTTATGATATTTGTAAGAGAACTAATATCATATTATCAATTGATTACATGTATCATATTTAAGTTTTTGGACACTTGGTGCTAATTATTTCTTTAAATAACATGCTTACAAATAGCTGCTAGATCTGAACATGAAGTATAGCTACAACGTATTTTTATTCCTTAACAAATAAACAACAACAAAAATGCAAATAAAGTTACAGAAGGTATCAATTCTATGTTTTTAAAAAAAATGTAAAGAAAAACGTTAAAATTTCTTTACGTTGAATTCTAAACTGATAAATCGTGCAATCTTCCCAAGAAATAAGAAAAAAGTTGTTTTATTATTTTTTTAAAGCGCAAAATTAATGGCCTAGTATACATGTTATAAACCTTATTTCTGGTAAAACAACGGCTGTTTGTCGTGCGCACTTCGGAAATAAAACGCAGGTAGATTGGCTTCTCAATAGCATGTAGTTTGAAAAATTGTTAAATTGTTGGCACGTGGCTAACAATCACCATTAAAGCTCAATCGCATCTGTTGTTGAAAAGTGTAGGAGGATAGCCGGACAACACGCATCGTCTTCGTGACGTCACGAATTTGCGTGATGTCGGTTAAAATGACGTCATGAAGTGGAAGAATTAGTGGTTAGTAAGTCCTCAAGTAGCCACCGATCATTTAACCAGTAACCAAGCACCACAAATTGCAACTGTGATTTACAAAACGTCTTGATTGCGTATTATATTTTAAACCACAGTTATTTTATTAAAAAAAAGTTAATGGCCCGTTAAAAGAAATTATTTCGTGTCGGTAAAATTACTTCAATCTGTAATTCTAATTTATTATTAGACAATAGCTACACAAAAACTGCGTGCAATATAGTAGTTGAAAAGAAAAAAAATGATGATAAATCTATACATTTAATTTCGTCAAGTATCAATTAAAATTCATGAAACATTGTTACAGTGAATTAAGATATTAGTCTTCTAAACTCTTGTGTCATTGTAACAAATAGTTGTTACTTAAAAACAAAAATATCTGATCGAGAAGATTTCTAGGGATAATGCATCTACTCAAATTTGGAATTTCAACAAGGAACTGCAGTTTCTGTTACTAAACTATGCAATTAATTTTAAGTATTTAATTATTTAGCTTGAACCAGTGTCATATTTTGACGAAAATTAAATGAATCCCGGACAGTAGTTCCTTGTCCCAAAATTGTTAATTTCTATAGGATCTGAGAAATACCAGTGGAATTATTGAAATCAGTTCAAATTAAGAAAGAGTCAAAATGCAAGATGGTTATTTAAAGTAGCAATTTGACATTAGCCAAGCCACAGATTTACTCTATGATAAGCTTTTCTTGGTTTTGGCATCATGTAAACAGTTTACTCGTGACTTAACAGTCCCAAACAACCTACAACAGTTGGTCTCGTTTTTTAATTTTTCCATTTATGTTACGGTCATTTAGCTTAAAATCTATACAAGTGTACAGAGCTGCCTAATTACGTGTAGTTTGCTTAAGTTCATTATATTATCAGTATTGTTGTGACTGATAGTTTAACAGTATTGTATGGTTTGCTCTATTCCTACAGCATGTGTGGTGTTTACTTCTGTTGCGATAATTAATACAAAGCTTAATCACTAACAGTTTCAGACATTATTCCCATTGAGAAAATTTATGAATTAGTGTTAGTAGTATATGAAGTGTTAATATTCATTATATTTGCCATATAGTAAATATTATTGGTTATTCATAATTTTCTTGTTTTTTTTATTATTATTATTAAACGATTCAAAACAAAAGTCAGATTCAGGTTGTTACTATAACAAAACAAAGAAAGCAAGGTAAGTTAGATGTCCCAATTAAGTCGTTTTATTGTAAATATTGTATGTAAATAGCTTTGCAGTGAGTAATATTGTAATATTATGGTGTAACATGCAAAAAGTTTTCTCTAGACAGACCAACATAACTGTCAAAATGTTAAGTGTGCAGGACACTTAGTAACGTAAATGTATGACATAATATAATTTCCTCTCTCTACGAGAATATATTGAAAGATAAATATTATTTTAACGTAGTTTGGAATGCCTTTAATGATCTCACTTGCTTGCGATATATATATATATATTGTTTCACAATTCATTTTTAAAAATCTAGAATAATATTATTAGAATACGCGTATCCACAACAATAACTATTTTTGTAAGTTTTCCTTTTTCTATCGGTATGGTTAAATATGATCGATTGTTTTTTTATCTTTCAAACATTAAGATCAACATATCTATCTATTAAATTCATTGTTGTTGAATAATAATAATAATAAGGCTATATTCAGCAGAATTTGTACAGATGATATTTACAGGATTTGAAGTTAAACTTTAAGATATGGTCATAAAAGCTAACTTTAAACATAACTTTAAGATATGGTCATAAAAGCTTACTTTAAACATGTATTATCTATATTTAATTTATTATAATATCTTAATTTCAAGACTTAGGCAAAAAAATTAAAAACGGTAATAATTTTAATCAATGAGTTGATATTGTGTGATTTTTTTATGTGGGAAGATAAGAAAGTATTTATAAGCATATTTTATACACAGATATATATGTAAAAATCTGCAATATCAATTCAATACGTTTATTTTAGTATTAGGAAAGATTTCGAAATTTTGAAAATTAAGTTATTTACTCGTACAAATGCTGTCGGAAGAAATTTTACATATTTAACTCAGTATTCCCGCCATATAACAAATAGCGTGCTAAACATAAAATGTAGAATATTTGTCAATAGTTTTACAAGAAGTTTCCATCAGTATGAGCAAAATGGACATGTTTTAAAAAATCAATATATAGAGCATCGAGAATATGATGCCAAGAATGGCGGCCAAATTTTCAAATATGTAAGCGTTATTTTTCCTTTGATTTTAATTCTTAATTAAAATGGTTACTTGGTGCATCATCTGTGGTTACTTAATTAATTTGGTGCATCATCTGTGGTTATTTTGGTGTAATCATATTTAAGAAAAATCTTGATTCAATCTTAACTTTTAAAATCAAATTTAAAACATAAATGTTTGAAAATATCACGAATACAAAACTTATAAAGATATTCGTAAATTATGCTTTTCAATTATTTAATATGTTATTATTTTAAACAGTGAATTTTGTACTTTACTGTAGGTTGATGTGAAACATGTTCTATACAGTTAACATTGATTTTTATTATTTTTATTTATTTTTAGTGCACAGTAAGTAACCTACTACGAGAAATCGGTGTATTCCAGAAACATAAAACAAGTTGTAGGTAATAATTCGGCCGAAACAAGAGTACTAATGACAGAAACCTTCACGTATCTGAAATGTATCCAATATTTTCTGAAAGAACTGTTTAAAAAAATGCTTTAGAGAGAAGTGAAACTTTTTTTCTTTAAATAATAATTCTGAAATGTTAATTTATTCGTTTATAAAGATTCTGTTTACCTTGTTTCTCCATATAAGTAATAAGCGTGTTTAGCAATAACCAATAATGGATTCGCTTTCTTACCTAGGAGTTGGTTGAAAATAAACGTGAATTTCATTTAAAGGAGAAATATTAAAAAAAAAGAAAAAGAAAAGAAAACGATCCTTCACATGGCGAAGATGCTCTTAATGATGATGTATTTTATGTGTAGGTTTAAGCATTACAACATTAAGTAGATTCAATTTTGTCTTATTTTGCAATCAGTTTTGTCAAATAGTTAAACCTTGTTTCATTCTTGCAAGTATAAAAACGACAAGTAAAGAATAAATAAATAAAAAAAAGATTATCCTCGAAGCGTTAGCAATTACTCCCAGATACAGTAACAGTCAATATGATAGCGTATAAAATTTAACCCCACCTTCGCTTTATATATATATAATGGTTTTTATTTACTTCGGATAAACTTGTTTTCAAAAAGACTTTTTTTTTTTTATGAAGAAAAACAAAATGCGCAACCAAAAATTTGCAAACATAACATATGCGCTTCTTTTTTCTGTGCAATCGACAACAACATTTTGTTTTTTAGGAATCATTTCAGCTGTCAAACAGTTCAAGATAACCCACCTCGCTAGGTCTTTCTTCATGTTTATCATATAACTGGTAACAGGATAAGGTGGACTTGTATGTAACCTGTACTGGCCCACGTTGTTAATAAAGTCTCGGCCCTGCAAACAAGCTAAAAGGCTGGCTGGCGAAGCAGGCAGAATGCAGCTGTACGTAAAAGATGGCGGGATGAAAACCTGTTGCTGGTTTGCTTGGCACAAGTCCAGTTTGCTCTTGGCAACTGGCCGACTTGTTCGCAAGGCACAAAACAATCGCATGTCGCTTTTTAACGCGAGGTGAATCAGAGGAAAAATCATCTTTTTCAGTTTTGGAAAGCGTGTATTCTGCTTCTTTTAACTGTTTTAATTCTGCAGCATTTAGTCTCCTCAATGAAGGAAAATATTCAGATTGCATTAATTTTATCAAAAGACATAATTTTTTCAAGTTACTAAACAAAACAAGTTTCATATGACGTTAACTTTTAAATATAGAACAAATATCAATGAAGTGTAAGAATGATATTCAGACTTGTGAAATAGTATTTTAAAAAACGCACAGAAATGCATACAAGTAAATGTATAATAGTTAAGAATAAACTCACAAGATTGAATAAAAAGATTTAAAAAGAAAAGCTAAACTTAAAGGAACTTTCCGATAATTTCTATATTATTGCTTTGTTTCGGTAGTCATGTTGTTATGGCTGTTATCTTTATTCATATTACCACAATGGTTCCACAAATTTAAAGCTGCTGAAATGCTCTTCTTTTGCTTGCGTAAGGTGTTCTTATGTTATAGCGCATATTTTGATAATTAACACAGTATGGTCTCCTGTTATGTACTTGAACGGTTCAAATATCCATAAATACTACATACAAATAACTCGTTTTTTGTACCTAAAAAAAGAGACACAACAAAGTAAGTGATGTTACATAATTTATACATTGTAGATATTATTTACTAATGATTATTATTGTTGAAATATTTTAATTCGTTATCATCACGTAAGTTGTGAGGGGAAATATTTTTATTTTCATTTCTTTTAGCTTTTTTTTAATGACAGATAAAAAGTTACTAAAGAAACATTCGTTCAATATAACATACATTCTTTTCTATCGGGTTGAATTGGTCAGAAAGAAAGAAAAAAAGTAATGTCGATATTTTTATAACTCGAAAAGTCGCGACAGTGTCAGTTATTTCTCTCTTTCTCTCTCTTTCCGAAGCTATTGGGATGGCAACGACACGAACGTAATTTGCATGCGAATAATTACCACTGGACAAAAACTGGCTTGGTACGCGACTAAATTAGCATAATGACTGCAGAGCCCACATCGTATGACCTGTACTGAATATTTATGCCTTAATATACCAAATAAGAAGATGCACAAGCGTGCGAGCTAAGGGGAGCGCACTAATACAATTACGGATACATACATACATACATACACAAACACACATACACATTATCTTATGTATATTTGTATTTTGTGTGTGTGTGCATACAATTTGAAAAGAATACAGGCTATTCAAACGCTCATTACAGAGAACATAAAATATCATACGAAATTAGAAGTGACATGTGAAACAATTCATCCAGTGAAAGAAATGGCTCTGTCCCGGGATCTCACATAGGCTATCAATTAGACATGACTTGCCGGGGAGTGTGTGATTCATAACATATTTTATTTGATTTATAGCAGAGAAATATTATTTGATATGTTTTGTCGTGAGAATTTGTATGTTTTAATATTATTATTTGAACAAGACTGTGATAGGGAAATTTATGAGTAAGGCATTTTGTAGAAAAGGACTTTTTTAATTAATTAATTAATTAATTAATTAATTAAAGAAAAAGTGTCACTTGTATATTTTGTAAATAAATTTGAATAAATAAATTCCAATTATTCATATATAATATACAATACCAGGGACTTAAGTATATGTGTTCAGCGTGTATATATTATATATATTAACTATTATTCTATATGTTATGTAATATAAATTTAGCGTAGTATTCACTATTATACCAATGAAATGATCTTTATCGTAATAATTAATTTAATTTCTTGAAAAAATATTGGATTGACATCATTGTATAAAAGATATTGAATAATTGCATCATTATTGTGATATGTTCTCTATTTAATTTTGTATGAACTCCATATCAGCTTGTAATTACAGTAATTAATATAAGTTCCCTTCATTTTAGCTTTGTGCAAAAATATTGGTTTGTAATCTTCCAGATAACATTTTTAAGATAACTGTGGAATATCGGTGGAGTTATACATCAGTGTTGTCAGAAACCAAGCGATTTTTGTATTCTTTGTGTAAATATATTTAGAGTTGGAAACAAAGGAAAA
The DNA here is from genome assembly GCF_964235325.1 of Thermobia domestica. Lineage (NCBI taxonomy): Eukaryota > Metazoa > Arthropoda > Insecta > Zygentoma > Lepismatidae > Thermobia > Thermobia domestica. The sequence continues at coordinate 37,354,030 of NC_137469.1, forward strand.
AATACATAGTAATTTGTGTTTAAGTATTATCTAAGAACAGTTTAATGTAAATTAAATGAGCATAATAAAACTTTGAACTGAGTCCCTGGTATATGTAGTGTTCTGTGTGTTTATAATTCTGGCATTATTTTGTTAATAGGAACGAAGAAGTTGGCGTATCAGGTTTGAATATTTCAATCACTGAAGAAAATACAATTGTCACTGTTAGAAAGACTTCACATAAAAAAATAAAAAAAAAAAATAAAAACTTAGATTATGTATTGTCAATAACAGATTGAGTATAAAGTGATGAAATTGGCAAACAGAGTAAATCCATCAGATGGAACGAGGAAAGCATACGTAGCCTTTGTATCAGGAAAGAAAATTTGTACATTGTGTACAGGATTAAAATAATGGTGCTGCATCAAATAAGTTACATTACAAATATATATCGGGAACATACACAATGGAACATTGTTTCACAAAGTATGGTAGGGCATACTTAATCTATACCTCCTTGTTAAAAGCTTTTAGTCAGTATTTCAGCACTCATGAACCACGTTAGTATCCATCGTATTTCCTAGATAATAATGGTTTTCGTATTCGAATAATTTGCTCGAATAAAAAAAAAATAAATAAATAAAATAAAAAAAAAAAAATAAATAAATAAAAAAAAATAGTTGATCGAAAAATTGTGGGAATCATTATCAGAATTATTAGTTGTCTCACCAGAGCCTTTGACACGCTAAACAGTATAGATTTAAATTGTACTTAATTAAAAACCCTAATTGTTTACATTCAACTTTTTATCTTTTTGCCCACCAGCCATCCACACCATATCTATGCAATTATTCAAGGATCTCGGTATGCAGGCAACCGATAGCACAAGTAATGACATCTATTGTATCAGGCAGGCAAGTGATAGAGCAGGTACCGACATCTATTTTATCAGGCAGGCAAGTGATAGCACAGGTACCGACATCTATTTTATCAGGCAGGCTAGTGATAGCGATGGTACCACCATCTATTAGCATGACTCTTTATTATTAAGATTAGCATGATGTACAGATTGAAAATTTGCCGTTAATTATTATTAGGATTGAAAGGATTGAACGGAAGAGGTTTAGATACTCTGTGTCAATAAGTAAAGTGATTTTTTTTTAAATGTCGTAAAACTATGTGAAAGTTGATTCTTTCAGGTTGATTCTGCTTGTTCTACCTACTTATTTGTCATCACCCATACTCAATCTGCTATTTTTTAAATGTGATTTAAATACAAAAATTATCTCATTATAAAATTCGAGCAACTAAAAATGTAAGCATTTCAAACGATCAAGAAGTCTTTCTTTCCTTTGTTACCTATAACGCTACGATGCATCTGAACGCATGGAACATATGTATCATACATAGATTCTCTCTCCTTTTTTTATGTGTGAAACATTTCTCGCGTAATATTGTAGAGCTTATCAATAGTGAGTTCTTTTCCCAATGTATCATACAGGTGATGGAAAAAAATGGAAGATAATTTACACGAACATGTGATCTTTGTAAAATAGTTATTGTCTTACACTTGTGCCATACTGACTTCAGAGCTTGCTTCAGTAATAAATACATAAAATGTCTACCCAATAATATAAATCTAATGCAATGGTCTTTGCTAAGGCCTACTACACTTATCGCTGTGTTGAAAACATTAAAACAAGGCTTATGGTCATTTTTCAAGTTTGTAATTATAAATAAATGTACTTCAACATTTCTAAACTTGAGTTTATTTAAATTGATAGAAATACCATTCCCAATTTGATTACTTGAAAGTTATGAGTTCAATTTTCCTTGCTCATTAAATAATTAACGGCTACGGCTTAAAGAACCAACAGGTTTGATGACAGATCAAAATCCTATCATTGAATGTTACCCTGTCTTAATCTAATCAGTGACACCTATTTCTGTGTAACTTTTTTTTTGGGAAGGGGAGGGGGCAAGAGGAAGCACTCAGGTTTGTCAACTATTATCTACCAATACATCAATGAGGCCTTTTATTCAAATACGTAGCCCCAGTAAATTTCAGGAGGGTCCGACCCCTCCTCAAGAATCAACGCCCATGAATCCAATCTAGTCAGTTTTGCTATTATTTGTTATTATTATTATTCGCTTTCCTTCACGGCTCTATGGAGCCTCTCACAAGAAACTAACTGGACAAAGGTCGGTGATGCGAAGTATATGCTTCCGGTCATGCCCCATAGACCTGATGACCAACACAGATTGAGGTTTTGGTGTAAAGGTTTTCTCACCGCCGAAAATAAAACACACACACGATTTTAAAACAAATGGAAAAAGTACCGTTCTGTAATTGATTCATCCGAAGATGTTCGGTAAGTAGTTATTCGATTTGTGATGACGGAAAGTGTAAATGGAGCCGAAATTTATCATTGTATGAAGAATGTATACGTGAAAGAGTATTTGTCAGTCAGTACGGTTTGTCATATAAGGGCATGTCAAGATGTACTGCAACACTTCTTCAGGTAGTTAGTCAACAATACATCTACGATTTGTCGTCCTACGACTGCCATATCTTCGGGCTACTGAAAACTCTCAAAGAGGCGCCATTGATAAATGGTTTCTCAACCATAGATCTTCTTCGCTCAGAGTAGCTATTTTATCGTATTATGTCACTGGGGCATTTTGAACCGACAGGGTGATTGTGTATACGCAAATATGTCAACTATGAATCACTCTTTACTTGTTGTGCATGCTCTCTCGTTTTCTAACCAATAAGTCATTACAGAAACAAACAAACAAACAAAAAAATCTGTCTTTATATACCGACCTTGTAATTAGGCTACCAATTATTATTATTATTATGGTAATTTTGGTCCAAATTGGTTAAGCCTCTCCCGAGAGCAAAAATTTATATAATACAATGGCTCGTTGTATGAACCACCAACAATTTCTCAGAACCAGAGATAAGTGGTTTTTTTTTTTTTTTTTTTTTTTCAAACCTCTACTCAATCACAGCCGTATGATCCCTTCATTTCAATCTCACATTTCATCTCAACTTGGTCAGCGTCTTGAACGCGTTCAGAAAACGCTCACTTAAAAAAAGGTTCACTAAAACGTTCGTAAATGGACAGTCGGAAAAAATTCCGGATTCCGAATACTAGTTGAAACTGATAATATTTCAACTCGAACTACGACCCTTTATCAATAGTAATGGTAAAACAAAGAAGAGAAACAAAGATAATATAAAATAATAATAATAATAATAATAATAATAATAATAATAATAATAATAATAATAATAATAATAATAATAATAATAATAATAATAATAATAATAATAATAATAATAATAATGAAACAATTCAAGAATTTGTACTGTTATCCACGTTTAACATTTCGGCCTAAAATATCACGTAAAGCATGAAGTGGTGAGTACACTATTTTTTATCTATAATAAGTAGCCGTAGTAGAATTTTGATATGAGAGTGAATGAAAATATTAGTTCCTTCTAATGGTTGCTCTCCCTCTGTTCACACTTATAAGGTTAGTAGATTGAGTGGTAAATTATTTTATTTAGCTCGCCCTCTCTTTTGGATTAAATTTGCAATTAATTTTTCGTCCATGTTTATAGACTTGATCTTTAAACTATCGAGCCATGCTTTTCTCCGATGACAAGATAGGCACCGACTTTTAAATTTTTAATTGATGCTCTGGCTTTGATGTTTATAAGATAAATCACAACGTCTTATATTACAAGTTCCTTTTAACGATTCAAGAGATATGTGGTTCCCAAATGGGGTGTTTTTCCTAAGAGACGTGAAAGATCATGAAGAGGGAACAGGTTACTGAAACAAGATGAAGTGAGGTTATTTTTAAAGTCCAAAGGAGTCCATTTTTCTTTTCATTTCTTATTTTTCTTATTTATTCGTTGGTGGATTGGTTTGGCCCGTATCTTAAGCTATACAATTTATTTCAATTTATTTCCTATATTTCTTCTCTATATCGTGTATTATTTGTCCATATATTTCAATTATGGCCTTCATCTAAATATTTTTCCATCTGTCATTCCCTTCATAGCTAATAGCATGATCCCTCCATGTAGCATAATGTTTTCAATCATTCTTCCTCTTCTTGTTGAAATTATTCTTCATTGTATTCATTTCTTCTTCTACTATTTCTAATATCCTTTCATTTGACACCTTATCCAGCCATTTAAGTTTTTAATATCCTATTACAACACCACATTTCGAACACTTCCATTCTCTATTTTTTCCTCTTCTTCTAGAATCCATTCCTTACATCCATACAATGTCACGCTATGCACATATGCTTTAATCAGGCTTTTCTTCAGTTCTATGTCGATGCTTCCTTATTCTATGAGAGCTTCGTTTTCTAGTTATTTTTTTAAATTTCATTTTATTTTACCATGATTACCTAAACTTTATGTTGTACAAAATCCAAACTAAACATTGAGATTTTGTTTTCCCTTTTCTTTTCTTTTGATTAAAGAAAAGAAATCAGAAAAATATTAAAATAATAATGATTACAATCTAATCGTCTAAAATATTTGAGAATAATTTGAGTGCAAACTGAAATTAATGTCTTGTAGTTTATACTTAGGTATAAACTCTTTTTACTTGTATATGTTTTCAGATACAAAATATCGGCATTAAACTCGAAGTTACTTAAAGAAATAATGCTACAAAATTACACCCATTTGTGAATATTGTTATACGTATATTATTAGATCAGATACGTTTATTGTTATAATATTAGATCGCGTTAGATGGTCTTTCATTTATTTATTTTCATGGCATGAAAGTGTAATTTGGAAATTAATTCCAATGCAAAAATAGAATGTGTGGTGCTTGAGCTTCGGAGCACCCATATAGTCAGCGCCCATGGATGACAATACAATATCTTATCAATTTATACCCAGACTTTAGACGTTAATTATGCCATAAATTAATTTTAAGAATTCAGTAATGAATTGCGTTCTAGGAACATGATAACAGGTGATTCTTATGGAAATGGCCCTTAATTTCAACACAATACAACTACTTTATGCGTGCACAGGAATGTACACAGGGGGTGGGTCCTGGGTGATCGAGTTCCTAACACCAAATCTTTGCTAGGTAAAGATTCAGTGATGATCAAGGAATGAACCAAATGCCATTGGGCAAAATATCGATCACTCAGCTCCGATCTTCCGTTTCAGTACGCTAAATTCAGTCGTTCCTCAGAATGTGTAAATTATCTGGAGAATGATCGGCTACGACGGTAAATTGTAGACTCTGGTTCGATTCCTGACCCAGTCACATCTTTTCACTCCGCGAATTTCTTGTCATAATCAGATTAGTTTCAAGAATCATGACAGAGTTGAGGAACGGAACTCTTTATCTTTTGACTTCAAGTTTGGGTTTCAAACTAATTAACTAAAATATACATGAAGTACATAAAAGTACACGAAGCACATTTTTAAGAGAGACAGCCTAAAAGTTGGGGACGCTGTGGCTCAGTGGTAGAGCGTTCACCTCCTGTGCTTGGGGTCCCTGGTTCGATCCCAGCTCACGCCGTGTGGACTTTATGGTGGACAAACACCGTGCTCGTGGGTTTTCTCGGGGTTCTCCTGTTTCCTCCCACTTTCTTCATTCCACCATTTCACTCATCTCTCATCATCACCGTCTCCTTTAGCCTAACCGGCATAACCGTGGGACTTAACAGCTTAAAAGTTAAAAATAAGTTAAATGTTCTACAACATCATTATGAATTAGTGTAACTCAATTAAGTGAATGATTTCAACTTAGAGAAAAAATATAGATGATCCACACTTTTATGACCAATGAACAGAACTAGAAATTTTAGATGCAAAAAATATGGTATGAAATGAGAAAAAAAAGTGTCTAATTTTGGCCGAAAAATATCCTTTAAAAAAATACGAATTTACATATTACAAACATAACGGCACAAAATTTACTTACGTATTATAGTCCCTTTATTCTGCAAAGAAATCCCAGAATATAGTTGTTAGGATTGTCATATACTCACCAAGAAAACTTAAAATATTAATTTAAAAAAATAGATTGGATTTGTGTCATTACGTAAATACTTGTAAATGAAAAAAAAAACAACTTAAAATTCGATTTAAACTATTCGCTGAGGAAAACAATACGTTTAACGTAAAAATTGTTAACGTGTAACAGTTTCGCCCAGTATCCACTTGGCTTCATCAGAGACTGTCTGATGTTGATAGTGTCTGATGAAGCCAAGTGGATACTTGGCGAAACTGTTACACGTTAATAAATTTTTACATTAACGTATTATTTTCCTCAGCGAATAGTTAAAATCGGATTTAAGTCTACTAACAACAAAGCTTGTTCAATGGAAAATATTACATGAAAAAGCACGTTCAACATCATAACATATAAGTGGGGCGTATTTTGTTGTTTCACAGTAATACAGATACTTGATAGTTACAACCTACTCTACTGTATATCAGGTTTCTGACAAAGTTCTGCTCTAGCTTCTCTTTCCCTATTATACGCTTGTGCTGCATTCTCAAGACACTACAGCACCGTGCATCACAGGTTAAAAATAAATTTAAAAAAATAAAGTTGCAACTAAAACGGTATGAAATGTTATTTTCATGGTTGCTTTGAAACATGAGTTGTTTCTAGCAAATTTTAATATTCCTTAATATAAAGAAAAAAAACACGTTAGTCTGTGTGTAACGTTAATTCCTAATATTAAGTTGGCGCGAATGAGGTTCACTCGTCTAACATCACAAACTCAGTCACGACCAGCCAGCAAACAGGCTGGGGTACTCAATCAGTCAAGATGCGGTGTATACTTGTACAGGATCATATGAAAGAGCACCATAGAGAACACACAAGGTTAAAGAACACGTTGTATTGTTTGCGATGGAATAGGGCTTTGATAAAGGGGTGAATTCAATCCGGCAGCTTAAATCAGAAAGTTTCACTATAATTTTCATTTTTCTTTCTTCCCCGATTTCTCTCTCTCTCTCTCTCTCTCTCTCTCTCTCTCTCTCTCTCTCTCTCTCTCTCTCTCTGATTTTCATGTTCCCTTTGAGAGTGAAAGTTTAATTCTGTTGTTTGGGATTGAAATCAACTAAATTTACAAGGTTAATCTCCACCTCCGGAACTTAATACATATTTTTTCGATTTTTATTAAACGTGGTGTGCGTTAAAAACCATTCATGTTGAATTTCCTTTTATTTTTGGTAAAAGTTTCAATACAAATTTCACTTTTAAAAAAATCACTTTTTACGAAATATAGCATTTTTTTGGTGCTTAAGAATTATTTTTATAGTTTATGATTGAAGTATGTCAAGAGAAGGGTGACTCTTCCAACTCGAATTTAACAAGTACAAAATAAATGGAAATTTATAATTTTATGTTTCACGGGTAAAGATGTAAAGCAGGGATATGCGCTATCGACAACTTTGCTATTGATCGCTCTAGAGCTATAGAAAAAACTGACCGAAGAGGAGCAATATTCCACAAAAGCAGTCAAATCTTCGCCTATGCGGACGACATAGCAATAATCACACGAACCAAGCAAAACATGACAGAAATATACCAAGAGCTAGAAAGAACTTCAGAAGAAATACTTCTGTAGGCCTCAAATGAATGAAAAAAGACAAAATACATGGTAGTATGAAATGAGGAGAGTAAACGAAGGACGGAAGACGTAGAAATAGGGAACAAAACATTTGAAATTGTGAACACCTTCAAATATCTAGGAAGCATAATTGATAATGAAAACAGCAGTGAAAAATGAATACAAGAGCAAATGCAGGAAGGAAATAAGGCATACTTCGCAAAAGCCCGACTACTAAGAAGCAAGCTGATATCAAGGCTAACTAAACTGAAAACATAGAAAACACTTATAAGACCAGTAGCCACCTACGGATGTGAAACATGGGTATTGTCAAAGTAAGGAGAAAATGCATTAAAAACATTCGAGAGGAAAATGTTGTGGCGGTTATACGGACCAGTAAGGAATAAAGGAGAATGAAGAACGTGCTACATGCTACATAAAAGCACAACGGCTAAGGTGGAGAGGACACATAAAAAGAATGGAAGGGCAAGCCATGCCAAAAAGGATTCTCCAAGAAAAGTTATACGCAAAGAGGAAAAGAAGAAGATCAAAGGAAAGGTGGAGTGACGATCTGAGAAAAATCAAGATAAAAGTATGGAAAGGGAAGATGTACAATCGGAGAGAATGGAGACTGATTGTGGAAGAGGCCAAGGCCCACGAAGAGCTGTAATGCCGGCTGGTAGATAGGTAGGTATATCTTATGATTATGTCCCTTAGGCTGAAGGAGATGTATATGATTAATGAAAGGGAATGAAAATGGAATAATTAGTACAATGAGAATGTCAGAAGAAACAAGTCAATCCCGAGAAAACCCACGGATACTATGTTGTCCCCCGTAAACTCGGGTAAGCCGGGATCGAACCAGGAACCCCTCATAACAAAAGGTAAGCGTTCTACCACACAGCCACCGTGCTTCCACCTCACCCCATTGATCATTTTAAAAATTCTGAATTTGATGAAAATACGTTACGTGTTCTCTTAAAAGTTCAATAATATTTTTTTTGCTTGCATTTGAAATTGGTTGAAATTGGCTTCTTAATACTACTCTCTTATAGAAGATATAATGTGGTGGGGAAAGACCTTTACCGTCATGGTTCGAAATCCATGTTACAAGAAGGTACTGCCCTTCATAACCTCGGTGCTGCATAAAGAGGCAAAACAAAAACTTAAACTAACTCCAAATGTTTTACGACAATTTAAATGATTTTTCAGATTTTCATGAAACAAAGTGTGTTTTATTTGGTGTTCGAGAAGTATTGTTTGGGATAGAAGTCTAAACTGCACATGTTTTATGATCATTTTAATGATTTTTCAGATTTTCATGAAACGAAGTGTGTTTTATTTTGTGTTCAAGAATTATTGTTTGGGATAGAAGTCAAAGAAGGCTAGAGCAGTGAATTCAGCTCCCTTTCCATCAACTTAGAAAACATCCTTGCTCGCACAATAACCAACAGTTTTAGTGCCTAGAAGATTACGTTTGTTTAAGTTAATTGTGAATATAAGCAAAATGCAGCTAAACGCGTTTTTGATTAAAAAACAAAAAAGAATGTTGTCCAGTTTAGTCTGTGGGATTTCCCCGTCGACAACTGCTATTATTTTCTCTTTTTTTCTTTTTTTAATTATTACTATAACATTCCAGAGGCAACATGCCAAAGATTCCACCACCTTCAATGTCAGTGTGATTCATTAGCAATCAGGAGACAATAACCATATTTGTTTTTCTTTGCTCACCTTCGCTCAAGTTTAGTTAACGAGTTTAAGTGGATAAATCGGAGCGCCGTCAGAGGTAGATTGATCAGCATAGGCGTGAATAGCTAAACTCATCTACGCTTGAGAGATGAACGTGAGATCGGTTAAAATTACGCTTCCGTGTAGTTGCAAGATTTTAATTGACCCGGGGTCGGGTGTTGTGACGGAATATTCGGGAATTATTTCCCTAGCAACATAGACAATAGGCCTAGCAGAGAGAAAAAAATAGGCTACTTAAATGCCAACATGGCTCTTTGATAGCTAGTCGCGTTGCTAAGCATTTGTCAACCAATTCTATTGCAACGCACAGGGCAGTAGCCAAGCTTGGTCGGGCAGGTAACATTTCAGATTGAGCTCTAAATATTTTTTCACTTAATAAACAAGATTTAAAAATACACCTTGGTCTTTTAGGAGCGTAGAAAACAACTACAAGTTATGTTCGATCATATTTATTTTTAAAAGTATTAATGTGACTATAGAATCTTTACATTAACAGTGTTTAATTGAAGAGAGGATGGTTCGTACAGCATTAGAGAGTTTTCTGGTTATGATTTCTTTTGTGTATCGCTACTAGAGCCCTTCTATTTCAAATGTGCCTCTTCTGGCGTTGCTGTCGATGTCTGTTTCCCCGTACGCCCCCCTCGAAAGAGGAGGGACAAGTTACTGCAGCCGAGAGCTTTGATGCGGAAGCGTTGCCACAATGAATTATTTCAAGGACTTCGATTTGCGCTGTCCTGTTAGCTATTCTAAGTAGCCTACGATCTTCACTCGTCAAGACCAAACGACTGAATGACAAATTGGCAACACGACTGAGGTCATTTACTTCTTTTCCGTAAGCAAAGTGAGGATTTCCTCCGTTAGAGGGTCGGCGGGGGTGGGACGAAGTATGTTTCGCACATTTTCCAAGGGTACACTGGAGATTGACAGGCTCTAAGAGTGTGTACGTTACAATTAGAAGACAAAATCTGATAGTTAAAAGCATACACATACACACACACACACACACACACACACACACATATATATATATATATATATATATATATATATATATATATATATATATATATATATATATATATATATATAAGGTGTTAGTTAACTATACCGACAAATTGTAGGAGGTGATTCTTTACATCAAAATAGGAGAAAAAGTCCATGAGGACCTATGGCGAAAAGTGCATAGTTTCAGAGCCAGGGCTGTCCAAAATCGAGAAAAGGCTAAATTTCACTAGGCCCTATTTCGAATTCCAGAAACTGTGGATCAGTGCTTAAAGTGACATCAGATGAGGTGATGGTTTGGAACAAATATGACCACTTAGAGCAGTAATTAAGGATACGCACGACCGATTTCGAGCGAGTTTTCTTCGAAATTCGACTCGACTCGAAACAGACATCTTTGAGCTCGACTTGAGAACTCGACTCGAGTTTCGAGTCGAGTCGAGCCAAAACGATCCGATTGGGCCAAATCCTGTGGGTAGTTTTAAGAACTCTCTTCAAGTATCCTACATAGACAATATAATTGTTCTATTATCAATGATACAATTTACTACTCTACAATTATATTATTATTATTATTATTATTATTATTATTATTATTATTATTATTATTATTATTATTATTATTATTATACCATGTATAAACATGAAAGATAGGCGGTTTGTATTTGAATACTAAAAACGAGTTGACTGTCGCCATTGATAGTCCTGAAGTCTAGGAGGCAAGGACATCATTCACGAGTTTCTGGATTTGAGTTTCGGAGGAGCAAGTATTCGGCTTGTGCCTGACATTATTAGAAGTTATAGGGCGCATGCCAAACATGTTCAAAACTGCTCGGCCTGGGTTTAGGGTTGTCAACGGCTCGGCTTACAGCTCATTCAGTATCGAGCCGGACTGAAAAGTGAGTTGATCCAACAACTCACCCAATAGAGCGGCTCGAGCCGATGGCTTATTCCAACCGAGCCGGCTCGAATTCATAGCCCACCTGAGCAGAGCCCAACCGAGCCGATGGTTCACACCAACCGAGCCGGCTCGAGCCGGTGGCTCGCCCGAGCGGAGTCGAAGCGAGTTAGTGGCTCATCGGTTGGCCAAGCCGGTTCAAGCCATCTGTTCAACTGAGCCGAGTCGATGGCGCATCCCAACTGAGTCTGCTCAAGCCATCTGCTCAATTGAGCCGAGCCGATGGCTCATCCAAACCGAGCTCGCTCGAGCTGTTCGCTCAGTTGAATCAAGCCGAGCCCGTTGATATCACTACCAAGTTGAGCTTCTGTTTGGGCTCAAAATTCGACCGTGCAGGTCTCAGCTTTGATAGTAAGAACTACAATATATACTTACGTTGATGCTCACAACATTTGAGGCTGTCTCATTATAAGAAGCTATTGTCGTCTCGTTATCGAGATGTAGATGAGATGTGAGCAGTGTCCCCTGTCGTGAGCAACACTGAAAGTATTCCACATTACTGCTTACATTTCTCATGACTGTCGCTTTCCAGTCTAATCAGGCTATGATTTCGAAACGAGTTGAAACGAGCTGAACAAGCGAGCCATTCTATCAAACTCGACTTGACTCGAAACTTGACCTCAAAAGCAGTGACTCGACTCGGAACTCGACTCGAGAAAATTACATTTGACCCAACTCGAAACTCGACTCGAGAAAATTACATTTGATCCGACTCGAAACTCGACTCGAATTTGAGTCGAGTTTTAGCTCGACTCGTGCCCATCCCTAGCAGTAATTTTGACATAACCCTAAACAGCATCTCTACTCCTGATATTTTTGCACCATTTTCGAATTGAAAAATCTATAGAAAGAGAGACAGAGAGTGAGTGAGTGAGGACTAATACGTAAATGTTTATGCTCCCGACTATCATCAGCATAATAGAAATAAATATTTATAAATCAATGAATATTGTTTTCCGTTGTATTTCATTGTATTGCATTGTATTGTATTGTATTCCATTCAATAATATGAAAACTTTAAATTATGCTAATCATCACAATATAAGATAAATAATTACCAGCACATAATACAAATCTAGTGAACAGAAAAATATTTTGTGCAGCCGGTTTACGATATGAAAAATGAATTTTCTGTCAGCTCAAAGTGTAAAATTCTTATACTTTCTACATAAGTGTGGACCTCTAAAAATGTACAAAACACATTGTATATACATAGGTCTACTTTAGAACACGATTAGAATATTAAACAATTTTTACCAATCTAGCTTCTGAGCCTTAAGTCACAGTATCCGCCACAGTTTCTTATAAGGTCGATATTTCTTCTTTTCTCGTTATTGACATCTTAGAAGATGTCAGTTGACAGATCTGTAGTCTGCACTGCGCCTTCCTTTTCGTAACCAATACAAGACACGGCTCAAGATTAAACATGTGTACAGGGTACATTTTTTTCTACAGGCAAATTACAATTTAAATAAGTTATTTTTACCGGTATGCCATACCGGCCTATTTCCTAACTTTCGGATCCATAACCAACTCATACTGGCTCACTTTAAGTAGTGCTGTGGATGGTAGTTCTTATCAGCGTAAAGGAAACCACGCATACACAATCTGAAAGTGCATTTGTCAATAGGTGTAGAGGGTATTCCTACAGGGTGTAATTCTCAGTTATGTTTTCAATACAGTTTTCAGATATACCCTGATTTCAAGAAGGGTCCAAAGTAGGCAAGAGGTAAACCTTGACAACAATGAACATCCAATGTTTCAGAGGGAAGGTGGATGTGTTAGAAACCGGCAGCACCATGTTTCTTTGTGTTCGAAATAACGCGTGATGATATGCATTTCGTCACTATATATTTTACGTTTTCTTTACTTATAAGCATGAAAGAAAACATCGCACCATGTGTTTTTCCGAGTACGATAGACCGTGCTGCTGACGATCGTTAACACTTCCGACATCGCGCTAAAGGATTCCATGTTCACTGCTATCAAGGCATATTGTTTGCCTACTCTAGACCAATCATAAAGTCAGAACATATCTCAAAATTCGGTTGATGGCATGTCTGGGAATTTCACCCTGCAGGGAATAATCTGTACACTCATTGAACATTAATGAAATATACATTGTTGGATTGCGTATGCATGACTTCCTTTATGCTGATAAGGACCACCATCCACAGTCTCTCAAATTCGAAATAGAGACTCTTGAAATTTGGCTTTTTCGCGATTTTGGACAGCCCTAACTCTGAAACTATGCACTGTTCGTCATAGGTCCATATGAACTTTTTCTCTTATTTAGATGTGAGGAGTCACCTCTTAAACTTTGTCGGCCCCATAGTTCATTAACACCCTGTATATATAATAATGCTTTTCTCATAGACTCAAAACTTACAAATTATCTTCGTCATACAAAAATTTAGGATGATGCAAAATAATGCTTTTCGCAGAGAGCCAAAACTTAACAAATTACCTCTGTCATACAAAAATTTAGGACGATGCAAGTAGCGCCTTTCTCAGAGAATCAAAATTTACAAATTAACTTTGTCGAAAAAAAAAAAAAGAGGATGATGCAAATAGTGCTTTTTGCAAAGAGCCAAAACTTAACAAATCATCTCTGTCGTACAAAATTTAGGATGATGCAAGTAGTGCCTTTCTCAGAGAGCCAAAACTTACAAAGTATCTCTGTCGTACAAAAAGAGCCAAAACTTACAAATTATCTCTGTGGTACAAAAATGAGTGATGATGCAAGTAGTGCTTTGCTCAGAGACCCAAAATTTACAAATTATCTCTGTCGTACAAAATTTAGTTTGATGCAAGTAGTGCTTTTCTCAGAGAGCCAAAACTTACAAATTATCTCTGTCGTACAAAAATTTAGGATGATGCAAGTAGCGCCTTTCTCAGAGAGTCAAAATTTACAAATTAACTTCGTCGTAAAAAGAAACTTAGGATGATGCAAATAGTGCTTTTCGCAGAGAGCCAAAACTTAACAAATCATCTCTGTCGTACAAAATTTAGGATGATGCAAGTAGTGCCTTTCTCAGAGAGCCAAAACTTACAAAGTATCTCTCTCGTACAAAAAGAGCCAAAACTTACAAATTATCTCTGTGGTACAAAAATGAGTGATGATGCAAGTAGTGCTTTGCTCAGAGACCCAAAATTTACAAATTATCTTCATCGTACAAAAATTTAGGGTGATGCAAGTGGTGCTTTTCTCAGAGAGCCGAAACTTACAAATAATCTCTGTCGTACAAAAATTTAGGATGATGCAAGTAGTGCCTTTCTCAGAGCCAAAACTTAAAAAATTATCTCTATCGTACAAAAATTTAGGATGATGCAAGCATGCTTTCCTCAGAAAGCCAAAACTTACAAATTATCTCTGACGCACATTTTTTTTTTTTAATCTCGTCTCATGTGACAACCTGGACATGATGTTACAGGCTCGCCTCGGGTGCAAAGAATCAATGATTCGATTCCAAGCCATGTAAGTATGTAATATACAACAACGTGTCCGTAAGTTTTCTTAACAGTTCTCCTGTTTTCCAACTTTTGTATTTCACAAATTATTCCATCGTTCATTAATGTTCACCATTTCTCCTCGTTAGCCTACAGAGTATAACGGAGGGATGTCTAAGTGAAAAAAATTAAAGGTTTGAATATAAGGTGAGCACGCTGCTGCCTGTTCTTCTTCACCAAGTCAATGAGCCTTTTCGTGGAGTTATGCGTAGAATTTCATCTCTTATTATCGTAATTGGTATTGGTAGCATCGCGCGAAATGCCAACTAAATAACTGCAAATTTCCAACCATTTTTAAAGTTAACAGCACTATAAACCAGGGCCATTACTCATGTTAAATTTTACAACCATTTTCCCATGATTTAAAACACCCGTAGCGTGTCGCACACACGTTCCTTGGTCACTTTGTGTTTTGTAAATTGCCTTTGTTGCTGATAGCAAAGTATTGGCGACATCTCAGTAGTAGACATTAAAAAAAAACATTTGGTCCTTCAGCAAACAGTTTTATTTCCTTGACCTGACTTCTTTTTTAAATGTTGACATCTTAAAATTCCTTTTAAGTGAGTTTGTATGTGTGTGTGTGACACGCACATGTTTGGCAGTCTAATACTTTTCTTCTTCTTCTTTGTAAGTTTCAATGAACGTTCTTTTGAATGAGAAAAGCCTCGGGCACACCTTGGTGCGGTCGCACGATCAGTTGGAAGCTGATTGATTCACTTACGACAGTCTCCAATCGTGTGTACTGTCACTGTGTACATTGTTCTTCGTAAAATCTTACAGTTTTTTTTAAAAAAAACTAATTTACTTGTGGTTTGTAGCCTTAAGGTTCAACACTGCAGAAGCAAAACTTCGCTTGTGAGAAGTCAATCTATCCGGCATTGTTATCTACTTTGATAAGATCTTGTTTCACAATATCTTTTGCACTTCTCCTTGATCTACTTAAAGGACTTTTTCTCAAAGACTTCCGAACTAGAATTCAAATTATCTCCCTTGCATCTATTCCCAATGCAAATGGCATGTCTTCTATATAGAAGCATACTTGCGGCTAATGGTCGGAGTAGTTGGGGATTGGTAATAGGATAAATAAGTTGAAAAATACGTTGACACAACGTAAATAGTTAAAAATATGTTGGCCAACCAATAATTTTAAATCGTTTATCAAACAATTTTGACCCTTACTCCCCCAATCGCAATTTCTATTTCTTTCGTAAATGGAAATTGAGTTGGTTGACAAATCCTCGGCAAACGGGCGATTTCAACATAAGGCCAACGTCGGCAGTTGGCTAGTCTACCGTTTCCCACTCTTGGGACTATTGTCTGTGCCGTTAAGGGAGCAGTAATATACATTTCTCTCCATTAATATACTTTTATATCTTTCATTGACTTCGAAATTCATTCGTTAGAATCTGAACATTTAAATATACTTACCACTTTTTAAATTTTTAACTTATTGAAAAAAAAAAAGGTTCTCCTCAATTCAACTCTTGTGCCTATATTCACACATAACTTCGGCATAAAGTCCTAGCTGGATCGATTTTGGTATCTCTTTTTAATTTGAAAGATAATACTTTCCTGGTGGTCCCATACAAATTTGATCGGAATGGGGCTAAACCATGAAAAAACTGAATGGCTGTAGTGTGCAAACCGTAAGCAACCGACTTTATTATGCGGTTGCCTGGATACATGATGCTCTAACCAGCGATTTTCACAACAGAGATCAAATGAATTAGTTATCCTGGATCTCCCTAGGAATTTGTTCCTAAAGAGATTATTATATTATTATTAGGGAATTTGTTATATATATATATATATATATATATATATATATATATATATATATATATATATATATATATATATATATATATATATATATGAACAAACTCCATGGCTCTGGATAAGTAGAGTAACAAATAAAACACAGTTCTGACCAGAGCAGAATGAAATATATTAAAAACTATACTTACAATTTGTTACAGTTTCAAGGACCTAACGTCCTCTTCATCAGACACAAACCCTGAGAAAAGACAGGTGACAGCAGATCTTATATACATGAGAAAGTGAAAGGCCACGCCCCTTCTTCTCTCTCATTGGTCGGAGGGAACCAATGAGGATAAAGTCAATTCCGCGCAAACAGAAAAATATAATGAGCCCTTTCACTTTTCTAACAGTTCTTTAATGAGATGACATACAAAGAAAGTAAATAACAAATAGAAAATATTAAATAAGAAAAAAAATTTAACTATATATATATATATATATATATATATATATATATATATATATATATATATATATATATATAAATTTAAATAAATAAATAAATAAATATTAATAGCCTATATGCACTTTTCTTGTTCCTTTTCTATCACATCCAACAATTTCTGCCATTGCTCGTGTATATTCATACCGCTTGTCCAATTCATTAGGTTCTCCTCTTGTTCTCTCTTTATTCTTCTAGCCTCTTTCCACTTTCTAATAATCTTCCTCTTCTCTCTCTCTAAACCCCTAGCTCCCTCCCAGTCTATTTTATGTCCCGTTTCCTTCACATGTTTGTATATAGCGTTATTATCTCTTTTCAGTCTAACATCATCCTTATGTTGTTTTAATCTGTCCATAAGCCTTTTCCCCGTCTCCCCTATGTATTTCATGTCACACTCACTACACTTCACTTCATATATCACTCCTTCTTCCTGCTCCTCTATATGATTTTCCTTCCTTTTCCTTTTCTTCCTTATGCACTTCAACAAAGTTTCTCCTCCTTTTCTATAAGTCTTCACACCACCTTTTCTTAATAACTTCTTCAGCACTTCGGTCTTTTCGCCTATGCTCTGAATGCCATACCACTTCTTGTCTTCCTCTTCTTTCCTATCCATATTATCTTCTTTTCTCTTTCTCCTAAACTACTCTATCCTATATCCATTATTGTTCAATTGTTTGTAGAATTTTTCCAAATCTTTTTTCTTTCCCTCTTCCTCGCTGTTGATGTTTTCTATCTTCCTTTCCATGTTCCTAATGAAATTCTTCTTAGTTGCTTTGTCTACATCACTTCTCCAGTGGCAATAAATACCTGCCCAACACGGTTTCTGATACCAACTAGTAGTCACTTTCTCACCTTGCTTCTCTATCTTCATATCCATGAAATTGATAGAGTTATTTTCTTCAACTTCTAATTCTAACCTTATGCCTTTCTCTTGGTCTTCTATACTTTCAACATATTTCTCCAGTTGATTTCTATTCCCTGTCCATATGCCTAAACAATCATCAACATACCTGCAAAAGAACAGTAACTTTCCTCCTGCTTGTTCTGTCACTTTTTTCTCCCACTTGTTCATTATTATTTCCGCTAGAACTGGACTCAGCTTGGATCCAATGCTTAAACCTTCTTTTATCTTCACTAGTCTTTCTCCAATTATGCAGTAGCTATTTTCCCACAAAGTCTTAAGCGCTCTTATGACTTTCTCTTTTTTCCACTGACTTATAACTTTCCCTTCCATCTCCTCTTCTATTGCCTTTATGACATAATCCCTTCTTATACTGGTGAACATGGCTTTAACATCTACACTAAACATTAACACCTTCTCCTGATTCCACTTAATCTCATCTATCCTCTTCCTCAATTCTTCCGTGTTCTTCACTCTGCATGTCTTTTGTCCTTCTCTGATTTCGTCCATTATCTCTCTTAATTTCTCCTCTAGTGGTTCAAAATAGTTACCTCTGCAGTCCAGTACTGGTCTTAGCTTCACGTCCTTCTTATGTATTTTAGGAAAACCTTTCATGACAGGAATCCTTCCTTTTTCGTTGATCATCTTTTTAATCCCCGCCTTTTTCCCTTCTTGTACTATCTTTTTCAACACTTCATCTTTCATGTCCTTGTTACCGACTTCCTCATATGTCTGATCACATAACTCCCCTAGCTTCTCCTGGTACCATCCTTTCTCCATTACTACCAACGCGCCTCCTTTGTCCGCCTGTTCCACTACGATATCCTTTCACCTGTCACCTGTCTTTTCTCAGGGTTTGTGTCTGATGAAGAGGACGTTAGGTCCTTGAAACTGTAACAAATTGTAAGTATAGTTTTTAATATATTTCATTCTGCTCTGGTCAGAACTGTGTTTTATTTGTTACTCTACTTATCCAGAGCCATGGAGTTTGTTCATTATGATCTACCTCCAAGTCTGAAAAGGAGGATTAACACGTGGAAAGACAAAAGGAGGAAGGAAATCTCGTATGTGCAGCAGATCAAGTTCTTGAGGAGGTGTCTGGAAGAGGGAATTACTCCAAAAGGTCTACGGGTGAGAAAGAAAGGATTAGTGTGTGAATCAGTGAGGTTCAAGAAACTAGTTAAGAAAATTGAAAAAGAAGTAATCTGGGACGTCATAAGGAAAAGAAGTAAGGAAGTGAAAACAAGTGAGAAAGTGTCTAACCAACTTATGGAACATATAAAGGACGGTGTCAGTATTTTTATGAGAAAAGCAGTGATAAGAGATCTAAGAGAATGGGAAAGGAGTTTTAAAGAAAAAGTTAATACCAGATTAGCCAACAAAGGAAGATTGTTAGGTTGGAGAGAAGAAAAGGATAATAGGAACAGAGTGGTAGTGATAGGTGACATAGTTTTATCGGAAGAAGAGGAGAAGTGCTTAAGTCTAGGACATAAATTTAAGGTTAAAGTGGAAGAAGTGGACAAGAAGGAATTGGTGTACACAGTAGAACAAGCCATTGTAGACATAAAGGATAAGGACGAGAGAGAGAGAATAAGGAAAAAAGCATTGTCGATTGTTAGGCAGAATATGAACAAGAAGGAGAGTAACTTAAGGAAAGAAGAGAAGGAAGGACTGAAAAGATTAAGGAAAAGAAAGGATATCGTAGTGGAACAGGCGGACAAAGGAGGCGCGTTGGTAGTAATGGAGAAAGGATGGTACCAGGAGAAGCTAGGGGAGTTATGTGATCAGACATATGAGGAAGTCGGTAACAAGGACATGAAAGATGAAGTGTTGAAAAAGATAGTACAAGAAGGGAAAAAGTCAGGGATTAAAAAGATGATCAACGAAAAAGGAAGGATTCCTGTCATGAAAGGTTTTCCTAAAATACATAAGAAGGACGTGAAGCTAAGACCAGTACTGGACTGCAGAGGTAACTATTTTGAACCACTAGAGGAGAAATTAAGAGAGATAATGGACGAAATCAGAGAAGGACAAAAGACATGCAGAGTGAAGAACACGGAAGAATTGAGGAAGAGGATAGATGAGATTAAGTGGAATCAGGAGAAGGTGTTAATGTTTAGTGTAGATGTTAAAGCCATGTTCACCAGTATAAGAAGGGACTATGTCATAAAGGCAATAGAAGAGGAGATGGAAGGGAAAGTTATAAGTCAGTGGAAAAAAGAGAAAGTCATAAGAGCGCTTAAGACTTTGTGGGAAAATAGCTACTGCATAATTGGAGAAAGACTAGTGAAGATAAAAGAAGGTTTAAGCATTGGATCCAAGCTGAGTCCAGTTCTAGCGGAAATAGTAATGAACAAGTGGGAGAAAAAAGTGACAGAACAAGCAGGAGGAAAGTTACTGTTCTTTTGCAGGTATGTTGATGATTGTTTAGGCATATGGACAGGGAATAGAAATCAACTGGAGAAATATGTTGAAAGTATAGAAGACCAAGAGAAAGGCATAAGGTTAGAATTAGAAGTTGAAGAAAATAACTCTATCAATTTCATGGATATGAAGATAGAGAAGCAAGGTGAGAAAGTGACTACTAGTTGGTATCAGAAACCGTGTTGGGCAGGTATTTATTGCCACTGGAGAAGTGATGTAGACAAAGCAACTAAGAAGAATTTCATTAGGAACATGGAAAGGAAGATAGAAAACATCAACAGCGAGGAAGAGGGAAAGAAAAAAGATTTGGAAAAATTCTACAAACAATTGAACAATAATGGATATAGGATAGAGCAGTTTAGGAGAAAGAGAAAAGAAGATAATATGGATAGGAAAGAAGAGGAAGACAAGAAGTGGTATGGCATTCAGAGCATAGGCGAAAAGACCGAAGTGCTGAAGAAGTTATTAAGAAAAGGTGGTGTGAAGACTTATAGAAAAGGAGGAGAAACTTTGTTGAAGTGCATAAGGAAGAAAAGGAAAAGGAAGGAAAATCATATAGAGGAGCAGGAAGAAGGAGTGATATATGAAGTGAAGTGTAATGAGTGTGACATGAAATACATAGGGGAGACGGGGAAAAGGCTTATGGACAGATTAAAACAACATAAGGATGATGTTAGACTGAAAAGAGATAATAACGCTATATACAAACATGTGAAGGAAACGGGACATAAAATAGACTGGGAGGGAGCTAGGGGTTTAGAGAGAGAGAAGAGGAAGATTATTAGAAAGTGGAAAGAGGCTAGAAGAATAAAGAGAGAACAAGAGGAGAACCTAATGAATTGGACAAGCGGTATGAATATACACGAGCAATGGCAGAAATTGTTGGATGTGATAGAAAAGGAACAAGAAAAGTGCATATAGGCTATTAATATTTATTTATTTATTTAAATTTATATATTTATATATATATTTAGTTAATTTTTTTTCTTATTTAATATTTTCTATTTGTTATTTACTTTCTTTGTATGTCATCTCATTAAAGAACTGTTAGAAAAGTGAAAGGGCTCATTATATTTTTCTGTTTGCGCGGAATTGACTTTATCCTCATTGGTTCCCTCCGACCAATGAGAGAGAAGAAGGGGCGTGGCCTTTCACTTTCTCATGTATATAAGATCTGCTGTCACCTGTCTTTTCTCAGGGTTTGTGTCTGATGAAGAGGACGTTAGGTCCTTGAAACTGTAACAAATTGTAAGTATAGTTTTTAATATATTTCATTCTGCTCTGGTCAGAACTGTGTTTTATATATATATATATATATATATATATATATATATATATATATATATATATATATATATATAATTTCCTCAGGGTGAACCGAGGGCTATAGAGAAATGAGTCAAGGGTCACGAGTTTCACATGCCTGCTTTATCCAGTTTCATAGCAGTGTTTTCTTTCTTTTAGATGTTGCCAGTGAAGTGCTCCAAGAAACGATAGGAAAAGCTGTACTCGTATGTTTTCCTATCTGTCAACATATTTTCACGTTTTAAAAAATCGTTCAATTCTTAGTTTCACATTTTCTTCTGTCTTTTATTGGTTCAACTATCGATGAATATTTTTCGCTTGTGTAAGCTATCTGGGCAGCTTTATTTTTTTTAAAAAAATGTTAATTTTATTTGTATGTGGTGAAAATGTGCTATGGATAACGCCCAGTACTCAGTAAATATATATTTAAAAAATGGGTGAATAGCGTAGAAGTACCATCGGATTATGTAGCTAAAGGGAGGGATTCAAGGGTCAGGTCGCGTTGAGAATAATTGTCGTTCTTCGGAGTGCTTCATACTTCTCCAAACAATGTTTCTCTTAACAGAAGTTCAATAGATCTCAACAAAAGTTCTGAGAATTTCTTCATGCAAACATTTGAGTATTTTGCATCTTGAATGCTATTGACATTAGCAAGTAAAACAGAATAGAAGTGAATGTAATCAAGATCCTACCATTCGACTGAACCAGCATATCTCCATGTGCGTTCCACAATTATTTTCGTTAAAAAAAAAAAATAATAAGATTTTAATGTAACTTGGCATGTGCCTTCATACAATCTTCTATATTAATATAAAAAAGAACATTTATGTTTGTTTGCAGTGCCGGTCTGGAGCAATCACGGGCCCTCGGCTAAAGTTGGTTGTGGGCCCTCTGATCGAGAAACTTTTCACAGCGTATCTTCGGTACTTACAACAATGATTAAAGATTTGTTTATGAAAAAAAAAAAGTTTCTGAAGTATTTTAAATCTATCTATGTTACGATAAATGGCAAGGTAAAACATACTTAAGCAATATAACGTAGAAATAAATCATGATATAGGTTTCGGCGTCAGTTCAGCATTGTACTATATGATGTAATGAGGCTATGAGTGAAATAAAGAGAAATGTTGATATGGCAAAATTATGCGAAACCCATATAGTTATAAACATTTTGTTTTATTCTATGAGAACTAATGACAAATATTTAACGTGTATTACAACATTTATATGATCACATAACTGTAAAAAGACGAAAATATTGGTATGCACTAACAAAGTGAAGCTTATTCTAGATTTATATTAATACAAACAGGCAAATTATTGATTACTACTAATAAATGATTACAATATCATAAAGCACATAATTGTAAAATTGAAAATGACTCCGACACACACAGGAATTACAAAGCATCAGGAACATATCAATACATTAATTTTCTTTTCAAAACTTCGCTTGTCACTGCAATTTCATCAATGATTTTATTTTTGTCCAAATTTATCAACAAGTCTCTCTCAACATTCATCAACATTAAAGGAGATAGTAAGTTCTCGCTTAAAGAATATCCGAGTCTTTTCTTTTCTTTTTTTTTTCTTTTTTTTTTTTTTTTTTACAATTTTCAATTTTGAAAAAAATCGTTCACAAGTCACCTGAGTGGATGGAATGGCCATTATATATTTAAAGACAGTATATAAATTACTAAATAATCCAGACTGTGAACATAGTTCATAGAGAATGGGAAATGTACATGAGAGACATCTGAAACATTTCCTTTTAGTACCACATTGAGTTTCATACTTTTTTTTTTTTTATCTTCAGATGTCACACTTTCATTTGAATCACCATCACCATCATTACTTGTAATTCTCACAAATTTACACACTTCATTCTCTTCTGGTTCTTCAGACTTGTTACTAAAATCTGCACTGAAATTACGCTACTGGCTTGCAAACTGATTCAGTTCTAACAAAAACACTACTTCTATTCACGTTTGCTAATTGAGAAACAGTTTGCAAGCAATCATCTGGAAAACCTTCTACCTCCATTGCAACTATATCATCGTACCTTTTTGGGTCTAACCAGGAACAATCAAGCAGTAGAGTCTTGTTGGATACAAACCGTTCTTCTATATCTTGGAATTAAAAAAAAAAATGTTTAGTAAACTCACTCGTTTTTGTCGGGAATTAATACAATGTTAATGTTAGAGAATTTGAGGAAATCCTGTAAAAAATACGAACAGAAAGGAACAATAAATCTATGAAAACTGTCACAAAGGAAAGTGCGAAATTAAATAGTATAACAGATAAATAGTTTTCGGTACTGTATCTAGGTAATGTTATTAGAGAAGATACCGTATGAACTGTGAACTGAAAATTAAAGTTTGATAGGGAAAAAATGTCATTATATCCAATTTACTTTTTTAATATTTTGGGGGCCCTTACAAGACTGGCGCCTTAAGCTATAGCTTGTTATGTGTAAATCTGGTACTGGTTGTTTTTTAACTGGTTTTCAAGCATTACAATAAACTATGTTGTTGTGTTTTAAAATTATCAGTAGTTAATTCTGTTTTTGTATTCTAAACATCTGATAATTAAGTTATTTTTTAAGTTTTAAATATTTATTTTCCTATGCGTCCGGGCCCTTCCGAAGGCCCTCGGGCCCTCGGCGATCGCCGAGCAGCCGACCTAGCCAGACCGGCACTGTTTGTTTGTCATCTAATTTCGTGTCGCCACGTTTGGCCTAATCCTCGTTTTGCCTAACCAATTATCTGACACTTTTATGACAGATAAATGATAAGATTTGTGCCCGCCATTTTAGGCGAAAAAAGGATCCTCGTTTGGCCTAATCCTCGTTACGCCTAAAATGACGGCCAATAAGAAATAATCGTGGAAATTCAACTAGAGGGAAATTATATAAGAGAAAATTCCCTAGTAGGCCTATATAAAGAATTAAGAAATGCAAAATATATAGATTAATATTATATTAAATATTTTCGAGGAGTTAGGATTACCAAAACTCTTTTATATATTTACTAGGACCATGGATATATACGGATATATATGAGTAGGCGAATAGCAAAACCCGTTAAATTCACATTTTAAAATTTGTGACAAATCGAGAAAAACTGTTTAAACACGTCATAATTGTAAAATAACATTATAAACTAGAGAACATTAAAAAATTAAGAATAATGTGAGTGTAGGTCTGTCCAAAGCTGTATAATCACACTAGTCTGTGAATTGCGTTATTGAAGAAAATAGTTTGGATTTAACAGGTTTTGCGTATGTAAATGGAAATAATAGCTTTTGCATCTGGACGAGCGGCCATTTTTGTTGAGGCTCAAGATACAAAACCTATCAAAAAGAAAGGGAGTCAGAGTCAGAAATCATTATTATGCCTACTAAAATATTGGGGGGGAATGTATTATCAACTATACATTGCACAAGATTGGCACAAATGAATGTGGATACATAAATACAACATTAATTTTGTTCTAAATTGAAAACAATGGATCCAAATGTGCAAAAAATTGAATTATGTAACCTCTCCATCATCATCTACTAAATGGAAATCCATATCGTCGTCGTCCTCTGGTGCATCACCATTTTCCTCAAAAACCTCTTTGTAAAACATGAGCTTTGAGCTGCTTTCAATCGTCAAACCCTTCGTAACTACAAGCGGAGTTAATTATACCTATCCGTATACATTTCTAAACTGAATGACTCTATTTTGGAAGAGTTTGTAACCTTTTATGGGCTAACATAGGGTGAATATTAATTTGCCAATTATCCCAATATATGAATTTGAAATATAGCAAAACAAAATGTGCAAATGTTGAATTTGAACAAAACAGTGGCAGAAAGAGAATCAGAAATGGTAAATAAGTGGCAAATTTTTTTAACATGTTGTACCAAAAGCATGTTATAATTTTGAATGATAATTGACACGAGACATTTTAAGAAAGAGGTTCTGCTGAAGCTGAAGAGACCGTTTAGAGAAGAACCTAATCTAACAATGTTCTGTTCAAAGTAAAGAGTTACCCTGAAATACAAAACAAACGACTTTTAACCATCCACTCACCTTGTCTTTTTGGCTACATTTCGTTTCCAGTTTTTCATGTGTTTTGTACGTTTTCTAGACAATTTTGGTGTTGTCTGATAACAAAATTATGATCATCGCTGCTTAGAGTATCGTTTTCTTTCGATTTTGCGTGCATTTGTCTAGTAATTATTAAAGAAAAGCAAATAAGCACAGAATAGTCTCACGAACAGTTAGGTTAAGACGTATAGTGTCTCTATTTTCAGTCCAGGCTGCGCGGTGGCTCAGTAGCAGAGCGTTCACCTCCGATGCTTGGGGTCCCTGGTTTGATCCCAGCTCGCGCCATGTGGACTTTGTGGTGGACAAACACCGTGCTCGTGGGTTATCTCGAGTTTCTCCCATTTCCTCCCACTTTTTTCATTCCATCATTTCATTCATTTCTCATCATCACCGTCTCCTTTAGCCTAACCGGCATAATCGTGGGACGTAAAACTAAAGATTTCATTTTCTTTTTTTCAATTTTCAAAAAAAGAAAATAAATAATGAAAGCACACACTTCAAATTCTGCCAAATAAAATTTCGAATGATTTACGAAGAGTTGCAATAAATATTCAGATTACTAAACTAATCCTATACAGTACGGAACTTCAAATTGTTTGAAATATGGAATTAACCGAGTTTGATTCTGCTTTTCTCATGAGATTATTTGCAGGTTTGGGATTTAACAGTTTATGAAACTGAATATGGAAGAGGGATTTAACTGGTTTTGCATCTGTTGCCATGATGGATTTAACAAGTTTTGGTAATTGGCACATATTTCAATCTCAATTTTCAACTAGTTAAAATGTTTTTTCTACTGAATACTATTTGGAAATAATAGCTTTCCAACTAAGGTTTCCAGAGCAACCACTATCTCATTTTTTTAAAAAGTGAATTTAACGGGTTTTGCCATTGGCCTACTCATATATCGTATATATATATCGACACGTTCTCTAACGATCCAAACGATTTATGGTATGGATTCCAAATCTTAAGAATAGATTTCATTTCAGCTTGAGTCTTCTATTAAAGTAAGAACTAGTACAACTTTCGGTTTCAATATTGATTCCTAAATATTAAAAATCGTAAGAGATAATGAGAAATCGTTTTTGATGAGAATTCAGTTTCCGATAAACAGGTTGCATGTCTCACATTATCACTCTATTCCTGCCGTAAGTTATAGATATATTTCCGGTTTCAATATTGAATCTGCATAATTTGGAAATCTCCAGTAATTTAACAGTGTAAAAAGAAACTCACGTGTAAAAGAACAAGGTATAAATGTTTTCATAACTTTGCTTACTGCACCGAACACCAGTAAACCTTTGTCAAGACGGACACCCATCTGAATAAGGGGTTCAGCCAGATAGTTAGTAAACAACGTTCGCTTCATCGTATGGACTTCAGAAGCCGATAACACACGAGGTTACTACTTGTCATTATATGTCACTACGGTTAATGTTTTACACTGGCAACAGAATGCCGTGACTGGACCATAAAAAACGAGTAGCATGGTGCGATGCAGGGTTGGCAAAAACCATGTTAAAAAAAAATAAATAAATTTAAATAATGTTAACCATGTTTAAATAATTTGCTGTATGTATTTATATCATATGGAGAGAAATAAGTTTGTTTCATCTTGGTGTTATTATGCAACAACCGGGTTATGCTGGAAGTGGTCACATAAGCTTAAAGCGGAATCAAACCGCTTCTCAGCTTACATCCGAGAGAAATTGTCCTCCATTTGAACTCGAAACCGGGACTAATTGACCACAAATGCGATATGTCTGCCGACTCACTCATGAAGGACTCCTGGTAAAAATACGTTGTGCTGATCTTTAGGTGCTTGTTAATGTAACTGTCAAGAGTCATTTCAGAAGGACAAAAAGATAACCAGTTGCACAAGTGAAACCATTATACAGAATTACATATGGACAATTTCAAAATGCTGCAGAGTACAGAAGAACTAATTTAGTCCAAGTTAGTTCATTACGACTTTTATTAGTCCAAGATAGAGAAATACAACGAGAAAAAGAAGAAATAGACTTAATTTGCATATCTGTAAGAAAAGTGAATAAAGATACGAATTATTTGAGTCCACTTTGGCTCTGACCCATTTATACATAAATAAATACCAAAGATACTTCTGATTTCAATAAATGCCTCTCGTGGGATTTGTATGAACCCTTCTCTCCCCCAAAAAACTATAGCATTTCGATGTATTTTATCAATAGTAAACATTATTAAAACGAAACAATATTTAGAATTTTTCTTTGATTGAAATTGCATAACAATAATAACAAACTATAAAAAAATCACAAAAGAAGCATTCATAAACTTATAAAAAAAATACAAAAGTTGCTTTTGTAGTATAATCTTTTTGAGTAATGAATGGGAAAATGTAGGTCTGAATATAATACGAATAATATACTGGAGTGAAAGGTGATAACCCATAAATGTGTGTTCATCAAGATTTTACGAACACTTACACTTTTACGAACATTTTTCGTTTTTTGGTTTAAACCAGTTTTTTTTTTTTTTTTTTTTTTTTTTTTTTAACAGCTGGTTTAAACCAGCAAATCCTGGTGCGATGAGTCTCGATCTCAATTTCATCACGCCGATAGTGATCTATAATTTGGTGCCAACCCAACGAAATCATGTCAGGTTGGAATTGTACAAGATAACGGAGACAATGTTGATTTATAGTGTTTTTCTGTAAGCAATGTTTTGGACCTTTGGTACCTCTATTCACTCGTATTGTATCGAAGTACAAAGATCACCAGAGTCAACTATATCCTTATTTCTGTCATACGAGTGGAAATGGAGTGTATCAGCAGAACAACCACCCTCGTAACAGATCCCGTTGGCCACCACCTGTTTGGAGGAGCATTCAACTTCTTTCTGCTGAAACAACCACCAAGAAGCCCGGATTTAAATCTCATTGTGCATCTCAGAGACTTATGCTATGGACATTCCCGGTAGTATGTGAAACGAGTGGAAATTGTTACTCAAAAGTTGTAATTTCAAAAGTAATAATAAGATATGAAATATATTTTTCTTCTTTCTTTGTCAGTAACACATTGAGGTTTGAATTGTGGAATTATCCAAAGAGCAATTTGTCAGCGGAGCGATTTGTCACAAACCACTCATTGCGATCACAATTGTCCATTGTTAAGTTATGAGCAAATTTAGGGATCTTTTGTCAGATATAGCTCGAAATAGTTACAAATTTCATACGAATTGTAATTACAATAGAATCACAATCGGATCTCTTATAATGCATTAACAGTTTCAAAAAAGCGTTGAAACTGGAATGAAATCGTCTGAAAGATCAGCAAAACCTACACTTTTGCACCTACATAAGAAGAAACACACAAACTATATTTCCTTTAACGTACCGATTAGCAGTACCATTTGACAATATCAGATATTTGGAAACAAACTGCAAACTGAAAGTTAGTCACTATACCCCCTGTGGGGGCAATAATATTCTCAAAATGGAACGGAAAAGTAACTGTACAATTGTCGAAACATTTTTCCGAAAGCAAATAGTCCTATTACAAATTAGTTATGGGAAAACTAATTTGTATTTCTCAGTTCTTCACATAGCAAGGAATATTTTTTTTTCGAAAAATTTCCCTCCAGATTTAACTCCGCGATTTTTTTATAGTCCACCATTTTAGGCAAAACGAGGATTAGGCCAAACGAGTATCCTTATTTCGCCTAAAATGGCGGACATAAAGCTTATCTTTTATCTGTCATAAAAGTGTCAGATAATTGGTTAGGCGAAACGAGGATTAGGCCAAACGATGCAAGATCTCTGATTTTCACATAGAAGTCACCTAGAGCCACGAAATTTTCTACAGATCAATCTCCACCAGATCGAATCACGTTCGAAGCCGTTTTTCGACTTTTGACTCATGAGAGTTCGAAAACTTATAGTGCGTATATGTACAGTGAACCATAGTGTTTATGAGGTATGCAACCCAACCGTTTTTTCTTGTGAGTCAGATTGCATACCTTTCAGATCTTTGAATTATTTTGTATTAATCTTTTTTCTCCCGCGCGAAGAACTGACATGTCAGCTGGAGTGAGAATCGATAGGGACAATGCCGAAAGTATGGCTCGTTGTTATAGACTTACTCTAAATTTTAAGTAAAATTATTATTCCCTGCGAAGAACGGTTATTTTAGCCAACAGAGAATAAATCTATTGTTTGGGATTAAACTCTACCACGAATGAGGTGGTAATGTAAAGTGAATACCATGTAAATTTGCGTACATTCTTGAAAAGATAACAATTTTTCAGTATATTTTCTTTAAAGCTTATTCGATTGACGTATTATAATATGTTTTCTTTGGAGTTCCCTAATTATTCGCGTTGTTTATAGTTGAAATTGATCAACGATAAATACATAAAAGAGAGTAATCTCATCCGCAGCTTGAAAACTTCCTCATACACATAACATGACAAAATATTTTTTTATACTAACTTTCGTGAAAACTATTTGTTTCTTCCAGGCTACCCGTCCATTATCGCTCTAGTTTGTTACTGTAGCATCTTTCCAGGCGTGCCTAAGATGGTTACCAAGTTTTAACCCTTCTAAGAAACCTTATGAAAAAATAAAAACGTCTACTAGTATAAAACCCGCGCGTGTCTTGAGGTGCGAATGATGAACGTAAAATATGAGAGAATACATATTCCTAAATGAGAGAAATATGATGGATTGTATAAATATGTTCGCATACCAGCTCCTATTCCACTTAGTGTATTAACAGATTTATTCATTGGTTGCAAATGGTTATTTTTCGACATAGTAATACAGTTAGAACAAATAAAGGGTTACGAAATTGTGTGAATTCAGTATCATAGCATTTTCTTCTTCTTAGGGGAGTTCATTATTTGTAAAAACGTGGATTAATTCATTCGTTTGTAATTGATATTGTGTTTTAAGTTTATTTTTATTTATTTTTTTTTTTTTTAGATTTTATATTTCAAGCAAAAATTTTCTTGTATGGCTTATATTTGGAGAACCATATACAGAGTAGCCAAACCCAACTCAGTATGATGTCTTTATTCCGAAAAAAAAGAAGAAGTGAAAACTCGATTTAGAGACCGTTCAAAAATTTTGGGGCCCCTGATCAAAAAAAAAAAAAAAAAAAAAAAACAATATATTTTATTTAATCAAAAAATTTCTTGTGCGCCTTCTATCTAGATAATTACATTAGTACAACCAAACCCAAACCAATATTTAACTCAGTATGACGTTCTTATTTAAAAAAAAAAAAAAAAAAAAAAGAAAAAGAAGAAAAACGAAACCTCGATTTAGGGACCGTTCAAAAATTTTGTGGCCACTGATGCAGAAACTAATTATTGGACAAGATCGCAATCTTCTGATGCATTTTTTTGATCATTCCTAAAATTCTTGTTTTAAAAAAATGTTTGAATATTTTCAATATTTTACAAATAAGTAAATGAATAACCATGATTACAAATAGTAGGTGCACAAAGAGTATTTGTCACTCTTAGGAAAGAACAAATAGCAAACTGTTAGTTAGGAGTATGTTTTGTTATACAGTGAAACCTCTCTAAAGCGGACAGCCGTGGGGAATCAAAAATTGTCCGCTATAGAGAGGTTTTAATATTTTATTACGTAAATTAGTAAGTAAGGTAATATGCAATTAGGAAGAAAATATTTTTGCATGAATCATGTATTTACGAATATTACAAAAATGTTAACTGTACCAGCATTGCCCTCCGTTATCTAACATTCTATGTTCGAGGCACAACATGGAAATAAGATGTTATACTGTAGTTCTTTACACTTATCATTAATTACTACGTTTTCAGTATGTCGCTTTAATTTGTGAGTTAATTGCAGTCCAGTAGTGTCTTTTTTTTTTTTAAAAAAAAAGACAATATGCGTAACCCGGGCAAAAAATACAAACTTGCCTTCTGCTTGGTTAGAGATTCCAGCGGACAATGGAATAACGAGATGCTAATCCACACCGTATGAGCGGAAATAGTGCTCGTGAATGAACACCTTCTCCTCCGTTGTAAGTAACATTATCTTTGCGCCAATTGCACACTACGCTAGTCCACACACGACTGAGCACACGTGTGGCGCTTACAGCTCATACCATTTTGCATCTGTGCGTCATTCCTACGCGAATTTCAGTACTCTTTGTTTTGCCGCATACTGTACTATGCAGACACTACTGTCGTCTTACCAATATAATGAAGAGCTTAATGAGACTACGTATATTTCAGGATCAGTTTCACCTCATTAAATGGGATGATTCTTGTACATAATCAATTTTAATATTTACAAGTTCATTGTTTTTCTTAAAAACTGCACACGAGCTTTTACACTCATGCATCATTTTGTTCAGCTCTCTAAGACCTATCGAATATAATTATATACACACAGAGTGCCTCAAAAGTTCTCTGACATAGAATAACTCTGTTATTATCAGAGTTACAATAAAATGTAAGAGGGGAAACTGTCTCCAAATATGTTTTCAATCTAAAGTGAAGGATTTTTTTTTTTTTTTTTTAATCGGAAGAGCCGTTCGAGTTGTACATTCTTTATGCGCCCAATCTTAAATGAAAATGCAACGTTGTCATTTACCTGGGGCTGGGGGAGAGAAGGACGGGATAGGAAGTGGACAAACTTTGTAAGAGTATGGTGAATGGGGCATGTTTGAAATGGAGGCAGGCCATCGACACGTTAACATCACAAACAGTAACTTCATTTCTTATGTTGTGGAATGGTAAATTGTAAGTGGTAACAGGTAAATGGCAACGTTTCATTTTCATTTAACATTGAGGCCAAACGCTCGTCCAATTAAAAAAAAAAAAAAAAAATCTTCACTTTAGATCGAAAACGCCATATTTGAAGACGGTTTTCCCACTTACATTTTGTTGCAGCTATGATAATAACAGAGTTACCTTGTCAGGGGACTTTTGAGAGACTTGAGGGGCGGTCAATAAGTTTTTGTCCTCACTATAAAGGGGTTGAGAGAGAAGGGCCAAATGCAGACATATGATTAGTCTTTCTCTACATAGTCACCAAGCAAAGTAATACATTTTTGCAACCGGTCTTTCAGATTCCACAAACCCTCTTTGTAGAAAGTGTTATATTGGCTGGGAAAACAGTGCTCCACTGCAGAATCTGAAGGAAAACGCCGTCCTTTAAGAGACTGTTTCAGTTTTGGAAACAAGAAGAAATCACAGAGCGAGATTAGGTAAATATGGAGGATGGGGAAGTAATTGGTACCCTAAGCGTTGGACAAGATTCATGGTTTTCTGGGCTTTGTGGACGGAAGCATTGTCAACTAACAGGGCAGCACCTTTGCTGAGGATGCCAGGGTGCTTTTCCTCTAGTTTCCTTTAGGGCATCACGATTTTTCCAGTAGACTTCTATATGTTCCAGTCACACTATGTTCATAAGTTAGGTAATCTGTAAGAATAACGCCCTTACAATTCCAGAAAACTGAAAGCATGACCTTCTAGCAGAAGGCTGCACACGGGTCTCTTTAGGGACTAGGGAACTGCTATGTTTCCACTATTTACTCATCACTTTAGTCTCTGGGTCAAAGTTATATATCCAACATTCATCCATTGTCACGAGACGATCGAAAAAATCGTTCTCATTGTGCCAACATTTCCGATGCACAAATTAGCGCATTGTTATTTTTGAAAAGGAGTGAGTAACCTGGGAACCCACCGTGTGGATACTTTGGATAGATGCAGATGATCATGCAAGATAGTAGATACTGAGCCATGGGAAATCTCCAACTCATTCATAATAGTATTTATGGTTATTCGTCTGTCGTCCATCACTAGGAGTTCCACTTTCCAAATCACGTCATCATCAATCGCTGAACACGGTCTTCCCTCTCTAGATTCGTACTCCAAACTCATCCGTCCACATTTCAACTGTTTCTTCCACGTTTTAATAGTACTTGAGGATGCACACTTTTCACCATAAACAGTTTTTCCATTTCTGCATGTATGTCCTTGACTTTCATCCCCTTTAGATGGAGGAACTTTACTACCGCGCGATGTGCCACTTTTGCCACTTCTACAGTTTCACTCTTTCCAGGCGATATATCTTCAACAGTTCTGCACATAGAAGCATAAAATTTACAAAGGATTAATTTATTCTTTCACATGCACAGTTTTATATACAGAATCAATTTAACGAATTTGTATTTTAATTTGACTTGGAAAAAATAGTTAATAGCTCGTCTTTAATTTATAGTTATTTCCTAATTGTTTTGAATGGATAATGCAGGGGATTATGACGATAGTATATTCCATGCACGAAAATAACGAATAACCCTAGTAGCAAGAAAGCTTTTGGGTCTTTGAAGAGTGCTTGGCTTTTGGTTTTGTACGCTTGCACTTGAAACGCATGCTTTCATACAATCTAACTTTTGTTGTACTTGCAAGCGATGCTTTAGACCCTTCGCAGAGCGTCATAGCATCACTGGCCGTTCATTGTCTTTTAATTTGACTTGACTTGTAAAACGTTTGCGTCAAGTTTGAATGGAACACTGAATGCAAGGTTGCCCCCATGTAACTTCGTTACTGGAATCCAGCTTGCGGCATGCTTGCATGTTTTCCAATCAAGCTGAATGCAAATTTGGCTGACTTACAATTCAAGCTTACAGCAAGTGGTTTGCAAGCTGTCTTTGCTACTAGAGAAGGTGCCGCATTCATTCAGGTTCATGTTATTCAGCTGATTATTTGCATTGTTTTCAACGACTCGCCGTACGTGTAATCGTCTCCGAGGGGGGCTCCAATACCGGTTGTCCAATTCCGATTTTCCTTAAGATAAGGTGGCAACCCTGGCCTCTATGTACTTGCCTAAGATAAGTGCAAACAGTAAGTGAATAACAGAATTGGATGATTAAGCAGGTAAATTTATCTTGTTCAAATCTGGGTTTATTTGAGAGCAGTTAAAAAGCGAAAAATGCAGAGAGCGAAAGCGGCCAAACCAGTCGCACTTTTCACCGTCTCCTAAGAGAAGAAGAAAATATTTCGGAACCAGAAAAGGCGGAACGAAATATTTTTCTTAACGTTAAATGAGTCAGTCACGTGCAAAAATTATCAGTTTTCATTTTCGTTGGCCGTCAAATATATTACATCGACTAACACGTTATTTCCAGTAGCACAAGCACGTTACCTTGGCAATAAACCTAGTGGTTTTGTAAAGAGATTACAAGAAAAAATAACAAATAACACACCTGCAAAAAGTCTTCGAAACCACTACGTCTGTTCAGTAAATACTACTTCTGTAACTCACAAACACTATACAAGGTGCTTTCGAATGATGGTGTAAAAACAAATAAAAAAATGGGTTTAATTTCTGACGACGAATAGTGTGAAATTATTCCAATACATTTATATTAAAAATATGTGTTGTTTAACATCTTTTGTTTTCGACGTATAAATTGGCAGATGGACAAAGATGTACACTAGAAGCAGTCACATTGTACATACACTCATGTCCAAAATTATTGTCGCATATCTTTGACTGTCTTCTAGTAAGACTATAATTTGATAATGTTATTGCAGGGTACTATTAATACTGATACTATGTGTATAATCGGGAAATGTATATTTGTTGTAAATTTCGTAGGAAAAGAATTATAAATAAGAAAAGTAGAGTGAGTAAAACAAAATTTAGCTAAATTGATAAGAACGTTTTATTTTCGTTTTATTGTTCTTATTTACTGTTCTTTTGACATGAAATTTGCCACATACATGTCTTTGCCGATTATACACCTACTAACATTATAAGAAATACCGGGCGAATTTGTTATCAAATTATATTCCTGCAACAACATATTTATAGACATGCGACAATAAATTTGTACAGCGGGGGACACTTCTAAATGGTACACCTTAGCCGTAAATCTCCATATGGCTGTACCATTTAGAAGTGTCCCCCGCTGTACATGAGTGTACATTAGGCACCACTGATGACCAAATGGGAGCCCGCAAACAAAGGTGTAGATTTGTCTGTCTTTTTTTTAGTCTATGCATAACGTGAAGAGTACAGCTGCCCATTATAATATACCTGAATAGAGAATTCACTTTTAACTTTTTTTTTTTTTGTAAACTTTTCGGTTACCAAGCCCATTTTGTCCATTGGCATCGGGCCAAGTTTTTTTTCAACTGATTTCACAGAAGCGGATATAGCCCGAGGCCGAAGGGGGGGGGGGGGAATAGGTCTCCAGTTTTTGAGTGACAGAAATAATTTAAGCTATTATTTATATATTTTTGGAAGTTTATAATATACTCATGATATATAGTCTGGGTTGTTGCTGTCCCCTGTTATTATCTTCTAAGTCGGCCCCTGTGATTTCATAGAGTTACTTTCAAATGTTCATAGATCAGGACCTAATTGACTTATCTTCGGCACATGAAAGAGGTAGAATACAAAGAATCAGTGATTATTTCAGGAAGGTGGTCCAGGAGATGGTGGAATTCTCCTTCAGAGATACAAAATCCGTCTCCTCGCCCCTCGTACATATCACCTATCGTACCCAACGTGAATTATCAGGATTTTCGACCTCCGAGCGTTGGTAATCCGGGAGAAATCTGAAATCATCACCGCGTAGAATAGAACAATAAAAAATGAGTTTGTTATTAAATTGTCATCTTTTTGTGTTTATT
Source organism: Thermobia domestica (assembly GCF_964235325.1). Taxonomy (NCBI): domain Eukaryota; kingdom Metazoa; phylum Arthropoda; class Insecta; order Zygentoma; family Lepismatidae; genus Thermobia; species Thermobia domestica. The sequence continues at coordinate 37,390,508 of NC_137469.1, forward strand.
TATTGTTCTATTGTCTCCCCCCCCCAAGTATGGTTCTTACTTTGCCCTGGGACGTAGCACATTATCAATTGGCCACCACTGGTCTACACAAATTAGACCATTCTTTATTTCAACCAGGTTTCATCGGAACGATTCAATGTGGTTTGTTTAATGCGCTTTTTAAATTCTTTTATTTATTTGCTTTTTTAAGTATGAGTTAACTATGATGTATTTTCCGTGTTTGTTTTCGGGTGAGTTCCAAAGATTTTATTGATCTACATTAGATTTCTTATGTATGATACTACGTACTACTTCAATCCAGAAATATATTTTAAAATACTATTAAGTGATATCACTACAAAAAAAAGTAGATGCAACAGAAAAAATACAATGCACTATACAGGATGTCTCGAAAGTCCTGTGACATATGGTTATTATTATCAGAGAAACAATAAAATGTAATAGAGGAAATCGTCTCCAAATATAATGTTTTCAATCTAAAATGAAGGATTTTTTTTTTTTTTTTTTAAATAGGACGAGCCGTTTCGGCTGTACAATCTGTATGCGCCCAATGTTAAATGAAAACGCAACGTTGCCATTTACCTGGGATTGGGGAAGGAAGGACGGGACTGGAGGTGGACAAATTTTGTAAAGAGTATGGTGAATGGGGGCATGTTTGAAATGAGGGTTGCCCATCGACACGTTAGCATAACAGACAGTAACTTCATTCACTTACGTTTGTATCCAGGTAAATGGCAACGTTTCATTTTCATTTAACACTGGAAGGATAAAGAGTGTACAGCCCAAACGGCTCGTCTGATTTAACAAAATTTCTTCACTTTAAACTGAAAACGTCATATTTCGAGACGGTTTCTCCTCTTACATTTTGTTGTAGCTCTGATAACAGTTACCCCATGTCAGGGGATTTTTAAGACACCCTGTATACGCATATGACAACCTCCTTTACCAAAGGTGATGCTTTTCGAACTCCAGGAGACATTCCACCTCGATCGTTCAGGACGCCATAACCCTTAACTGGTATTATATCAATAATATAATGGAACATCTATAAATAATATTTAAGATAAAAGAAAGACATTGAAAGAGAAAACGAAGATGAAATGCTTAAGAGAGAAAATAATAATAATAATAATAATAATGCAATTGGTAGGTTATCCGTCCCAGAGGACACGAGGCGCATGTAAAAAAGCAAGAAAATGACAGAAGGAATTTATTGTGATTAATATACAAATACATATCTTGGCTATTTTTCGACATAGTAATCATCCACCTCCAGACATTTCTGGTAGCGTGGTAAAAAGCTTCCGTATTTGTGTAAAAATCTGTCCTTTGAGAGTGTAACCAGTCCAGAACTGATGTCTTGAGCACTTTACTGTCGTTGGAACGCTTCAATGCAGGCCATTTTTCTCAGTTAAAGAAATCATTGGAGCAAGGTCGGGGCTGTAAGGGGGATAACTGAATAGTTCCTGTCGAAATTTCTGAATTTTCTCAATAGTACGAATAGATGTGTGTGGGCAGGTGTTGTCATAGATGAGAATTCCAGAGCGTAGCATTCCTGTCCTTCGATTTTGGATGACACGTTGCAAAATATTCAGTGTTTGGCAATACACATCTGCTGTAATTGTTCGTCCAGGTTCCAAGAATTTGATAAGAATCGCACTCTTTTGATCCCAAAACACGGTTGCCATAATTTTGTAAAGGATGTTTATTTGAATTTCTTCGCTTTAGGAGGTCCAGAGTGCCGCCATTGCACTAACTGTTGCTTCGACTACCCAGTGAATTAAGATATTCAGGTTTCATTCCTTGTCACTATGTGAGAAAAGAGGTCAAGCCCATCCTCTTCAAAGCTAGCCAAAAAATCACGTGCAGCTATCATTCTTTGCTCTTTGTGAGCATCTATCAGCATTTTTAGCACCCATTTGTGATAATCCAGCTTGTCAGACCCAATTTGATGCACCGTTTTCGCAGACACTTCTGGAGACTCATTGGCAAGTTTAGTTAGTGTGAATCGGAGATTAGATCGCACTTTCTCGTTAATGTGATCCACCAGATCGTTTGTCTCAACACTACGCCTTCCGCTACGCTCATCGTCATAAACATTGGAAGACCGCTAACGAAAACACTTTCCACCACTGCCAGACCTTCCCTTCACTCATTACTGTTGGTCTGTAAATGGCACACAAATCCCGATAGATGTCAGCTGTATTCTGTCCTTTAGTGTTCAGAAATCATCTGACATATCTCACTTTACATTTGGCGAGATTTTGTATTAAGGCAGCCATTTCACCTTACTGCTGCTCACACGTAATTACGTAACTCCATTCGGAAGATTCCATCTCTGTTGCAAACCCCGCGTAAAAAAAAAAAAAAAAAAAAAACCTTTTTTGATATGCATCTCGTATTCTTTTTGATCACATAGATTCATGATGGAACACCTATGTATGTTTATGGGATCCAGTTTGAAGGTGCGCTTGGAAGCTTCGAAGAATGCCATAAAATTCCATCCCGAATTGGATTTTAAAACTCTGTTAACGAACAATAATCCGAAAGATATTCATCTAGGCAATAAGGATGCAGGCATAGTTAATGTTTAATACTAAAGAAAATGGTTATTATTACAGGCCCAGTTAATGTGATACTTATCAACGTATAATTTGGCTAAAATCTTCCAGGACTAAAATCACACTACATCATTTTCGTCCATCATTCGAATTTTTCCTGAAAAATAATGTCGTGCGAAATCATCCGATGGGTGCTGGTTCGATCCCAGCTCCCACCACGTGACCTTTGCGGTGTACAAACACCATATGCGTGGATTTTCTCAGAGCTATTCCGTTTTCCCTCACTTTCGTCGTTTCATCATTATGGTTCATCTCATCATCACCATGATTCATAGCCTCGGTGCAGAATAATCATGGAAAGTTAATATATATATATATATATATATATATATATATATATATATAAAATCCCAATTTGATCAAACTCGACATGCTAGTCGACTCTACCCCTACACAAACTTGTGGCATGTTACGGTGTTTAGACTTCTTGTTCCCAGGTATAATGAACTAGGACTTATTACAACCATGCGTAAGTTTTACTTGTGTGCAGTGTCTCACAGTGATGTTCGTTACTGTTATATTGTGAATTAACAAAAGCAATCATATCTACAATTAATTGGACTGTTTAAATCACTCTTAAAATCAGATAATTTAAATCTCCTTTATTTTATTAATTCAGCTTCACAGAACTTTTTATTGTGTGTGTACATTCTCAGACAAAGTATTTGTAAATGAGTATATTTACCGTATCATTGTAAATTAGTCAATAAATGAAAGACTAGTGATTTTTTTTTTACCATGTGACATTCTTTTCCGATTGCAAGCAGTGGCGGCTTTAGCAGGTAGGCCGGGTAGGCACGTGCCTACCCAAAGATTTTGAAAAATATATAAACGCTAAAAGATACAATAAAAAGTAAATATATTTTCCACTATTTATATTAATGGTAGATAATTATTTAACAAATACCATCAACCACTACTGTAAAAGTAATTTCCTACTGTCATCAATCAATCAAATGTGTATATGTATTTATAAGCAAGGGAACGTGCCTACCCAAAATTAAAATCTTGATTGAAAAGGTTTCTTAGTTGAATAAACACTATCGTCAATGTCCTTTTGCTACAAAACTATTGGAGTCACGTTTCAAACAGTAGTCGTGTAGATCTTTCATGTGAGCGACAACGAACAAGAAGACAGCCAAACTCAATTGGAGTCAATTCTACTCCAAGCCACTCGGATTAGAGGCAATAAGGTTCAACGCTGCAGAAACAATCCAAGAAGAGTGTCCAGACCATCATCCAGTAACTGACAATAAACCACTACGCAGTTCCATTCATCACCCCTGGCAGATTTGACGGGATTCTGATCCAGACGTCAATTGCTTTTGGTTCCTTCAGTTTCCAGCCAGGAAATGCGAAAACGCAAAGGGAAGTCTATTCATCATCCTAGACGACGACGACATTGACAGAGACCAGGAATATTTGACGCTAGTGCTCATTCCTATTCTTTTAGTTAATCTCTTCTTCTCACCCTCTTTTACCTTCCGCCAATGCTAGTCTTAATTTCGTTAATTTTAATTAACTGAGTTTTATTTATGTTAAAACGTAATTCTTTTATCATGTAAGTTCCGTGTGACTCATCAGTTCTCATCCCCACTTAATCCCTTTCTTTAAGATTTACAGCAATTAAGTAATAAATTAAAAAATCTAACGTCTGAGATATTACAGTTCAGAAGGTATAACGTCGTTGGCTTCCCGCGCTTGGGCCTGCTTGTCATTTGGAGTGTGGTAAGAGGGTAGCCAATCACAACTAACCGTCTACCGCGCTCACCGAGCCACGAGTAACCAAGCTGGCCACTCCCAAATAAACGTCACTTCAACTTTTCGCGGGAAGCCAACGACGTTATACCTTCCGTACTATAGAACTGATGGGCGCGCTGGCACACTAGTCACATTCTCTTTTCGACAATAACGAGAAATTGGAGATGATGCTCATTTTTGGTACACCTTTATTTTTTAATTAAGTGATAAATGCTAAATTAAGGCTTGAAAATAAAACAACTTCGTTATAAAAACAATATATTGACTTCAAGGCTTCATAATTTACAGGATAGACAATATACAACTTTCTATGATTCGTAAACATGCGATATACACAACATATTTTAATCCTCCTAATATAGAAGTCAAAAAAACACTCACTCACTCACTCCACGTCATACAAACCAACATTCACAAATATTCTTTCTTTCCGACGCACAGTTTAAATTACATATTTATTTAATGTCATGCTTTCAAAGTTTCACTAACATTTGCCTTTTCATCTTCCACATCTCCAGGTTTCGGAGGACGATCTAATATTTTGTCTATGATACCAAATTCCTTAGCATCACATGCGTCCATAAATTTATCTCGCTCCATGCTTGATTCTAAAATCAAAGAAAATAATCAATCAATAATTATCCCAAAAAGTATAAAGACATGTCACTGCAGTAAAAGAAGAACGTATTTCGCATGAACTCCGCTCTTCATTACGTATAATATATAGTATAATATATGTAATGATGAGCGGAGTTCATGCGAAACAATACGTTCTTCTTTCCATTATTATATATATAATAATGGAAAAATTAATAGCAACTCCATGTAATTTTATGCGTTTACTTGATTTAATTTGATTTTCAGTTTAGCGTCTCTTTCAGCAGCGAGGTTCTATGAGCTCTGGACCTACAGCTTAACGCAGAATCCAAACCACATAAGCTTCCGCCGGGAATCGAATCCGGGTCTCCAATGCCAAAGGTGCGTACGATAATCGCTTAGCCACGCTTGAGCCCCCTTATGCGTTTACAAAGTTTAATAAGAAGTTTCTAGGGAACACCGTATTCTAGTCGTAAGAGCGTTGGATTCATGTCCACGTGGTCCCAGGTTCAATTCCCGGTCGGTGCTTTTCCAATTTTCGACGTCCACCCAGTGAGACAAAGCTGGGGAGTCACGTGAATAAAAAGACGTGACAGTCACTAGGTCTAGAAAGCTCCTCGTTATGCCGGTTGGCAATAGAACGACGCGTCGTCTCTAGGCTGAACGTAGTTAGACCAATCGCTAACAGATGGCGTGCAGCGGCTCAGTTCTAAAATTCAAATTTATATCTTAAAAATTCTGCTTTTCTTTCATAAATGTTTGTACTGAGTGCATTTTAGAAAAAAAGTCGTGCAATTTATTTACATCGGACACAGAATGAAGAAAAAGTGTGAAATAACACGCAATTCCGACAAAAGTAAGTAAAATTCGAATATGTACGAAGTGTGGCAAAATTGCGCGGATTATGAAAGTGCATAAAAAAGCACAGTATGTACGTAGTAGGTTAAGATGAGCGAATCGGGATGCATAAAAAGTGGAAGAATTGGTAGATGTAATCGAAAAGTGAAATAATCTTCTAGATAGAACAGTGCACTGCGGCGGTTGTCTTGCAGATACATTTCAGTTATTACAATATCTTGCAACGAGTTGGCGGAAAACATCTGGTGTCAATGTTCGTTGAAATCCATGGGTTTGTGTTCACACAGAGCTATCAAGAAGCCATGCCTTTAAAAAAAAAAAAATAAATAAATAAATAAAATAAAAATAAAAAATGCGTGTGCAGTGCGCCAACAAGAATTGGACTAGTGATGAATAATGGCGCAAAGTACTGTTCAATGATGAGCAGACACACGTGCCAGGGTGTCGCATGTCTGATGAAACACCTAGTCTTGTGCGTACTGTTAAAAATCTCGAAGTATCCTACAAGTGTCATGATTTGGGGATGTTCTTCCACTGGGGTACGTAGAATGCATATTTGTTGTTGTGTTGTTAATGCACAAACATCTAAAATCATTCTTTAAACTAAAATGATACATTTGAGAAGAGATTTTTTCAATGGCGAACCCTTTATTTTTCAAGACAATTCTGCTCCTTGTCACCGTGCCAAAGTTATAAAAGACCATATTCTGTCCTTATGGCATGTTTACATTCCCTTCTCTGGCTCGTAATTCGCTAGAGTTTAACACCATTGACAATTTATGGCGTAATTTGAAAGTTACTGTTCGTGTAAGGACACCTACAAGAAGAAATCAGTTAACTGAAACAATAAACGACGTCTGGCAACATTGCATTCAAGTAGAGACATTACAAAACTTAGTGACCTCCATGCCAAAACGGTACAAATATAGTTATCAAATCGCGTGGATATCCAATTAAGTATTAGCTCAAATCAAAGTCACTTTTGTACAAACCTAAATTTAACTTCCGTTACCAATGGCTGTCACATTTGGTGAAATACCACCCATTGTTGCAGACAAATGTAACTTGTGTACCTTACAGTGATATACATTCTACATAAAGTTTCCTGTAAATTGATGTACATTTCATTATATGCTTATGCTTACTTATGTAGAAATTTATTAAACCTTGTAAACGCATAAAATTACATTACATGGAGTTGCTATTAATTTTTCCATTATATATATATATTATTACATGGAGTTGCTATTAATTTGTCGGAACGAATTTTCTAATACGGGTAAATTTCAAATTTACAAATTTCCAATTCGCTATTTGTTATTTTATGAAGATCAAGTAATATAAAGTTTTAACTGAGACAAACTTTTAGTTGTTGTTTTGTGATTTCTTTAATATTTTAGACTAATTGTTTACAGAATATTTTAAGACATAGAAGCTACGTGTACCGAAGAGAACGTAAAAATAACAATTGAATGTCATGATTTTATTACCTGTTTTCACCATAATGAGTATGAGTGTTATGTTTGAGATACAAGACAGGGAATTTAAGACCTAGAAAAGGTATTTATATTTTGATTTTTTTTTCTTTTGTAACTGAAGTCAAGTTTGAAGCTGGAATTTTTAACAAGATTTGTGTAATTTAGAGTTAATATTAAGTTTCTACACCTAATTTGCAGTCTGCCTTATATTTATATAGTTTTGGAGACTTCCGTGTTTGTTTGGTGGATTAAAACAACCTTTGGGCTTATTTAAATTAAATTAAAAAAAACTACTATCTGACTTAATCCATTTAATTTAGACAGTTACTGTTTCAAATTTAACCTTTTAGAAATGGACTTGTCATATAAACATACTGTTTTAAATTTAACCCTTTAGAGATGGACTTGGCATATAAACACACACCTTATCGATCGTTCCGTTGAGGACGGGTGTGGTATACAAACACAACATCTGGACGGAAAGGACAAGTATGGTTTATAAGCCTCATTTGTATGTGAATGACATAAGTCTCAGATGTCATTCAATATCCAATAATATGATAGTCGCCACCTTCCACAATTGTATACAAATTTTATATATTAGCAAAATGTTTATATCAGTGAATACCAAGCGTTACATTTAATTTAAAACATAAATAGGTTTCTTTAGTCTTCAAATAGATAGTAGTTAGCAAAACTAGGCGTCGATGACCTAGAGTCATTAAAAAAATGCAAACATGAGTTATAAATAATACTGGCCAAGAAAGATCGATCTTTAGAACTAGATTTGTGATTTAATTTCCTGTGTTTTAATTTATACTAATGTATATCTATGTCAAGTGTGAATTATCTATGTGAAGTGTATACATACAAGTATGATATTTTTGTATTAGTATTATCTGCTTTTATAAAGCAAATAATGAAACTAAATCTACATAGCCTAACTTCAATATATATATATATATATATATATATATATATATATATATATATATATATATATATATATATATCACTCATTATATTTCACTTTCCTTGTAAATCTTCTTTTAAACACTCAAAATTAAAGGTCATGACCCTTACAATCATACAATTTTCATTAAGCAAGATTCTATCTTGCTACTTTTCAATTACTCTTCTAAACGCTTTCTGTCATTTTTTAAAAATAACTAATCACACCACTACTCGATATATTCAATATCTGGGATTGTCAATGTGAGTAATTTGTATACCATAGGAAAACTGTTCAAACTTATTAGATGGAATTATGGCAATTAATTGTAATTTGAAAATTTGTTACATACTGCTCTTAAAGTAAACAATCACAATTTGATTTAAAATACCATTTGTATTACATACTACATATCAGTATTAGGTAATTTTGCAGTCATTCAAATTTAGAAAGCTATTTCAATATCCATGTATTAAATGCAATATTTTTTTATTTAAAATTAATACTGCATCATGGTCCGTGACTTTATGAATAACCTGTACGTATATTTATTTCCAGATGGTTAATCAGAAGGGACTGGAAAAACATTTGAAGATATTATTGTACATTTGAAGTTTTCACTCACTCACTCACTCACTCACTCACTCACTCACTCACTCACTCACTCACTCACACACACACACACACACACACACACACACACACACACACACACACACACACACACACACACACACACACACACACACACACACACACACACACACACACACACACACACACACACACACACACACACACACACACACACACACACACACACACACACACACACACACACATATATATATATATATATATATATATATATATATATATATATATATATATGTATGTGTGTGTGTGTGTGTGTGTGTGCGTAAAATAGCACTATATGAGAAATGGTACGTATATTATTATTATTATTATTATTATTTCAGAATTCTATATATTTTGTCTAATATTAAGCTATTTTATTCAATAAGAGTTTATTTCCTGATTTTTACTGTTTCTTTGTGCTGTTTTTATTGCAATATTGACGCAGGAAATCTCGAAATATCTCTCCTATTTTTTTTTTCTATTTATTGAAATTTTCGCTGGGTAATGAGTTAATTTTAACTTATTATCCAGAGAATAATATGTTAATTTGAACCACATAATATTAATATGTTTTCTTGTGTAAAGTTTCTAATATATATATATATATATATTTACCTATTTTCTCCAACGCCAGTCCTGTGTGCTTCACGTACAAATTGTTTATTTTATTTTTCAGTTTTAAAATTTCTTCTGCTTGTATCTGGATATCCGTTGCTTGGCCCTGTAAAAATAAAAAGTTTTTCAGTACAAAATGTTAACTAAATATATTTTTATTCATGTATTAACTAAAATTCTACTATATTATTGGTGTTTAACGAGAAAAAAAAAAAAAAAAAAAAATGCGATCTTGGCCAATAATTAGTTTTTGGATTAGGGGCTACAAAATTTCTGAACGGTCCCTAAATCGAGTTTTCGTACTTTTTTACAGAATAAGCACATCATACTGAGTTAAGATACTCTGGGTTTGACTGCACTGTATGTACGTCTTCAGATATAAGGCATAAAATAAAATTTTTGATTGAAATACATTAGATCTTTTGATCCCAAAAATTAAAAAATTAAAAATATATTTATCAATCGACATATGATATCGGGCTGGACAAAAATATGATGCCTGGGGGCAGATTCTCCTGCATACTTTTCAAGAAAATCGAGAAAAACGAATTATTCTGGCGCTAAAAAGTGTATCGTTCTTTGCCAGTAATAACATAGCCAAACACAAAAAAAATAACAAGTTCTGTGCACTGGACCCCAGGGTATGGATTTAATGTATTTTGTTACAGAGAATCCAGATTTCTAACCCCAGGACGACTGACCGTGTCAAATTTTTAATAGTCGAAAAAAATTGAGCAATTTTGGATAGGGAGGATACACGTTTTTCACACATAAAACAAAATTGACATGGTCAATCGTCCTTAAGTTTAGAAATTTGGATTCTGTGTAACAAAATACATCGAATTCATGCCCTGGGGCTCACTGCACAGATTTTTTTGTATGGCTGTGTTACGTGTGTCTTCCTTATCCAAAATCGCTTGTTTTTCGCCGATAAAAAGAAATTGACACGGTTGATTATCCTAAGTTTCGAAATTTGGATTCTGTATAACTAAATCCATGCCTTTAGATCCGGTGCACTGAACTTTTATTTATTTATTTTTTTTGTGTGTGGCAGTGTAATCAATACCTTTTATTCTGCTGAAACAGATTTATTTATTTACAGTATACGTTAAAAAAAAAAAAAAAAAAAAAAAACTCTGTTAAGTACCAGACTGTATTTATTATTATTTGTCTTCTAACGATAGCAGAGACGCATATAGTCCAAACAGTGATGGATATTTTACTTTAAAGACTTTATTTGATTTTCAGCTTATCGTCCCTTTCAGCAGCAAGGCTATATGAGACGTGGATGTACAGCTTTAAAGCGTGGAATCCGAACCAAATGAGCTCCCGCCGGGAATCAAATTCCGGATCTTCTACACCACAGGCGTGTACGCTAACCACTTAGCCACGAAGGAGATTATTTACTTTAAAGAAAATTGCAAACAGAAAGATGAATTAGTAATCAGTTTTATGGACTGAAATAAGGATGACTGTTCTTTTAAATATTAATTCGCAATAAATTTTCTATTGCATTAAACTTCTTTTTACGTTATTTTTATTCAGGTTTACCAAGTCTGAATTTAGGGTGGGTTTCTTTATCTCCCACACACTGAGAAACGCGTTTCAATTTTTTGTTAGCTGAAAAATGGAAAAATGAAATGAAATTTTTTGAGTTTTACGTCCCACGGTTATGCCGGTTAGGCTAAAGGAGACGATGATGATGAGAGATGAATGAAATGGTGGAATGAAGAAAGTGGGAGGAAACGGGAGAAGGGTTTGAACCCAGGACACCAAGCACCAGAGGTAAACGCTCTACCACTGAGCCACCGCGGCCCCAGCTGAAAAATGGAACCTGAAAAGGCAAATTAGTGTCGACTTCAAGTGTTTTCACATTTTTCCCTTGTATTAGAACATACAACAGAAATCACTTATGCCTTAACACGAAGATAAGTGTAGTAACCATATAGATACATGGAAAAATACTACTCAGTCTTCAAAAAGTGAAACCTCTCCACCTAATAAGATACTTTTTCAAGAGGCCATATTTTCCTTTTCCCATTCCATTAAAATAGAATCAATTCAGAAACGTTTTCTACTTACTTATATTTCCAGAAATATCAAATATCAGCTATAAGACTTAGAATATCATAGCAATATTTGTTAAATGAAGTTGGTTATATTAAATTATCTACCAGACAAAAACTAAATGAACAAATATTTTTATACAAACTGGTTAAAGGTATATACGATAACAGTTTGTTTTTTGGGACTGTTAAAATTTAATGTAAAAATGGCTAATACTCGACAGAGACACTTATTATTATATGATACACCTAGAGCGGCGCTTTACAGCAATTCACCATTGGTTCGAATGTGCAAAACATATAACAGAAATTGCCGTATTTAGATTTTAGTGTGCCATTTCAAACTTATTGTGAATTATTGTGGCAAAATGTTTTATGAATTTTTATAACGTATAGTCACATGTATATTTATAGATGTATTAATTTAATGCATTTTTGCTACTGTAGCTATTTCAATTTTAAATAGTTTGTTAGAAAATTAATTGTGTAATATTTATCTATATTCTTATTTTTTCTTTTAAATCTATTACAATAATAAAATTGTGAACTATTTTGTACAGGTCTTCTGTAATTGGCTGGAAGCCTTCGAAATGTGGGTTGGAGAAGAATGGAAAGAATTAGTTGGATCGAGCGGAAAACGAATGAGAGAGTGTTAGAAATGGTGGGTGAGAAAAGAACACTTTTAGATATTATTAGGAAGAGGAAGAGAAACTGGTTGGAACATTGCCTAAGAAGAGATTGTATCGTGAGGGACGTCCTAAAGGGTATGGTGGCGGGAAAGAGAGGGAGGGGGCGAAGGAAACTACAATTAATGGATGATATAAAAACAGAAAGATCATACGCGATGACGAAAAGGTTAGCGGAGGACCGTGGAGCATGGAAGCTTCTCCGCTGCGGCAAGTGACCTGCCAATAAAGGCAGAATACCTATGATGATGATGTAATTGGAGATATATTCTGTTGAAGACAATAAATAAATAAATAAATAAATGTATAGAATTTTTGAAGTGAGGATTAAATTTACACATTTCCCTTAAGATGGAAGTCACGGAAGGAAGGAATTCATCTACATTTATCAGCCTAGCAGCGCAGTTGTGATATTGGTAAAATTACCAGAAAGCAATGAATGAAAAGGTACGGAAATACTTTTTGTTCCTACCTGGATACAATATATATATATACAGAGTTGGATTTACCACATGCAATCTCCCCCTCCCCCTCGTTGTAAATACACACTATCTAAACAGAGAAGCTAGCTGTGAAAATAGCAACACTTTCCGAAACTTTCTGCCGTCACGTTTCCGTTTCAGGCTTAAAAGAAAGTGGAGTGTTGCAAAAGCAAAGTTTGTCAATTTTCTGAAGGTTGGACGAAAAGGATTCACCAAGCAAAGTAATATTCTTCATTCACACCACAGATGCTTAAACGCATTAAAAAATTCAAATCTAATTTAAATGTAGTGGTAGTTATTGGTGCACCCCTCGTCAGAAAATCCTGGATCCGGCTATATATATACGAGGTGTGGCAATTAAATAACGAGACTGGTGTTATAAATGTGATGTATTGCAAAGAAAGTTACAATTGACTGTTATCCCCTTCAATATACTCTCCTCCCCTATCTATAAACCGCTGCATACGTGGCTTCCATTGTTCAAAGCAATGCTGTAGATCATCAGACGTCACACTGTTCAACAACTCTGCCGTTTTTCGTTTCACCTCTTCCACAGACTGAAAATGTGATCCCTTCAATGCACTTTTCACTTTTAGGAATAGATAAAAGTCACAGGGAGCCAGGTCTGGAGAATACGGAGGATGTTCAAGCACAGGAATGCGTTTGGGAGCTAAAAACTGCTTTACAGAAAGGACATTATGGGCAGGCGCATTGTTTTGATGGAGAATCCATGCATCGTTCTTCCACAAATCCGTTCTCTTCTTCCTTATTCTTTCCCTCAGCTTGATTAGGACTTCTTTGTAGTAGATCTGATTCACCGTTTAACCCTGAGGCACCCATTCAGTCATGATGATACCTCTGATATCGTAAAAAACGAAGAGCATTGCCTTCACTTTCGACTTGCACATTCGTGCTTTTTTCATTCTTGGCGATGTGGGAGTCTTCCAGTGCATGGATTAACGCTTAGTCTCGGGGTCATACTGGAAAATCCATGTTTCGTCACACGTGATGACACGTGTTAGCAAGTCTGGTTCTGCTTTGAGTCGTTCCATGACGTCACAGCAAATGGTCTTTCGAATGTCGTTTTGTTCCTGAGAGAGGTTTTTCGGGACAATTTTTGCACAAACTTTTGTCATGTTTAAATTGAAATGAAATCTTTGAGTTTTACGTCCCACGGTTATGCCGGTTAGGCTAAAGGAGACGGTGATGATGAGTAATGAATGAAAGGGTGGAATGAAGAAAGTGGGAGGAAACGGGAGAACCCCGAGAAAACCCACGCACACGGTGTTTGTCCACCACAAAGTTCACTTGGCGGGGGCTGCGATCGAACCCGGGACCCCAAGTACCAGAGGTGAACGCTCTACCACTGAGCCACCGCGGCCCTCATGTTTAAATTGTCATGCAAAATTTGTCTTACTGTCTCTTTGTTAATGTTCGTCATGTTTGCGAACATCCGAATGCTCAGACGTCTGTCTTTCCGCACAAGTTCATTAATTTTTTTGAACATTTTCATCCGTTCTTGAAGTCAAAGGTCGGCCGGGCCGTTCATCCTCTTCAACCTCCTCCCTACCTTCTGAAAATCGTTTGTGCCATTCGAAAACTCGCGCACGTGACATAGCATTATCACCATACACCTCTTTTAACATTGCACAACATTCCGTCGGTGCTTTGTTTAATTTCACCAGAAATTTGATGTTAATGCGCTGCTCAACTTTACTGTTCACCATGATTCCGGCACTACTACAGAATACTGTCCTCTTCATGCAAGCCTGCAAAGAAAAGAAAAGCTTTCAGAACCATGAAACAAACAGTGGCTGCTCATGAAGGTTCAAGATCAACAACACATCATTAGCTACCTCCCCCCTTCCCACGATCCTGCACGACAGGAGATGTGCAATCTCGTTATTTAATTGCCACACCTTGCACTGAATTACTCCACGATTGCAAATATTTCGTGAAATTACTTACATCTCACGTATGGATAAAAGAAGTCTGTCCCTCAACCTTTCAACAATTCATATGGTACAGATAAAGTCTACTGCTGTTACCAGGCTGCATAATACTAATACACAAACTCACCTGTACTCCTCCTGACGGTTGATGGATCATAATCCGTGCGTTAGGCAAAGCGTGCCTCATTCCAGGCGAACCAGCGGCTAATAACAAGCTAGCCATGCTACAAGCTTGACCAACACACCACGTTGCAATGGGGGGAAGAATATATTGCATGGTATCATAAATACCTAATCCAGCGGTGACACTTCCTCCTGGGCTAGAAATACGTGGAAAATGAAATATAATTAATACTCATCTCCAAGAAATTGTGCAAATGAGAAATTGTTTAATTGTCGAAATGAAAGACAAAGACCAAACATAAAATAAGTAATAAATCACGGCTTCGTCTCTTTTCACGCCAATGCTAGATATAAATAAGGACCTGAACTTTTCCTTTTTAACGATAATAATGAAAAGTTGCGGAAAGCAAAATACACCTTACAAATAAGTCTAGAAACACTAAAGGGATATATATATATATATATTTTTTTTTTTTTGCTGTATTTGAAATACAAAATATCGCGAATATTGGCAATTTTTCAGAACACAGACTTTTACCTAGTACACGAATAAAGTCCCGAAATATTATTCTGTTAAAACTCTAGTCTTTCAAGAACAGAAGAAACTTGAATTCGAAGTATTGAGTGTGAGTGTTGTGACAGAGACGAACTTATTAATACTCCAATCATACAGCTACGTTGCTGCTACAAAAACAGGATATTCCCATGGAAACAGACCCTTGAAAAGAAATATTTCAACTACTGAATGATATATTCAATCCCCAGTCCATTCTGCAAAACAATTCAATATCAAAAATGCTAGATTGACTTAAAAATGTAAAGAAGAATGGAGAGAATCCCACTTCAAGAGGTAATGAAAGTCTATGTTTCTCTAAAAGATATTGTCAAGGGATTATCTGACGACAAAAAACATATGCACCTTGTAAAAAATTTGCGTGCACTTGAAAATAAGGCCAAAGAGTGCTGCTTACGCTATTCAAGCAATATTATTATCTGCCTTGACCATAGACTCTGAAAATTTTCTTCTCCCAATACAATAGTGTGGCAGCAGTGGGAAGACAAAATCATTAAGAACAAAACGTGGAAGCAGTAACAAAATGTGAACTTTGTTCTTTGAGAAGTGATGACAGGAAGGAAACTGTATGTCCAGTATGAAGTGAAGCATATAAAAATGTGTTCACAAGCAAATAATTTAGTGTTTTGATTCTATTATTATTATTATTATTATTATTATTATTATTATTATTATTATTATTATTATTATTATTTTCTAGAAGTATAATTTGTGCTAGTGAATGCTTCTTCAATTTACTCTGCTGCTCACAGAACTCTCTTTATCTTTTGTAAGCAGTGTGCCAGATCTAAAAGCTCTTTAGATATATATACAAGATTGCCTTCCCATCATATATATCTCATGTAGAGCTCCCTTAATGTGCAAATGAGCACTTAGAACCCTTTCTGACCCTCTCTCTGATGTTAGCCCTATCAGAGGTCAAAATGCGTAGGGGCTAGAAAACCCTCTTTTAACTTCAACTGAACCATATGAAAGTGAGTGTGCTGATTTCATAATTTTTAACACCGTTGGAAATTTATGCTCTCCTAAAATGTTAGTCTTTTGGAAAAACTGGTTCCAATAAACATATATTCTATTTTCACTAGCTGTGATTTCATTGTCTTCTAACCTTAATAGTCTCCACTCATCCACAAGTGTATCTTCTTTGTAAGGAATAGGCAAAGCTTCGTTAAGATATCAAATAATACTTTTGATAAAGTGGAATCAATATTAACAGACGAAAATCATATTCACGAAGAAATTAAATGTCGACTAAAAACAGGGAATTCGTGTTATTATTCAGTTCAATATCTCTTGCCATCGCGAATTCTGTCTAGGAATTTGAAGCTTAAAATATATAAAACGATAATCATGCCTGTTGTTCTGTATGGTTGTGAAACATGGTTGCTTACTCGGAAGGAAGAACATAAGTTGAAAGTATTTGAGAACAAGATCCTGAGGCGAACATTTGGACCCAAGAGAAACGAGAATGGGGAATGGCGGAAACTTCATAACGAGGAACTACATAATTTTTACGGTTTACCCAACATTGTTAGGATCATCAAGTCAAGGAGGCTCAGGTGGGCAAGTCATGTAGCCAGGATGGACGAAAGTAGGAACGTTTTCAAAATCTTAACTGGAAGACCAACCGGTAAACGACCATTAGGAAGACCTAGGCGTTGATGAGAGGACAACATTAAGATGGATCTCACAGAAATAAGAATACAAAGTAGAAACTGGATAAAATTGCCTAAGGATAGAAGTCAGTGGAGAGCTTTTGTGAACGCGGCATTGAACCCCCGGGTTCCATAGGCCATAGAGTTAGTTAGGCAAAGCTTCTTCCAGCTGTCCTCTCTCTTTCTTTCTTTCTTTCTTGAGGATTCAAACACTCCAAATGTTTTAACAGAGGCTTAGAAACCACATAGATGACTTGTTGAAAACATGCTTACAACTAGCAACATAGTATTTCCTTGCTTGAAATTTTTGTTCAACCTTCCGAAGAGCCTAAGATACTGACTTATTTTAAAAAATACTGACTTCATCAAAACCACTGACTTTTACTGACTTTACTGACCAGTTTGCATCCCTGAGTTATAGATGATCGACTTAATACGGACCACCAGGAACAGTAAAATAGCTTGACAAATCATATGATCCTGAAGCACTTACTGACAAAAGCACGAAGTCGTATGTATAATATTGGTAACCTTATCACAAGTATAAATCTTATCGTATCAGTATGCTTGCGGTTTTTAGCTAATCAGAAAATCGTGATTTTCTCATAACCATTTTTTTTTTTTCGACAGCAGACTGAGCTCTGACTTTCTTAGATCAGGTTATCAGCCGTTGATAATAAAATAATGGTTTAGTATTAAGTTGTGATTAAATCTTCATGAATACACGCGAGAAAGTCTAAAATCAAATATTGAGTTACACAACAGCTTTCTGTAGGCCAAGTAATTTCTATACTCTACGTCCTTGAAGTTAAGGGCCATGAACAAGCAGAGTTGTGAAAAACACAGCCCAGTGGGTTTTATTGGGTAAAATTGGGTTTTAATGATAAAAATTAGGTTTTATTAAATTTTGTACTATATTTAAAGTCATACTCCTACTTAAAACACCATTTAAGCATTCTTGTTCTATTGTACATATGGAACTATGGAATTTCCTTGTGAGGTCATGGTGTGTCACCTCTGGCGTGATTCCTGGTTCGATCCCAGATCCCACCAAGTGGGCTTTGTGGTGGATACACCGTGTGCATGGGTTTTTTCGGGGTTCACCTGTTTCCTCGCAGTTTCGTCATGCTACTACTACTATCCATTTCGTCATCACTGTCCTCCTTTGCCTGGGTGCATAATCGTAAGACACTGAACTAAACTTTAAAAAACAAAGAAAAAGTCACATAAGGGATTCCATCAAGCCCCATCCACGTTTCGTGAGATACACTTTGCACCACTGACACCCGTTTACATTTCGATTCCTATGAAGAACACAGACAATTTTGTAAAGTAACAAAGCGGTGTTAATTCTATATAACATAGACTAGGAATAAAATCCCCTATTATACGCAGGATTCAAATCCCTGAGCCAGTCGTCCTGACTGAAGATTCCTTTAGTTTCCCTCAAAACATACCAGGCCAATGCTGGGGTAGTATCTCAAGTTTAGGAACCCGAAGGAAAAACAGCTTTACTAAATCGATTTTTTACAATTAAAGAGCCTTTGTAACATACGATAACTGTACTATACGTCATAAACTTCACTAGATACGTAGGAATAATTCCGGAGTTTCACCATCTGATTGTCATTATTGTTGACAAGACAGAGGTGTATATATATTTAGTAACCTATTTTAAGTGAAGCGTTTTCGATCTGGAATTAACTGACAAATTGAGAAAAACGTTTTGTTATTTGTTTGTCTTAATACGCGAGTATGTACTACAAATACAGAGGGAATGTAGCTGCATCACCTTTTATTCCAGACTAGCTGAAATTCTCGTTCTCTACACGGGAAGAATTGGGTTCATGAAAAATATTTGAACCTCCTGTCCCTCTTTGGGTATTCACATCAATGAAAGTTTGATCACAAAAAACTCCTAAGATATTGTATTTTTGGCATAAATTTTGAACTTCCTTCTCCCTTATAATATACCGTTTAATCGAAGTAGCATACTGAAAACCCAGCTCAAGGGAGGTACCATCTATCTTCCAAAAACTAAATATATAAAAATTCAAAGTGCTCAACAGTTTACATATGATGTCATCACAAGAAATAAGTAACATTACTTTCAATGTGAAGAAAGGCATTATAGAAATCTCCTCCCCCCCCAAAAAAAAAAAAATCTAGAACGCTGGGACATGTGTCCACTTATTTTTAGAGATAAGTTTATACACCGAGTTTCATCTTTTTAACTTGGCGAACTCGTAACATACTGAATTTCAGCATAAATTTTGAACCCCTTCTAACCTCCTAGAATGTGCTCTTGAATCAAAGTGATAAATAAAAAAGCTCAAGGTAGGTACTAATTATGTTCGGAAACTTCATTTTGAACTGTTCAATCGTTTCTCCCGTGATGTGATCACAAGCAACAGGCAATATCTATTTCAATGTAAAGAAAAGAATTATAGAAAATACCCCCTTAAAATGGGAATTCTCAAAAACGCTGAAGCAGAGTCCACTTATTTTTTAATGTGGAGTTAACATACCAAGTTTCATCTTCCTAACTTAACAAGAACGTGAGATACTCAATTTTTCGCATGGATTTTGACTCTTCGCTCTCCCCCTTAGAAGATGTACTTTAAACACAGTAACATATGATAAAAGCTCAATTCCAGGTACGTGATAACTACATCCAAAAATTTCATTTCAAATGGTTTAGCCGTTTCCCCATGATGTGATTACAAACAAGATCAATTTTATTTTTAATATGATGGATTCCTGTTGGACACTGTTACGGCGAATTTGATCGATCCAAACAAAATTCGTTAGGCATGATTCCGAAACATTTTTTTTTCAATGGTATTCTGTTCTGGTGATGATCTCTGATAAATACATATTTTACCCCAATTCTGAAACTAGGCATGTACTAAGCAACACGACTGAACAAAGTAATCATGAACACATTAAGATTAGTTTTGAAATATATTTTTAAGTTTTTTTTTTTTTTTTGGAGGGGGGCCGGGGGGTATTGTGTGAATATGTGTGTTTGTTTTATGTAGAAGTTTTGCCCCCATAAAAACCTACTGGGAACTTTTGGGCTGGGGAACATTTCAATGACCCTGTGCATAATAGAGGCAAGCGGTAGTTTACTCCGGTACTTGGGACCATTTTGGTGTATTACCTTGCAACTAAATTAATCTGTATAACACATGTGTTTACAAATATATTTGTGGTTATTAAAATCGAAGTATATTATCTATCAGAAGCACGAAAAGCAAGTTTCGACCACTTACCTATTGATATACATATGAACGGGCTTCTTACTACTTTCCGACTGAAGAAACAACAACTGAGCTACAACTAAAGATGACAGTTCATCAGAGATCTGAAACAAAATAAAGATATCTTTTACAACTCCTCTGATATATTTAACACTTATAGTTCTACAAGACAGATCTGCACGTTCCTCGAATCTTCCTCTCATGTATTTATTATTATTAAAAAAAAAGTTTAAGTAAGGGTAATGGTTAATACTATCGTACAGTGAATTTTTTTTCAGTAAGTCATCACTAGATATCAATATTTCACTTTTTTGCTTTATATGTTTTAGATTTTTTCACTTAATCTACGTTTCAGGCTATAACTTTTTATTTGTCTTTTTTCAGTAATGTTTTGTTTTTACTAGCACTTACACATACACACATACTTCTATAATTTTTGTTTTCTTTGCACACGACAGACGGCATCACTAGTCCAACTTGCAAATCATTATTTGCTATGCTTTTCAGATTTGGAAACAAGCGCAGAAATCACCAAAATAGGTGTAAATTTTACTGATTTGCTAAGGGTTGAAAAACTAGTGTGTTATTTTCAATATGAACCAATTTCTGATAATGGACATGCATCGGATTTTTGCTTCTAGTACTTATTAACTTACAAAAAATATACATATGTATATAACGACAGTGGAACAAAACATTCAACTATTACTGATTCAGCATAAACCAACTGTAAACAGTAATTCTGTAAATATGCAATTTAATATGCGTTATTTATTTTACTAAACAAAAATTTTCTAGATTTATTTAAATTTAATATCCGACAATAAACGAGGTGGTGAACCTTTATTGTAACATCAAAATTTACAAGCAAATAAGATCTACGATATCAGGGGAAACATTTCACATGGTATGTGAATCTGGTGATTTCACTATCAATGTTCCCCAGGCCCCAATGTTCACCCACGGTATGGCCCTTCCTATTCAAATCACAACCTTTCAAGACCTGTAAAACACTATCCAGAGATACAACTAGTTCAATATTTGGCACCAGTACTTCCAAAGGCTGGTCCGTCAACGACCGCAAACAATTTTGTTTGATGGCGACCAAGAAATCAAGTACGTTTATTGTTAATATATTAGATCTTTCTGCAGGAACCTTAGTCAGTTTATCAAGAATACCGGTGTCCTTGGCAACTGCGCTTAGATTCTGCCACTGCGCGAAAGTCACAACATAGGTCTATCTAGTGCAGGGCATGGGTAGATATGGTTTAAATTTTAAAAATGTAAAGGGTCACACTAGTTAAAATTGACAAATATTTTGTCAAAAATATTAATTATAAGTTTGTAATTACATCATTAAATAATTCGCCGTGTTTACCGAAACTTGTGAAGGAGCACCAGGCAATAAGCGACACGAAAGTTCACGAACTAAACTAAACTATGGCAGCCGCAAAGACTGGTACTGAAACATGAAAAAGAACAAAATAAAGATAGAAGTTCGTTGGAAATTCAACTGGGTACTTGAAAATGCGAAAGAATTCGTGTGATAATTGAATATTTTTCGCAGGGGTGGATATATTCACCCATATACGTATCCAGCCATCACACATGATGTAAGTATGGCATTATAAATCACTACTTCGCGTGGTGTACACGAGTTACTGCTACTTGTTTTATAATGTATGGTCTTACTGACAGTGAGCTTGACGGGCAAGCATGCAATTACTTCATCGGTCTATATACAGTGACACGTCTATACCAAGTGAATGAATGGTTTGTATGGCGGGATATTTTCTGAATATTAAAACCAGAAATGATAGTAGATTTCTACCATTTTTAGTTGCAGTAGAGAGAGATTAGAGTGAAGACAGAATATAATCTTAAGACGCTTAATTGAATGCAGAAAGCCACATCTTGCTACTTACTACAGTTTTTATTTCATGATCAACGTTAAAACCGGAAGTGGTCTATTTTCTGCCACAGGAAACCACTTCTCATTATCTATTACAGTTTTTATTCTATGACGGCCAACGTTAAACCCGAAAGTGGTTTATATCTGAAACTTTTGGTTTGAATAGGGGTTTAAGGGAGAAGATGGTACCTATTCATACAACACTAAAGCAATTTTTAAAACACGGTTCTCACTACCTTTTATCATTTTTGATCTCTATATATCAATATTGTAACCGAAAATTGTAGTGGATTTCTACCGTTCCCGGTTTTAGTGGAGAGTAAATGATCTAAGTGAAATGTATGCTTGGGACGCTTAATCGAATGATAAAAACTCGATACTTATTAACTATTTTTACTCTATAGTGATCAACGTAAAACCCGGTAATGGTTTATTTCTATCACTTCCGGTTTGAATATTGTTTCCGTAAGCGAATTCAGTTCCTAACTTTCGACCCTCTTCACCCTGACTAAATTTGGTGGTGATCCATCACGTTGTCTACGAGATTTTTTGTCTCACAGATGGACGGAGAGACAGACAGGGTAACTATATAACGAAGCTTTGGTAAACCAATCTCCGTAACAAGATTTGATCCCATTTGTAACACTTTTGTCTACAAAATAAACGTTGATTTCTGTTTCTATCCTCATTAATATTCGAAAAATTCTAGAAGAGGAAAAGTTATCCCTGCCAGAAATGATTTTTTTTTTCTTTCTTCAAGGGGGCATGATTTTTTTTGTGAGAGAGAAATTCGCCAATTCGCGTTTGGGAAATCATCCGATACAAACGGTGGTCAATTGTCGAGTTTCTAATCGGTGATTTCTCCTGAAGAAAGAAGGAAATGAATCATAAAATGAGCAACTGTAAACCACGAACAGCAGAAAATTAAAATAAATAAATAAATAAAAGCACCCACTGGGATTTCAACAAGCTTCAAGAATTTTGAATCCCTACACAAATAAAGCGCATAACATGCATGACTATCGAAATAACTATAAAATTACGTTTCAGTTGTATTGATAGCGAAGGAACTCCTTAGCAACCCTCTTTGTCTTATGATTTCTTGCTTTGGTCGGAAAGAGTGCATGTTTTCTTTAACAACAACAATGTTTTCTGTATTTGCTCAGGTATTATTTTGCTCTGAAAGTAATATTGCATTAAGTAAAGTAAAGTAAAGTAAAGTAAAGTTAAAAAAATAAATAAATAAATAAATAAAAATAAAACAGTAAACAGCGAGGTGTGTTGGGAACATTTTACTATTCCGACTCTCCCTCCTTCAAATGCACGTTGCCGAATTTCCTATTTTAAGAGATTTAGAAAAAAATAATGGGCGTAAATATATTTTGAGAAATGTACATAAATGTACAGATAAAACTGGAGTATTTTAAGAGAAAAAATGAATAAAGTGAAAGAGATTAATGAGAAGTATCTCATAACACGACGAATCTTCCAATGGATACTATTTTCGCACCTAAAGTGAATGGACACAGTTCAAACCTTTAAGTGTTAAATATTTACAGTACTTTTTGAATAGTCAAGGTTTTCTTTAGTACAGGATCAAAAACTTCATAATGTCACAGTAATTTCTTCCAATTGACGGCAGACAGTGTTCGTGTCCATGGCCCCAGCGCGGAGCGAAATATAGACGAGTACGAACTTTTAACAGGAATACAATATCACTGGATGCAAAGCGAGTTCTTTTTATAAACAAGTAAACTTGTATCATAGTTTGGCTTATTTCTTTGATTATCTACAAACAACAAACTTTATTTTTTTTTCTTCTGTAGCGTTTGAATCTTCATTTAATAATGTGACCTGCTTTTTTCAAGCCCGAAGTTAATACCTTTCGGCGCTTCTCAAACTTCTTTATTATTAAAAATCTCTCTTGATTTTCTGAGGCGTTCTTTAAATCTCTTGATTTTCTGAGGCGTTCTTTAAATCTTCTATGGACAGTTAAAAAAAAAAAAAAAAAAAAAAAAAAAATCCTGACCTGTTGAATTTCGGATTTCCCTAACTTTCATCATATTTTAAAGCATTTCCATGATTTTCCCTGACTTTCAAGGTCAGTGTGAACCTCGTATAATTGGTTTCATGTTTTCGTGTGAGGATTCATTCCCAATTTCCCGGTGTTGTTTCTTCCAAACACTCAGCATTATTAAGTATTCTGCCTGTCGGCAAGTCCTGGGACTGGAAGAAAAGTGTAACGATCCAAAATACCGTTACAAAGACTCAATTTTATTTTTATTAATCCTTCCGGAATTGTCTTAGTTCTATTAACAATTTTCATGTTATTTCTTTAATTCATTTCTAATGGTTAAGTTACACTTGACCTGCATCAAGATCAATCAATAATGATTAAATGTATTTAATTTGCAAACTGTAATAAACTTTGCTTAATGTTATACGAGGAGCAGTCAAAAACTTCCCGGAAATTCATTATAACTATTTATTACCACAATTAAGGTATACATTCACTTAATCGCCTTCAAAATAGGCTCCTTGAGAACACATTCACTTAATCGCCTTCAAAATAGGCTCCTTGAGAACACATTCACTTAATCGCCTTCGAAATAGGCTCCTTGAGAACACATTCACTTAATCGCCTTCAAAATAGGCTCCTTGAGAACACATTCACTTAATCGCCTTCAAAATAGGCTCCTTAAGAACATACACACTTGTTTCACCGCTCCTGCCATTGCTGGAAACAACGCTGAAAGTCCTGTTTGGGCATGTTCCGAAGTTCGTCCGTTGCGTTGGTTTGGATGTCTCCAACGGTGACTTTTGAGACCCTTTTTGATCTTGGGAAAGAGTCCGAAATCCGTTGGTGCTGAATCCGGTGAGTAAGGAGGCTATCAGGGGAGGGGAATCTTCGTTTCTGCGAGTCATCTTGCCACTGTAGAAGACATCAAAACCAACGCAACGGCTGTATTTCGGAACATACCCAAACAGAACTTTCAGCGTTGTTTCCAACAATAGCAGGAGGAGTGGAACAAGTGTGTATATTCTCAAGGAGCCTATTTTGAAAGCGATTAAGTGAATGTGTACCCATATTATGGTAATAAATAATTATAATGAAATTCCGGGATGTTTTTGACTGCTCCTCGTATGATTTATATTTGAAATAATTTATATTTTGTAACCAATTATAGTAATGATAATATCTTTACAAAATGGCGGACACTTTGTGTCTAGTTTTATTATCGGTCTTTGTTACTTTATAAATTGGGATCTAAAGTTTCTTTTAATTGTCTAGGCGAACTAGATCTATTGTTACAACTCGAAAACTTGCTTTCGTTTCTTTGCACAAAATAAACCAAAGAAAATAAAAAGAGTGGCATAATATAGATAATTATACACTATGAAATTATATGTATATAGGAAATATAACTTCTATTATTTTACTATTGTCTAAAATATTTTCTTCACAGCTCAAATAAATGATTTACGGACTGTTAAACTAAATTTGTGATTATTTGGGAGCTATATTTCTTATTATGTGTCATGGAATATGTTGTACCTAGGTATAATGAGTAATATGAGAGTAAAATCGCTTTTCCATGAGTTCTTAAATCTGTCATGATTATACGATCTCTTTTAAATACATAACTGCTAATAAAAGCCTACATGGATAATTTTTCCTCTTTATTACTTTAATAATAATAATAAAAAAAACCTATGAAATGAGAATGTAAGTAAGCAATGTTATCCAGAAATTATAATCAAATGTCTAAATAGCAATGCTATGCCTATGTGTTCTCATTGCGTGATAGAAGTGTTAGCTGATGCACTGTAATTGGTAACTGCAGCATCGCCGGCAATTCAAAACCTGCTATGTGCATTTTTATAAATTTTTCACGAGAAACAAAAAACAGTATCCTGGTTAGATTTTTCGCTTTATAAAAGTGATGTTATAAGCAATATTTGATGCTGCAAGTAACTAGATACCTTCTCAAGTAATAATAAATTAGAGAGTCTAAAAGCTGCACCAGATAATACTATTATCTCGAAACGGCCGAAAATGTCACATAGCAGGTTTTGAATTGCCGACGACGATATAGTAATTGACAAAAGTCGATTTTTTTCTTCTGTATATAATTTATTATGATAATGTACGACAGTTGTATCTATCATTTGTGTGCACATGCTAAATAGTTACGAAGTGTGCGCATCATGACACCTGTATCAATCTCTCTCTGTACATGTTTTGTGTTGCTCAAGTATGGAATATATCTCATGGAATATGTTGTCTGGTTGATTGTAACTCATTTTACGCGTATTACGAATTACAAGAGTATGCAAACGTTAGCAGTTTCAGGGCTCATAGTGATCTGGTCCCTTGTAAATAGCTGAAAAGTGACCAAAATTTCATCATGCCCCTTTTTTCCTTTGTCAATTTCTCCATCACCTCTCTGTTTGTTGTTTTGTTTCATCTTTTCTTCTTCACTTCTTCCTTTTGAGTTTCCTCCTTTTTTAGGTTTTCTAAGTATGCTTTGTAGTTGCGGTAAGCAGACTTAGCAGATGTAAGAAGCTTCTGAGTAAGTGGAACCAGTTCTGGCCTATTTCCGAATTTCTTTATCCTAGACACTATATTTAACTTAGCACTGAGAGTTCTCAAAGCCATGAAATATTGAAATTCATCACCTACTCTTAAGAACATACAAGAAGCATAACACAAAACGAACATGATGAACCACACAAAACACACACAACGTTGAGCGGAGCGTTAACTATTACGAGACAAAATTAAAAGACTATTATGATAGAAGAAAGAATAGACACAGAAGGGTTCTCAACCCCACCTTGAGAGCTTAAGCATCCACCAACCATCTACTGTGCTTTAGAAGGAATAAAAGCTGAGATGAAAATAAAGCTGACTGTTTCACATGTGGCAGCAAGTACTGAAGCTTTCAGAAGAGTAATGAGTAACAAATTTCTGCCTTTTTCCATTTATTTTTATGATATTTTTCTTAGAAAACTGCCAATGGAAAACATAAATCACACGAAAAATTCACATTACCTTCCAGAAAAGTAACTTTTAGTGACAAATTAAAAAAAAAAAAGTAACATTTAGTGACAAAATTGAAACAAAGTAACTTTTATTAAAAAAAAAAAAAAAAAGTGATTCGCAATGAGCCCTGCAGTTTCTCTCATTTCTTTTAGCTGCAGAAGGCTTCTTCTGGGTATTTGATTGTTTCTGTTTAGGTCTGGATGTTCTTCGCCGACTTTCGACATCCTACTCCGGACTTGTGAAATCGAAATTCTGTCGAATGATTGGATTGAGACTACCTCGTGCGTCTTCTAGTTCCACAGATCGAAGATAACGACAGAGGCGCATATCTAGAGAATATCATTATACTTCTTAGGTTCAGGTCTGCAAACGTTCCTTCAACGTATCTGGACCTTGAGCTTCCTCCTTCAACATCTATCTCCTTATCTCGCTTTTCTTTTACCTTTCCCTCCATAGCGTTATGCAAATAAATATTTCTTCTCAAAGTTCAACTGATGTTGAAGCTATAAGCATGTAAATATGATTTAAGTCTCTGTGATCCGAAATTATTTTAGTCTACAAGGAATACAAAAACGTTAGTACAATTTTTATTTGAAATGATCAACGTCTTCAACCTTTGTTTTACTTTGATCTGCAAGAGCATGTTTTCACGAAGTATTTTAATAACGTCTGACTTCTTGACATTGATTTCCATTAGATATTATTTCACAGTGTCAACTATTCTATCCATCATTCCATGTTGTACTTTTTTGATTCTAGCTATAGTAATCGTGTCACATGCATACCATATTAAATGCTGCAAAAAAAAAATTCTCATTGACAAACGCAATAACGACTTCCAAATATAGATGAATGAAGTCGAAGTTTGAGTCTTAAAATGTATATGTAAACCACGCTAGTGGTAAGAAGACGATTCATGAATATAATTGGAAAATTATATTAGAACGCAGGACGTAGGTTGATTCTGTGTACTAGCCTCTTTTATAACACGTGTGAAAAAGTTTGTGTGGTTGTTCGGGGGATGCACGAAGAACAGTTAAGGGTGAAGTGTGAGAGAATTCTCTAAAGAAAAATGAATTGTCATTTAAAAAGAGAAAATGTAAATAAATTATCGCGAGAGTTGGACGTAGTGATGGAAAACGTTCGTTAAATATGACGAGAGCTGAGACAGAGAATTGTATTAATATTACTTACAGTTACTTAAGGAACACTTATTTAAACTTTACACTCTCACCTCCAGGTTTTCTGAGGATAGATAAAGAGGCCTTGTCAATAATAATAATAATAATAATAATAATAATAATAATAATAATAATAATAATAATAATAATAATAATAATAAACTATAGTTTTCCTTTTTTGCCTGTAAATTTTTTACATATTTTATTTTTGAGTTTCCTTAGATCTATATATATCTTCTGTCAAATGTACTCAAAAACTTGCAACCTGGGATATAATTTGACGAACTGATTCGATAAAATATACTTTAAGTGTTTCAAACTTAATTCTTTTTCCTCTTAGGTGAACCAAAATAACTCAACACTTTTTACACTTTGAAAATAGACTTTTTTTTTCAAAATTCTTTGGTTAAACATTTTTTTTTTGTAATACTGTTTATTGGTTCTTTTCTTATTTATTTATTAAGAACAAAATCATCCAGTTTGAAAAAAAAAAATACTTATTTCTGAAATATTACAGGTGTTTATGCACTTTGTCTATCTTCGGGAACAAGTCATGGAGTTCATTTACATAATAATAATACGTGTATATCATTATTATTATCTAAAAATATACGGAAGTTTGTACAACCTTCCCGGTGAGACTCGTTATTTATACGGTAAATAAAGTTAAATCTATATACACGGCAAAAGTGGTATATATATATATATTGTTGTTTGTTGGTTTTGCTGCATTTCTTTTGTTGTCATTTGAGGACACGCTGGCTCAGTGGTGGAGCGCTTACCTCTGATGCGTGGTGTCCCCGGTTCGATCCCCGGCCAAGTAAATTTGTGACGGACACCACCATGTTGTTGCGGTATCTAAGTAAATTAATACTAAACCGCTCGGATAGAACGTTTTATGGTGTTTTCTCAGGTTAAATATAGAATTAAAGATTTGGATTTCAACTAAACCAATATAACAAATTTTATTAATAAGCCAAAATTTGAAACAAATGTAAAAATAACTTCTCAAAAAAATAGTATTTAATTCAAATGAATGTAAACGAAATGTCAAGTAATATCGACTATCCGCGAACTGCACAAAATAGCAATTTAAGAAAAAGTTTACTAGATAGCATGTTATCTGATTGTACAAATTAAGTTTCAAATCAATGTTCCTTTCCAGTCGGCATGCCAAATATAGAAAAAGACATACATACCAAAAGTCTTCTTGTATTAACATCTAAAAGTCCGATTCAAAGTAACTTTTCTTATGTCAAACTGGTACGAAATACACTTTCCTTTTATATATTCACTTTTCACACAACTAAACATTGAAGCAATTTACACATAACAAATAGAAATTTCTTTTCACTTTTAGAGATTCACTGTATGCCAAAAATAAGCCTAAATTAACAAATAACATGCTTCCATTCGATAAATAATGCCTACAAAAGAAAAGTAGGTGTTTCGATACGTACCCTGTCTTCATAAGTGAAGAGGGGAGGTTAGATGCACAACCACGAAAACTCGTAGAGGGCACCACCTTCCACAAAACAGTCATGAGACAGGATAGCCAACTCGTAAGCTTCTAGGATAGTTACCTATCTCAGAGGCTTACTTCTGTTGGAACTTCTTTACTTTTTTTTTTTTTTTTTTTTTTTTTTTTTTCCTGAACAAATAAATTTAATCACACAACAATGTTCATGGGTTTTCTCGGGGTAGTCCAGTTTCCTTCCACTTTCTCATTCTATCAATTCTTCCATCATCATTCACTTACTTTGGTCATAGTCTCCCTTAGCCGAAAGAACATAATCATGGGACGTTAAACTGAATCATTTCATTTCATTTTATTGTCATTTATTATGTATGATATCATTACGGTATGCCGTACCTTTATCCTGTATACTATGCCTCGCACCCTTATCATAACCTTACTTTTGCACCCATAAAAGTAAGATTACGATAAGGAGATATTAGAACTATAAAGAGTTGATTTGGTTTTAGATTAGCGTCCCTTTCAGCAGCGAGGGTATATGAGACGTGGACCTACTGATTAACGTGGAATCCGAACCACATGAGCTCCCGCCGGGAAACGAACCCGGGTCTCCCACACCAATAGAGCTATAAAGAGTTGTCATGTTGTTTGGTTTATGCAGAAATCATCGTTACAACGATAAATGAACCATTTAATACTTAAGGGTCTTCACTACAGCGAAATTAAACTACCGCTAATTTTAGAGTTTTTCTGTAATATCTTGAAAACAAATAAAAATATTCGAAAAGCAGAAACGTAGTGAACTAGACATGATGGTTTTGCATATGATACCTTTACCACAATTCACCTATCTGCCTTTGGTATGCCGCTATTTACAGAACCCGCAAAAATGCTAAATCTATCTACAGTTAAAATCAAAACCAGATAGATGAATTGTGATAACGATATCACATGCACAATCGTATTGTCTAGTTCACTACGTTTCTGCTTTTCCAATATTTTTATTTGTTTTCAAGATATTACAGAAATACTCTAAAATTAGCGGCAGTTTAATTTTGCTGTAGTGAAGACCCTTAAATTCGCTTTTTCTATATTTTTGATACTTACAGGACCCATTAAACATATAATCCTCTCCTTCAGAAGCCTAGAGTAGATGTCATATGCTCTTTCTCCACGGCCAGTTTGCTCGATTACAATCGGAATCATTCCTAAGAAATGGTTAGGAGACGTGCTGATAGAGCATCGTTGACTAGTGCTCCTTTGTAGTATGCTACACAGACGCTGTTAATAAGAAACGAAATAACGATTAGCATCAACTTAAAGGAAATTAGTTCGTAATTGTTCAACTAAAGGAGATACGGATAAAGTTTGGTAAGCGGTAGACCACCTTTCAAAATTTGAATGAAGGATGTGGTTTGGGGCACAGAAGCCAAAGTGGGTTCATCATTTTTGTTTGATTTCTAAGAAGGTCAGAACTTTAAAATTAGATAAAATGAAAACTACAAGTCTACAAGTGATAACGAAATTATTATTATTACTGTGAAGAGCAACCAACGGTACTATTCTGGATTTGTTGCACGAAAAGTTCCGAGTAATGTGAACTGCCCCACCCAGGTTATGTAATCTCTTTCCTCTCCCCAAATCGTTAGGCTATTTTCTATGGGGCTAAGTCTCAGGTCTATGCCAATAAGCTAAGAACACTTCATGAACTGAAAAAAAAAAAAAAAAAAAACACTAAACGCACTATTACATATTTACCGCGCAATGTATGTGCAAAAGTGGGCAAAATAAGACCTTCAAAATTCATTCCAGTCACTGGAGCACAGGAGGACACTTGAAAGACATTATCTTTAAAACACATTGCTGTTGTTTTTTCACAATTAATATATATGGGTGTATACATGTATCTGGAATATCACCTTTGATATGAAATGAGGGGTGTATTTATTGTAGTTTTCCCTACCTGAGGACACCTCACAACCCCACCGTGGCACCCCTTCATTTTTACATAAAATTTCCTTTGGGAGTGTCGTAAGTCTCAATAGCTAGATTTTTCTATTTTCATTTCATTATAACCAAATCCTGGGAGTCCAAATGATGCAGACACTGATGACATTAGAATAAAAGTTATACCACTATATCTCAAAAACAATTTGCATAAAGTCGAATTTTCACTAAATTAACCAACTATACCTCCTTTATTAAATGTGGTAAGAAATGTTTCCCTGAGTGTGAGACCCCACGATACCCCAGAACCCCATTGTGACGCCAAGATTTTTTTTATAAAATTTCTTTTGGGACTTACAATGAATTCCAATAGTAAGATTTTCCAATTTTCATCTCTTTATACCCAATACCCAAGAGCCCAAACCCAAATTCTAATCGTTATTACATACAGGGTGTCCGAGAAGTCCTTCCCTGATTACAGAAATTGATAACTCCGGCTAGAAATAAGATAGAAATATGAAACTGGTGTTGAATTGTTTACAAACCAGGGTTGGCAAAAACCATGGTTTTTATTAAAAAAACCAAAAAACCGTTTTTTTGGTTTAAACCAGGTTTTTTTGGTTTAAACCAGGTTTTTATGGTTTAAATGATTTGCTCTATATATTCATATCATATATGGACAGAAATAAGTTTGTTTCGCCTTGATGTTATTATGCAACAACCGGGTTATGCTGGAAGGGGTCACATAAGCTTAAAGCGGAATAAAAACCGCTTCTCGAGTTACATCCGAGAGAAATTGTCTTCCATTTGAACTCGGAACCAGGACTAATTGGCCACAAATGCGACACGTCTGCCGACTCACTCACGAAGGAATCCTGATAAAAACGTTGTACTGATCTTTACATGCTTCTTAATATAACTGTCAAGAGTCATTTCAGAAGGACAAAAAGATAAACAGTTGCACAAGTGAAACCATTACACAGAATTAATTACATATGAACAATTTCAAAGTACGACGGAGTACAGAAGAACTAATCTAGTTCAAGTTAGTTAACAACGACTTTTATTGGTCCAAATTAAAGAAATACACCGACTTAATCTGCATATCAATAAGAAAAGGGAATAAAGATACGAATTATTTGAGTCCACTTTGGCTCAGACTCATTTATACATAAATAGATACCAAAGATACTTATTTCACTAAATGCCTCTCGTGGGGTCTGTATGACCTTCCCCCCCACACACACACACACAAAAAGTACGGCATTTTCGATGTATTTTATCAATAGTAAACATTGAAACGAAACAATATTTAGAATTTTTCTTCGATTGCAATTACATAACAATAATAACAACTACCAAAAAATCTCAAAATAAACATTTATAAACTTGTAAAAAAAAGTTGCTTTTGTAGTATAATCTTTTTGAGTAATGAATGGGGAATTTAGGTCTGAATATAATACGAATAATATACGGGAGTGAAACGTGATAACCCACAAATGTGTGTTCATCAAGATTTTACAAACACTTACACTTTTACGAACATTTTTTTTTGTTTTTTGGTTTAAACCAGTTGGTTTTTTTGAAAAAACCAGCTGGTTTAAACCTTGGTTTAAACCATGGTTTAAACCACCTTGGTTTAAACCAGCCAACCCTGTTACAAACTATAAAAGTTTTTGTCTGTGTTAGGTTTGTTCTGTTTTAAAGTCTACCGAACACGTGTACCAGATCTTGAAACCCTGCAGCAACGAATAACCACAGTCGTTGCATCGATCCCTCCAGTGATGTTGGCTAATGTGTGGATGGAAATTGACTATCGCCTAGATGTGCTACGTGCTACCAAGGGTGCTCATGTGGAAGTGTACTGATGTAACCAAAACTTTTATAGTTTGTAAACAATTCAACAACAGTTTCATATTTCTATCTTATTTCTAGCCTGAGTTATCAATTTCTGTAATCAGGGAAGGACTTCTCGGACACCCTGTAGTGGAATCCAAATTCATTTTCTTTACAATCCGGTGCAGACTTATTGTATGGATCCACATATTTATAAAATTCACAAAACAAATTTGTAATAATATTTTAATACACCAGTGAGTAAATAATCGAAATATGTTGTGTCATTAACTGTCAGATGTGTGTCTATGTGGATCCCATAACTCTTGGATACATGTATGGTTGCGCATCACTGCCTTCAGATACATAATTTTCATCTCACTTTGTATAATGGTAATGACTATCTTATGGAGGAATCCGTGCTTAAAATGTTAGGCTTAAGTTTAGAGTTGCCTCTCCAGTTTCAAACCTACAAAAAAGCAGTTAAAATATTAAAAAATGTTAGGTTAGGCTAGGTTAGATTAGTTTAGGTTAGGTTACCTCCAGTCACTGTTCTAGTCTAACTAAAGTCTTACCTGGTAACCTAACCTAACATTTTTAAATGTTTTAACTGCTTTTTTGTAGGTTTGGAACTGGAGGGGCAATAAACTTAAGCCTAACATTTTAAGCACGGATTCCTCCAAGTTTAGAGTTACCCCTCCGCTTCTTATAAAAATCAGGAAAATTTACAAGAGAAATGAGGTAAGAAATGATAATTTGAAGTTTTTATTTGATGTTTAGGAATGTAATTTCGGCAGGATAGTTATGTTTAATGCGAGAAAAGATGGGGTATGTTTAGTACAAGGGGTCCAGAAGCACGTAAAAAA
Organism: Thermobia domestica; assembly: GCF_964235325.1. Taxonomy (NCBI): domain Eukaryota; kingdom Metazoa; phylum Arthropoda; class Insecta; order Zygentoma; family Lepismatidae; genus Thermobia; species Thermobia domestica. The sequence goes on from NC_137469.1 coordinate 37,425,096, forward strand.
CACAAAATTTACAGGAGAAATGAGTGATGCAAGTACTTAGACGTAACATAACGTAACCAAATCTAACCTAACCTAACATAAACTAACGGAAGCTAACCTGAACTAACCTAAACTAACGTAATATTAGTAGAAATAAGCGAAATTCTATCATTTTTTGGAAAATTATGCGGGACTCCTACACTAATATAACATAAGCTAAACTATCCTAACGTAACCTAAACTAGCCTAACCTATCTGAAACTAACCAACCCTACCATAAACTAACCGAATGTGAACAGAAATTACTAAAATTGTAACATTTTTAAGAGAAAAGAGCTGGACCCCTTCTGCTAAACATAGGCCGAAAAGATATGTGGAAGTTAGTATTATTTGCCGGATGCGGAAGCATTCGCGGAAGGTAGCAGCATGGTGCTTGTAAAATATGGTGAACAGGTGTAACGGATGCGCAAGAATAATGAAGAAAATCTTTTAAATTTTTGTGAAGCCCACGGAGTACTGAAGTCAAGTGAAATGTAAAAATTTTTAATACTTTGAGCACTGTTTTTTGTATGTTGCAAAGTCCAAGGGCACCTTCAGACTGGAGGGGCAACTCTAAACTTAAGCCATTACCATTATACAAAGTGAGATGAAAATTATGTATCTGAAGGCAGTTTGCTAACATGATGCGCAACCATACAGGTGTACAAGAGTTATGGGATCCACATATTTGTGAAGTAGAACACCGATGTATAAGCAATGAAAACATACTGGGTGGCCATCTTGCACATTTTTCTTTTTTTGCATATTTTACAGCATACATACACTGAAGCTCTTCTAAAGTGAATCTGCACGAAGAAATACACGTCCATACACCAAAAAAAGGCAAATTAAGCTAGAGTAGATTTACTAAAATAGAAAAGTATATGTGCAACGAATTTTTGTATGGATCCGTAGAATAAATATGCACCGACAATCCTCCACTATTCATATCATTATTATAATTTATATTTCCCTTTTGCATTACAGGGTCAAGTCATGTAACATCGACGGCATACATCGAAAGTGCTAGAACCTAATTAAAAAATTGTGACTAATAGCATTCTGTTATCCCAACAAATTATCACGAAAAAACGTTGCGTAACAAAATATTTAGTTACTGAATTGTACTGTATTTAATTTCACTAGTCACATATTTTTTAAAAAGGTACTGCGCGAACTTAAGATATACATTGCCAGCATATACATTCATCCTTAAACACTAAGTGAGGATTGTCCAACTGTTTATATTTCTTTTTACATAATGATTATATTCAAACATAAATGAAAATTATATTTACCAATAAATTTTGTGTTCTAAGCAGCATTTTTATATCGTACTTCTTCCCTTCCACAAATATACACCTGCAATTCAGTTTTCATGCAACTTTACTTTGCGTTTCGTAGTTAGTTTTTATTAAGTTACTAATAATGACCAAGTTGACCAAATTATTAATTTTAAGGAAAACTATTTCAAGAGTTTTGTTTTGAGAAGAGAATATTAACTATATAGAAGAGCTACGAAATATAAATTAGAAAATCTTCATCAATTCTGTTGTACATATCTACGAGATTGCAGGGAAATCAGATTAAGAAACTTCATGATGTAGTTAAATATTTTTGCAATTCGCAACACTGCTCTCATTTGAACAAAAATGCAGTGCAAGAGTAAATAATAGAAATGTCATGTTGAACAAGTTATCACAAGAGTTGTAAGTAATGTCCTTATATAAATGTCTAAAGCGAATTGATTGCAAGCAGGGTGCAATAAGAGCGGTTCGATTCAACAGTAAGTAATTCATTGTATAGTATGTAGTATAATATGGTCGTACATCGGTAGAGCAGTTGAAGTTGAATCATTCCAGTACAGTTGAAAATAAAACTCACCACAGAATGGCAGTAAAAGTATCTTGGATGAAATCGGTTCGTATTGCCACAGAGAAAATAACAAGATTTTATGACCAAACTTTACAGCCGATAACTAGGACGGTATTGTAAGGTTAACCGGATTTTATTTTTATTGTTGTTTTATTGACTTCGTATTTTGGTTCCGGTGTAATTTTGGTGCACCACATTTGGAAAGATTTACAGGTAAAATTGAATACTTTGGGCAAGGTTCTAGAACACAGGTCCCCCGTTCCTTTAGCTGTAATAAAGACAGAAAACAACGTCCCCTGCGGGGCTCTAACCCGCCTTTCACTCACGCACGCTCGCTCGGCAATACTATATGATTTTATTACAGGGATATGTATTAAACTTTGATACAGAAAGGAACCAACCTAGCTACTAACCTATATGAGGGAAACCAGTGTTCCAGAACCTTCCCAATACTTTGCATTAAAAGGCATATTTATAAGGAACAAATTTCTGCAGGCGACAGAATTAAATACATAGTAATACATCTGTACCGTATTTTAAGTTTACAAGTGTAAAATCATTACAAGTTCTTTAGAACGGATAAAATAAGTGAGAGCATATGAAAGATGACACTTGTAGATGTTATTTTCCACCAGTAATTTATTTCTGTACTATGTACAGAAGCTGTGTATTATGTTTACAAGTAGAGCGTTACTAATATGAAACCATGACAATTGCTATTGAAACCGTATCATTGCCAGAATTCATTTCTTTTCACTACCCTCGCTTATACGTATACCCACCACCGCTGATGCGCCTGCTTCCTTGGGATGCACCCCCGCGCTGTCGCACGGGCATACTAGCTTCGCCCTGCCCTGACCTTTGATAGCATTCTTGCTTTTGGTAGCCAGCTAGCACAGGTTGATATAGATTTATCCTTAAGAGAGCACATCTTTCCAAGTTAGGACTTAAAAAAGACTGTCCAGTACCACACATCATCATCATCATCATTATTATTATTATTATTATTATTATTATTATTATTATTATTATTATTATTATTATTCACGTGCTGACGTAAGATTCTTCATCTGCACATAAAGTTCCGTTTTTGATGAGCACACAGAAGTGCAAACAATACAAACTGTTACTCACCTCTGACTGTGCATAATTGCCAGCGTAATCGATGATGTCTTACCATCTTTTGTTAGTAGGAGATGAATCCGACGCAGATAAAAGGCTGGAAATGAAGAAATGTAAGGCGGTTTTCATTGTCACCACATCATCAAAGATTTTCACAAATTGGGGAGTTTCGCAGTGCGTAAAACAAAATGATAATATCGCATCTGCATTAAAACCTGCGAACCAAACTTTTTTTAAAAGGAAAATCAAAGATAGCAACTAGGGCCTACAGTTGAACGGTATCCACTAGGTTATGGCATATGTTTATGATGTAAATTTAATAGGGGATGATAGAAGAACAATAGAAAGAAATGCAGAGATCTTATTAAACGCTTGCAGGGACATGGGTTTAGAAGTAAATGCAGAGAAAACTAAATACATGGAAGTGCGTCGGGACCGGAATACAGCAAATTATGGATGCGTTAAAATATTAAATAATACTTTTGATAAAGTGGATAGTTTCAAATATCTAGGATCAATATTAACAGACGAAAATCATATTCACGGGGAAATTAAATGTCGACTAAAAGCAGGAAATTCGTGTTACTATTCGGTTCAAAATATCTTGTCGTCGCGAATTCTGTCGAGGAATTTGAAGCTTAAAATATACAAAACGATAATCATGCCTGTTGTTTTGTATGGCTGTGAAACATGGTCGCTTACTCTGAGGGAAGAACATAGACTGAAAGTATTTGAGAACAAGATCCTGAGACGAATATTCGGACCCAAGAGGAACGGGAATGGGGAACGGCGGAAACTTCATAACGAGGAACTAAATAATGGGTGATATCAATAAAACGGAGAAGTTACTCATTACGCCCAATTTTGAAGTAGTTACTCGCATTGGTATCAATAAAAAGAGAACTCAGCACTAGTCGTCTCGGCTGACCTCGAAGAAGCCCCGCTCTTTTGAAGTAACCACACCTCTATTCTCGAGCCGAGTAACTACTACGCGTTTGATATCAATAAAAATCAAAGACTCTTTTGTGATGCTAGTAACTTCTCCAAATTTGTGGAGCAAGCTAAATAGGTGACTCCGTGCGAAATATGGCTGAGAATATGATTGTTTTGCTATGTAGCAAAATTTATAAATTGCATAGAAATGTTGCAAATGGTGATTACAAAAAACATAGGTTCATGAAAGAAAATGTAGAGTAGTTAGCACAACATTTTTTTAGGAGAATCAACGGAAATTTGGGGTGATGCACTACGTAATGATGAAAAGATGCGGGCTTCCTTGCTTTACGTGAGTGATCCGAGATTCCAGGTCTGAATGTCAGGGGATTCTGTTGCGGCTCAAAGTACTGTGTCTATGACTACTACAAGTGTAATGGATGCGATTATTGCGAAATCTGAAAATTGATTGTTTCCGGAGGCGTGTGTAATATTCAAACAGCAAAGGCAGAGTGGCAAGAACAATATACATTTCCGGGTGCTACCGGAGCACTTGACTACAAACACGTAGCAATAAAGAAACCTAGTATTTTGGAGACGAATACGCTAATAGGAAGAGCTCCTTCGTGGCTAAGCGGATAGCGTACATGCGTTTGGCATGAGAGACCCGCGTTCGATTCCCGGCTGGAGCTCATATGGTTCGGATTCCAAGTTAATCAGTGGGTCCCGTCTCATATAGCCTGGCTACTGAAAAGGACATTAAACTCAAAATCAACTCAACTCAACGCTGATAGGAAGGGTGTATACATGAGAATGTATATTTTTTTTATGCCAAGGTGAAAGGGGACACGTATGGTGTAGAAAATGCAATCAGATGGACGTGCTTTACGACGTGACTGGATGGACTATTTAAAAAAGGAAACAAAGGGACCAAGTGTCTGATTTCGTTCTTAAAGCCAAACAATCTTGGACAAGACCTTGGACAACACGTGATATGCACTTGTCATGCTAATCTTAATATTGCTGGATTCCAATCAACATCCATCAGTTCCAAGAGGTTCGTTCCCGTGGTTTCAGTATTACTTTCTTTTTTCTCGTTTTCTTTTTCAAATTAGTTTTTTTTTAATGCTCGCTCAGATATTAAAGATTCTCTTTTGGATTTGTGTCTCATTTGTAGATGTATTTGATATTTCGTTGCATTTCACTGTAATTGCCTTCAAAGCTTCGGCTTTCCTTCGTTTACTTCCTGGTAACTGTGACTTTGAAAGTACCACTGGAACTTTTATAATATCCACAAATGCACTTTAATTGAAACTGTCGTTGCTACTTGTCCCTTCCATGGCGTTTAGGATACTGCGCCAGAAGTTACCCACAACGAAATGACCACCCAACAGATGGGAGAAATGAATAACTACTTCTTTTATTGATACGACTCAGTGCTACGTGCAGAGGAAGCGCGAGTAAACGTTCATAAATCTGGAGCAGACTAGACCTGAGTAGTGGCTTGTTTTATTGATACGAAATTGAGGGAGGAGATTACTCCAGGTGTAGTTACTCCGATTCTCGAGCAGGACTTCTCAGGAGTAGTTACTTATTTTTATTGATATCACCCAATTTATACGGTTTACCCAACATTGTTAGGGTCGTCAAGTCTAGGAGGCTTAGGTGGGCATTCATGTACCTAGAATGGAAGAAAGTAGAAACGCTTTCAAAATCTCGACTGGAAGACCAATCGGAAAACGACCATTAGGAAGACCTAGGCGCAGATGGGATGACAATATTAAGACGGGTCTCGGAGAGATAGGAATACAAAGTAGAAACTGGATGCAGTTAGCTAAGGATAGAAGTCAGTGGAGAGCTTTAGTGAACGCGGCATTGAACCTCCGGATTCCATAGGCCATAGAGTTAGTTAGTTAGGTTATCATATTGGAAACAACTCTTGCGGTTGTCGTCCTTCTAGGCCATTGTGACAAGCTTGATAGGGACATACATCTGCATTAGTTTCATCATAATAGTCGGTTTGGTTAATGTACCGCATCAATTTTTATATTCAAAAAATTGTTGTTCTCGAAAATTACGTATGAGAATTTATAATCACCCATATCGTTGTGTTTAACTCAGTGAGTTCTGTCTATCGATATATGTCATCTTGGATATTTTTTCCTCTCGCCTTTGGTGCGAGCGGTTCCGGGTTCGATTCCCGGTGAGGCACTCGGTCGAAAGAGTGTAACAGCTTTTTCTGGCCAACCATGTTGAATTAGGTTTTTCCTGGATTTCTCTCATTCATACCAGGCAAATGCCGGGATGGTACCTAAAATAATGGTCCCAGGGCGCTTCCTTCCTTCCCCAATCCTTTCTTCCTCCCCTTTGTCGAATGATGTGTTCGCCGAGGGACGTCATCCCTCATATACTTGACGGGCTAAATGGCCTTAGATGTAGACAGCCCAGAAAACCAAATCCCAGTCCCTAATCCCCGGACATTTTTCCCCTTAGACACTGAGTATTATGATGTACAAAGAATAATTAAAAAAAAAAAAAAAAAAGAGTGACTGAATTCGTCGAATCTCGGTCCAACCGTTTTTTTTTAATCTTTTTATATCATTAAATTCGTATCTACAGGGGAATTGATATGAAATAAAATCAACTATTTCCTGTATTTAGCTAATACTATTGTTCAATTTGTAGTTGATGGAAGCTACTGTTTAACGTGTGGAGCAGATAGAAAGATAAAACTGTGGAATCCTCATCGTTCTCTTTTGCTGAAGACTTACGGAGGCCATGGCGATGAAGTGCTTGATGCTTGTGGTTCGTGTGACAACAGGTAGGAGACTTTCAATTTACTGTTATAATGAAATACCTTCATAATGGTCAACTTGAAAAACCTCTTCATTTTCACTAAGATATTACAGAAATTAAATATTCAAGACGGAACAGGAGTTCACCAAGTCATTAGCAGTTGTTCTTGGATCTACATAGGTATTCTCAAAAGAACTGTGAGAAGAACTTATTGTTGTTGAGAGCATAGTAACGCCAATATCCAATATTTTCAGCATATTAATAGTAAGGAGTATAATTTGTCAAATCATAAATTTACTTTCAAATTTGCGTTCTTGTATCATTTAAAAAGAAGAATACAAATAAGATTTCGGAAGAGTTGAGAAAAATCAGATCTGCGACCGCCTTCCTTTAGACCTGGTCACTTTTAAATGAGTAGAATTAGGGACTTCGGTTTCTAAGTGGAACAAACAGCTCGCACAAGAATGCGACGTATTGGAGTTAATTATTTTTCAGATTTCAGAGCATTTGGATCCATTTATTCTAAGAATTAAATTTACACGTATATATATGAGTAAGCTACAAATATTATTATTCCCCGGAATTGATTTTTAATGTTTAGATAATTAAGTTAAATTATATTAATTTGAGGGAGGGGATTGCTTCTTCCGTATATCCACCTCTGATTTCTAGTGTCATTAGGTATATAAAGACCTCTAAGTGAGAAACAGATATTAAATTTAAGAGTTATATTCAGATTTAATTGTAAACCGTAACTTCCACAAATTACAAGCTTAAAAATGTACATAACAGATAAGTGAATAATAATTACGTTTCCTATGTTTGAAAGTGTCAGCTTCTAGGTAAAAAAAGTTTATTATAAATAGTTGGTTTGTTGAGTTGGGGATTTGGCGTTCTGTTCAGCAGTGAGGCTATATAAGACGTGGATCCACAGTTTAATGTAATATCCGAACTACATGAGCTCCTGCTGAGAATCGCCGAACACGCGTACGCTAACCATATTGTCAGTAGGGATCTCATTTATTTTGGTTCTATTCGATTTACTCTTCCTACTGTTAGTTAATCGTAGTTAGTGATCATCCATGGTAAAGATTAAGAAAATAAGGAAGATTTAGGTTGAATTTTGGATCATTCAAGTACTATAGTCATAGAAATGGAATATATTCTTGGGACGCTGAATTGATTGCAGAAAACCGTTGCTTCTTGTTATCTTTTTTTTTTTTTTTTTTTTTTTTTTATAACTCTATAGCGATCATCTACTTAAAATTGCTTATCTCTGAATTAAACTAATAAAAGAAATGAAATGAAATTTTTGAGTTTTACGTCCCACAGTTATGCCGGCTAGGCTAAAGGAGATGATGATGAGAAATGAATGAAATGGTGGAATGAAGAAATTGGGAGGAAACGGGAGAACCCCGAGGAAACCCACACACATTGTGTTTGTCCACCACAAAGTTCACTTGGCGGCAGCTGGGATCGAACCGGGGACCCCATGCACAAGAGGTGAACGCTCTATCACTGAGCCATCGCGGCCCCGTAACTAGTAAAAGATCATATCGATTGTTCCGCTCTCTATGTATATGATATTGATAAACCATAATTCATTCTCCAGCCAAATTGTATCGAGTGCAGCAGATAAATCTATAATACTTTGGGATGTGACCAGTGGACAACCACTTCGACGTTTTCGTGGCCATGCAAGTCGTGTGACTTGCGTTCGTTTTAATGAGGAGTCAACAGTAGCTGTTTCAGGATCTCACGACAATACTGTTCGATGCTGGGACATCAAAGGACGTAGCCATGAGCCTATACAGGTAAGTTTTAAGAAACATATACGAGGATTACGATGTACAGTAGTAATCAGAAATAGAATGCACACGAAAAATGCTGAGTATTTTCTTGGTATTTTTTTCAGTGTAAAATATTTCATACTAATTTTCTGTTATTAAAGTCCTTAATTCAATCCAGTGTGTGTGTGTGTGAGAGTGAGTGAGTGAGTGAGTGAGTGAGTGAGTGAGAGAGATACGGAATCTAATACTAACAGAATTAGCATTGGTGCTTTCAAGAAACTTGGACAGTTAATTCTGGTAGAAAGGTATTTTTACAAACTACGCAAGTAAATAAATTACAGATGTAGTGAACACCAGTTGGGGTTTCTTGTAAAATTAGTCATTTTATTCTGTAACAAGTGAAGAGAGTCCAGCTGTATGTCTCATATCTTGAATGGCCTAGACGATGGAATCTGCAAGATGTCGAAATATAGGTAGTGAAAAAATGGAATTTTTACCACTTAGAAAATACCAGGTCTAAAGCAAAATTTCTATACATCTCGCGCGCATTCTCTATGCGTGTTAATTTTTGTCCTGATTTAATCGTTCGCAATCGGTGACCCGTACATATTTGCTGGGTTCTTCTTAACCTGTCCTACACCATTCACTCGTTTGTTCATTGACGTGCTCCGAATATTTTTTCAAAATTTCATTTTCAAAAACCCTCAAGGTCAATTCATTTTATAATTTCACTCGCTCGACGAATACAAGGTCAATTTTGACCCATCATCGTTTTATTTTATATTTTATTATTTTATTTTTTTGATAATCCAAAACGGTTCGGATAACTAGAAATGTAAAAATTACAATAATTTTTTCTTAAAAACTCAGCAAAATTTTGAAAGATCAGAAATGACCCTATGTTTAGCAGAAGCGTTATGTAAGTGTCACTGCTGGACGAATGTTCACGTCAAACTTTACAGCTATGGTAGTACTGCGGAGAGAATTAGTCTTTACTATACTTTGATCTCCAATCACTGTGATATAAATCATGATAATGACACATTAATGCCTACAGCATAGCCATTTGACTCGCACATGGTACAGCTCTTTCTGCTCGAGCTGAAATGTTTCTCCAAACTGTAATAAATACTTTTTCTTTCTTTCTTTCATTCTTTTTTCTTTTTTTTCTTTTCTTCTTTTTTTTTTTTTTGTTAATATACACTAAAATTCATCTCTTGAGACGCTTCGCTTGTCTCAGGATTTTCTATGCTGATTAGCCAGAAAATTCTGTGGTCTTGCTAGAAAATATACCTAGGACTATGTTTGTTGTTGCAAATAATGGTGAAGAAAACTTCAGCATTTTTGCGAAATTATTGATGAAGTTTTTTAATTTCACATTTTGCTAAACAACTCACTGGATCTTAATATCTTGTCGTTCTTGCATACTTGATTTAGTGAATGAATAACTAGTGAGTGTAGCTAACGAAACATGCAATTTATAAAATATTTGGAACAATACGAATGTGTTTATGTTAAAGTGAGGAATTTGAATAAGCTTCTTATTTTATTTTATTTTATTTTATTTTATTTTATTATTATTATTATTTTTTTTTATAGGTATTGAAGGAAGCAAAGGACAGTATTACAAGTGTGCAAGTAACAAATCATGAAATTTTAACTGGATCAATTGATTGCAAAGTGCGCAGATATGATCTACGACATGGGGAACTGATTTCCGATTTCGTTGGAGGTAAGTTGCCTCTATCAGATTATAATGTAAACTGAGCATGTGAGAATATTTTAGTTGCTGTACCATACGGAATATAAGAAATTAATTTTCTTGCTAAATGCTAACGATTTCCGCTAAACTATGCTTTCCATGTAAGGTAATTTGTCTTTGTTGCTGTGAATACTTAAAATATCTGTTATATCCAAACATGAAGCAATATTAAAATTGCATTTCTTGATAAAAACTAAAATCCACTGCAATTGGAAGATAATTCCACTGACTTGGCAATACTGTGTCTACATATTAATAATAATAATAATAATAATAATAATAATAATAATAATAATAATAATAATAATAATAATAATAATAATAATAATAATAAAAACACTTGTGGCAGCTTCGGGCAATATTTTGCGGAATTTACCGGTTGTGATAACGATACCGCTTCTAAGCCGAAGGTCGTTTTTTGAACCAAAGAAAGAAAGAAGGGAAAAAAGTCTGCATACAATCGGGTAAATACGATATTTATGGTGATTTTGAATGTATGTTGATATTTCTAATCATTTATGCTGCGTAATTTGTTTCAGATCATAATACATATTTTTAACGTCAGTACATCCGCATCTTTTCTTTTCTTTATAGAGCCTATAACTTGTGCAAATTTCACGAGAGACGGTCAATGTATTCTTTTAAGCTGTGCTGACGATACTGTGAAATTACTTGATAAAGACACTGGAGAATTACTTAACGAGTAAGTAACTTACAATGAATCCTAAGTGTAGTGTTTCAACTGGAAAGAGGAGAGGGTCAAAATAATAATAATAATAAAAATATTGTTGATTACAATAATAAGAATATAAAAAAATGAAATCATATAATCTGCCACTATCATTATTATAGTTAATAATTATTATTTTAACTTTTTCACCTATATGATTATTTTCTTGATCGTTTTTCTTACTCCAGGTTATTTCGTACTTTTTAACTTCCCTTAGGTTTCAACACGCATTTTGTGTATATTTTTAATTTTATCAGTTAATTGTGTCCAACTTCGCTATTACTGTTTCCCCATCTTTATTTTATAGATACGAGGCACATCCAGAAAGTAACTTTCCCACGTGCCCCATAACTAGGAAACCGTATGTTGAGTAAAGCGACTGCGTGCACCTAGCATGGCGCGTGCGCCAGCAGAACTTCCATGATGCTCTCGGTAACGTCGTAGCAGTGGTTGAAGATGGACGGTCCTATTCCAACGCCTGCCGCGTGTGAAGTGCGAGCAATGATAAAGATTTTGAATATACAGGGCCGATTGAAATCCATCGTCAACTGTGCCAGATCTATAGGCTTAACGTCATGAACAAACAGATAGTGCATTGCTGGTGTAGACAATTTGCTACAGAACGCCAAAATGTGCATGATGAGGAGCACAGTGGGAGGCCAACCATCATTACAAACGACCTTGTAGACCTTGTTCGGGAACGCATCATACAGACTCGTCGCTTCACAATAACGGAACTCAGCGGTCAGTTCCCGCAGATTTCCTGCTCCTTATTGCACACCATTGTCACGGAGCGCCTGTTGTTCAAGAAGTGTGCCAGGTGGGTGCCGAAGCAACTGACTCCAGAACACAAAGCAAAGCATATCTGATCATTATTGACATTTTTGCAACGATACAGCTAACGATGGATTTCAATCGGCGCTAGGCTCTGTGCATTCAAAAACTTTATCACTGCTCGCACTTCACATGCGGCGGGAGCTGGAATAGTAACGTTCATCTTGAACCACTGCCATGACGCTACTGAGAACACTACCATGCTAGGACTTTACTCTCTCACGTGCACGCAGTTGCTTCGCGCAACGTACGGTTTCCAAGCTATAGGATGCGTGGGAAAGTTACTGTCTGGATGCGCTTCGTATTTCTTGGACTGCGCCTTCTTTTTCCAGTATTTTTCTTCGTACTGATAAAACTCTTCTCCGATATTCATCTGGCTACCCACTATGGCTGACTAGTAATATGTGATCAGACTCTTTGTATAGTTTCCTTCTTTTTTTCTTCTCATTTTCCTACGCTTCTACAACGAGCCATTATGGCTCTAAAGATTAATTCTTCTGGTAATTTCTTCCATTATGTATTTGTGTTAGTTATAATCTTCCGCGAATATTTTATCTAAAATGGGTATTGATAAAAGCTAGTTGAAGTGTAGCGTTTCTTTTCAGCACTGAGGCAATGTGAGACGTGGTCTTACAATATAAAGTGGAATCCGAATCACTGGAATCTGTAGGCAAATCGTGTTAGTAGAAACAAATTATTAAATCAGTATTAACCCAGGTTTAAGTCTCGGCGGGAGCTCATGCGATTTGGATTCCATGCTAAAATGTAGGTCTGTGTCTCATATAGTCTTGCTGCTGAAAGGGACACTAAACTTAAATCAAATCTAACGAAATCAACATTCAAATTCTCAAAATTATCTACATTACTTTTCAAAACATCTCGAACTCCTTGAGCTGATGTCAGGGGCGGATCCAGGACCGACTTCTGGGGGGAAGGGGCGGTGGGTTGTCATACTGCTACTTTTAAGGGCTCCAATGTTTGAGATGAGTTCTATTTATATATATAAAATAAGAAAGTTTCCTCTTCTGGGGGAGGGGGCGATTGCCCCCCCTGGATCCGCCCCTGGCTGGTGTTAGGAATAAGAAGAAAGATAAAATCACCTCGTAAAACCACGAAGACATTGCCTAGTCCTGAAAATTCAAATTTACTTTCTTTGCTTCTTCGTGAGAAGCTTCAAAATTACTACTTCACATGCTGTGAACAAAACTACCGTTGTGAGCAAAGGTACGAAGTTCTGACTGCCGCTTACGAACACTCGAATTCTCCGTATAACTTTAGAACTGTGGTTCAGATCTTTTCCAATCTTCTCTAGTCTAAATTTAATGTAGAGTTCTTAGTTCTAATAAAAGGAATTTTTACTACTTTCTTCTCAATACTATCTACTGTAGGTATTATTAGATAGTGAGGAAAACTTGAATTTACATAATGTAAATCATGACCTTTTAAATGTTGAATTCATTTTAATTATTTCTAATATGTTCCTTAATTTTGATATTAATGTTCCTTTGTATGTTCCCGATGTAACGTTCATTACAAGTCCAGAACGCTTGCTAAACACCACTATTAGTAGATCTTGGAATCGGAGAGATGTTCTGTGTTGCTTTCTGGTTTAACGACCAAATCAGTCTGAAATTTTCTGAAAGTTCTTCTTTATCCAAATAATTGTTAATAAAAGAATTCGATACATCTGTCTATCTGGTGTTTAATTAGTTCTGTATTTTGTAGGGGGATTAACAATATGAGTGAGGAACCCTGCTTTTTTTCTAATTACATTTTTCCATTTTATTCCTAACATCAGCTAAAGGAGAATGACCTGGTCTGAAATGTAGATTAATTGGCGAACTTGAATTGTAACTTTGTAACTTATCGTTTCGCTGTGAACAGCCATTCTTGTGTCAACTTTCAGTATAAAAACAACGTTATCTTACAGAATTTTAAAGCGTAAAGTATCTGGTGACACAAGAATGGCTGTTGCATCAGGAGATTGAAAAATTGTGCGAGTTTCGAGAATGAAGAGCGGAAACCAGGAACGATTTTGACAGGAAAGGCCTTGAATTTCGACGACAAACATTGAACTTGTTTACGACTTGATTTTCCTACCGTGCAAATCATAGGCATGACGTCACAAAGCAGTGGTGTCACTGAGATAAATAAGTCCAAAATATGACGCGAGAAAAGTTATATCATGTTGGAAGGGGATTTTCTGAAAAAAGCACACAAAAATTCATTCATCATTCAATACGTCAGTGATTCCCAATCGGTGTGTCGCGACACATTGATGTGTCCTGCAGTCCCATAGGGTACGTCGCGAAATTTTAGAATTTAAAAATCGTGAATCATTTAATAATAATTAGTTAAAATTAGTTTTAAGACAGACTATACTGGTGGTGCTAGTGTTGACCTCCAGCTGCAGGAATAATATTCAATATTACATATAGTCACCATTTTAAATAAACTTGTAGGCTTATACTGTTATAATTTACCTATTATTAATAATAAAACATCAAACAAGTGCGTCGCGAGGTAATGGGAGTTAAGTAAGGTGTGTTATCAGTCAAAAAAGGTTGGGAACCACTGCAATAAAGGTTTCAATAAACTTGGTTATAATGTAGAAAAGTAGATTATAACTTTATTTTTAGTCCTGATAAAAATAAATTCTGGCCTCGTTGATATTATGTTGATAAATTTTCAATTCTATCTGCCTTCTTTAGGCTCATTTATTGATAAAAAAGATGGATTGCTTTTATAAAGCAGCTGTACAAAAGAGTTTGAAAGTACTAATGTGATTATTACATAGGAACAAATTGCATATCTACTTACTTGCAGTTGCCCAAATGGTAAATCAGCACTTGTATAGTTTCATAAAGAAAAAAAACAAATGTAAGCAGAATAATAATAAAATAAATAAACTAGATCTATCTATTTCGACGCTGCAACAAACAACGAAAGAAGTAATTCTTAAATATTAGTGAAAATGTTATGTCTTGTTAAGTTCCATTTATCTGGAGAGGTCTTCTAACACTTTTGACCGCAGAAGAGTGTAGATGCAGTTGAAAATTTGATGAACATAATATCAACAAGAACTCTAAAAACCAAGTTGTAATTTATCATATATGCCCTATGCGTGACACGGAAATAATCTTGCATTGTGTTTATAAATGAAGAAATATATGACCATTAGTGGTCTATACAGTGTTTCTTTCCCATTCGAGTGCAGATAACAGCTTGACTCACTAGGCCTATGTTGGGATTAATTTGTAACAATATACATCTAGGACTATTATACCATTCCCGTATTATAAATAAAATAATAATAACCAAAGAATTCCTACTGAGCGTAACAGTGAACTCCCCATAGCCTCATGTTTGAACATTTATAGCAATGACCGAGGAAGTCGTGGTTAAGGCGTGATGATCTGTGTGAATATTAAGTGGGAATTTAGATTACGTAATGATCTCGCTACTAACTGTGAAATAATATGGGTTGAAGTTAAACTTGGAAAAAAAAAAAAAACTTTTGATTGGTTGTTATTATAGACCACACAGAAACTCTTTTATTTCTGTGCTTGAGTATTGTAGATATTCTGTGCTTGCAGCTCTTAATGAAACTGATGCTGTCCTTTTTGGTGATTTTAATCTATCAATAGATTGGACTGACCCTAGGACGGGGGTAGGTAATTGGCCTAGTGATCACTGGTTTTTAGGTATGTTTATACAGGGATTAGGGCTCAATCAATTTAACTTATTTCCGACACGTCGTGAGAATATCCTGGATTATGTGGTCTCTTCTCTAAATGATATTATCATCACTCCAAATAGAAATCTATTTTCATCTGATCACGAATCTGTAGACATTGATATACTTTTACTTAAGCCGTCATCAAATAAAAACAACTTTGAGTCCAAACAGTATATCTGGTTGTGGAAGAAGGCACCGTGGGACAGTATAAATCGTGTCCTAGACTTAATTCCTTGGTGTATACTGAATGATGGAAATATCAATGATGCTGTCTTACTGTTTACGGATATTATCTCTGCGGTCGTTAATGACTTCGTTCCTCGTAAACTGAAACTATCGCGTCGGTTCCCTCCGTGGATCGATGCAGAAGCTCGCTTTGTTCTTCGAAATAAACAGCGTGCTTGGACACTATGGAAGCAGTTTCCGACTGAACAAACTTATAGGACTTTCTCTAATATTAGATGTCATTCGAAATATTTCCTTCGAATGAAATATAAGAAATATGTGGATAGCCTATCGTGTCAATTTATTTCTAAACTGAATAGATTCTGGTCGCCTATAAACACCCGGAGGCAAAAGCCGCGTATTCTGCTAGAAGTTGACTATAATTTTCATACTTTCGAGGGAAAATATAGAGCTACTGCCTTCAATGAGTATTTTTACAACAGAATTTCTAAGCTGAGACTCCCTCCTTTCTACTTAAGATCCAATCTGTGAGTTCTCACTCGCTGACTGCGATTACTACTTCCCATGATGAAGTGAAATCAATTATTTCCTCACTATCTTCTCGACGTTCTTCTGGCCCTGATAATATTAGTAGTTTTTCTTTGTAACACAGCGCATTCACTCGCTCACCTTCTATCGTTATTATTCATTAGATGTTTCTCGGAAGGTACCTTTCCCAATTTGTGGAAGACTGCCAATATCATACCTATCTTCAAGTTTGGAGATAGGAAACTAATTTCATCCTGCAGACCAATTTCTCTTCTCTCTTCTGTGTCTATTCTCTGCGAAAAAAAAGTTAAAGATAGATTATACAGCTTTGTCAAACCTTTTTTAAGTAGTTCTCAGCACGGGACAGGACGTTTGGGCGCCACCATTTGGGCGCGGACGTTTTGGCGCTGCCGTTTGGGCGCAAAGCCGTTTAGGCGCCAGACGTTTGGGCGCGAGGTACATAGTAAAAATCACAATTTACGACATATAAAGTAAGCTAGGCACTGAAAACTAAGCGCGAATCAAGATATATATACATTTCCTACACTTCTATCTTTATCTCACCTCATTTATCTGTATATCTTCTATCTCTATCTTATTTATTCATCTAAATTTAATGCGTTTGTGGCATTTGTTGCCTTACCTCGTCATTGATTGATTTTTCACTTGTTCACGATTCTTGTACTTCTGATCTAATTTTTGTATTATATAAGAAAGCTAGGAAATGAAGGAATCAGACGAACTGTTAATAATTTTCTTAATGTTAATTAAAACATATTGATTTAATTTTTGTATTTTTTAAAAAAGATAGATTTTAATATTCATAAATATGTAATTATTGTTTTCTTTTTATTACGTTTGTCATACTCATCTCTTCCTTAAGTCCAATAAAGAACTACCAATAAAAGATTTCAGCGTAGTCGCTAACACTCTCGCCTTCGGTGCGAGCGATCCCGGGTTCGATTCCCGGTGGGGACACTCGGTCGAAAAAGTGTAACATGCTCTTTCAGGCCAGCCACCCTCAATGAGGTTTTCCTCATTCACATCAGGTAAATGAGGGGGTGGTACCTAATTTATAGGTCCAGGTCGCTTCCTTCCTTCCCCAATCCTTTCTTCCTTCCCTTTCCCCGGATAGTGTGCTCCCTCAAACGTGACGGGCTAAATGGCCTTAGATGCCGAGAGCCCATCTAAAAATCCTAAATCCTAATCGAGTTGAGGGAAAGATATTTCGCATACAGGGTGTCTAAGATATTGAGTTTAGGAACTGTAGTATGCCGTATTTCTGGTATAACTTTTTTTATTAACATTCCAATATAAAAATCAAATCGTAACACACTTTTTTTTCGTTCCATTGTAAGCATTTAATCTGCATTAAAGAAAGTGGCAAAAGGAAAAAAACTATTTCAAAGTGAAAAATAATAGTTAAGTATACATATATTGGTCATTTAGCCACTAGAAATGTGTTTGACATTCACACTTATTGCATAACTACAGTAGAAGGCCTGCTTAATGGAATAGGCTCACTATGTATGTAATGCAGTGAATCATACGTAATGTAATCTGGTCTACTTACCTTTGGCTTGAAAAGTTATCAATTAAAAAGCACACAACTTTGGTTGAAACTTAAATTTACAAAATTTAATTGTTAATTCAGTTTTTAGAATTTTGAAATTCCAGTATTTCTAGTATATTAAACAAAATCCAGTATAATTCAAGGACTTTCACTACAGTAAACAAGATATCTTGATTCGAACTTAGTACTCAGCACTTAACATCATGACTTTTTAATTTAACTCGCGCCCAAACGTCTGGCGCCCAAATGGCTTCGCGCCGAAACGTCCAGTGCCCAAAAGGCGGGGTCCAAACGTCCGCGCCCAAATGGCGGCGCCCAAACGTCACGTACCGTTCTCAGCATGGTTTCATGCCTGGACGTTCGTGTCTTACCAATTTGTCAGTGTTAGTCACTCATGCAGCCCAAGCAATCACAACTAACACTCAGCTTGATGTAGTTTACTTTGACATGTCTAAGGCCTTGATACCATAAACACAAAGTTGCTTCTTTACAAACTCTATAATAGATATAATATTCATGGCAGGATCCTTTCTTTCCTAGATTCTTATCTTTCAGGGAGAGAACAACGTGTTACTCTACCTGAATCCGTGTCTCCGTTTAGTCTCGTTTTATCGGAAGTGCCTCAAGGGAGCGTGCTGGGCCCACTTGTTTTTACTCTACATTGATGACTTACCTAGTATCTTCTCAACCTCTTCATCAAATAGTTTGCTTTTCGCTGATGGTTGTAAACTCTTTAGAGTTATTAACACCGTAGATGATGCTTCTTCACTGCAAGCTGACATAAATATGTTAAGCAATTGGTGCTCAAACTGGAATCTGTCTTTAAACCCCAACAAATGTTCCACTCTCTCTATCTCCTTGAGAAAGAATGTACTTCGTCAGACATATAATTTCAACAATGTACCCGTTAAACGAGTTTTTTTTCAAAAAGATCTAGGCGTTGTCTTTGATGAAAACTCTCCTTTGCTGATCATATCAGTTGGATCTCATCCAGAGCTATAAAACTACTTGCTTTACTCTTTAGATTTCCAGAAATACAAAGTCTCCCTGTCCTTATGATATTTTATAAGGCTTCTATTTTTCCGATCATTGAATATTGTTCACCTGTATGAAACATGGCAGTGCCTACTAATTTATCTCGCATTGACTCGGTTTTAAACTTCTTTCTTGCCATAGTTAGATTTAGAATTCCCGAGTTACGTGATCAATCGAGACAAGAACTAATGTCTTTAATGAATTTAAGTACCCCTGTCAAACGACGGGGTACTCCTGACTTACTTTATCTATGTAAGGTTATCAATGGTAAAATTGATTCTGAATTCTTATTATTACAGATCAGCATTCGTGTTCCTCCGAGGCGAACTCGTTCTCCAAATTTAACAACTTATGAGACTCCTAGGTTATCAATTGTTCAGCGCTCTTTGTTTTACAGACTAGCGCATGATTACAATACAGTTTCAACGGTTGTCAACATTTTTACTTCTGAACGAAACTTCAGAACTCAGTTGAAGAGAATATTGTAAATTGAAAATTGAACCTATTTACTGTATTTTTGTATTTGTTACTATTTTGTTCTTGTTTTTTTCTTAATGTTGTTCAGATGCAGCCAAATGGCCTTGTGCTGTATGAAACTTAGTGAATAAATAAATAAATAAATAAATAAATAATCGTACAATTTCAACGGGTAACCTCCGTGATTATCAATATCTTTGGAGAAATTTTCAGTGTAGTCATATCACTTCTTGTAATATTAACTTGAGCATTCTTGAGCTGATGATGACGGAAGTTCGTTGAAACTGCATGATTATTTATAAAATATCGACGCTTAACAGGAAAAAGTTCGATTATTATTAGTGTATATTAAGCTCTGTTGATCTCTTTAAGCAAACAGCTAAACCCATAAAAATCGGCTCACCTACTCGGTTTATGTTGGTAACTTGAATGTGACTAATTAGCTTTATGAAAGGATTGTATTTATAACATGGTATTTTTATTCCAGATATTCTGGGCACAAGATGAAAGATTACTGCTTGGAAAGCTGTGTGGATAGGAAAGATGAAATTATCTTCTCGGGCTCTGCTGATGGTTCTGTGTGGTGCTGGAGTCTAGTCAATGGAACAGTGACTTCTCATTTGAAGCACGATGCTAATAAAGTTGTCGTTTCCCTCTCTTCACATCCTTCGGAAGATTATCTTCTGACTGCTGTAGAAGGCTACTATCATCTCTGGGGGATTGAGCCGACCGTGGATGATAACGACTGAGGACATGGAATAAAACATTTCAAGTATGGTTTATCATGCTGTACAGACAAGAATAAGCGAAAATGAAGCAGTTTAAGGACAGTATACTGGATAAAGAACGGGTATCGGAAGGATTTATAGACATGGCTCTGTTTTTCCCTTTAAAAAATATTTTGTACAGTTACCAGGATTTTGAAACAGAATATATGAAGCAAGGACAGATACCACTTTGTATAAACCAGGTTTTCTAGTTTCTGTAGGCCTACTTGTATTGAATTGGTGCGATTGAAATGTCTAATTTAGCATGTGGTGGAAAACTATCCTCTAACGCAATCAGTGAATGGTCTGAGGTCAAGCATACAGTATAACGTTACAAACATTATATATCATCAGAAAGACAGGCTAGGTGTTCAGTCAGTCAGGAGGCAATGTGTTGTTGAAATATATAATAAAGAACACACAATTGTGAGTGATTCGCATTTATAAGTTCGAACTTTGATATTCTGTACATCTAGCCGCACAAAATATCAACTGTGCATATGGGCAGAAGTTGTAAATGAATGCTCTACACGCCGTTGGTTTCAGTGACACAACATTCAAACATAAGCTCCGGTGCCACCCAACGGCGCCGACTTTCCAAAATTTATGTGGGTGCATATCAATGGCGGGGCGTGTTAGCCTATATGTTTTCAGGGAAGTCTCGATATTTGATTGATTTATTCTTATTTAAAATCTTTTATGAACACTGTCATAAAGGGCTGTGCTGTGATAAAGTAAACTATACCAGTACTACAAGAATAAGTTGGGGCTGCCCTAGCTCAGTTGGTATCGCAGCTGACTTAAATGCAAGAGAAACGGGTTCAAACCCGGATCCAAACTAAAAATCTTGTGGGTGCCGGAGCACCCACGTAGTCGGCGCGCATGGTGCCACCGACAAACGGAATAATCTGATGAGCTCCTAGGTACACCATAAGGCAGACTCTTGGAAAATTGTTCGTGCAATTACAGACGAGAGATCGTACACCATACCACTATCGTTTGGCAGCTCTGCGCAATTGTAAGTGGGCGCCACATGAGTTAACCAACAAGGATCGCTGTCTGGAGGTATGCAGTTCTCTGAGGGTACAAAATAACAAGGAAGATATCGTGCCTGCAGCAGACTATTATTTCTGATGAAAATAGATCTGCTACGACAATTGCAACCATCAGAACAGTGGATCATGGTCAACGTTCATGCGGTTTCTAAAACTACTCTCCACCCGCAGAAGATGTTGCTTTTATGGCAGGCAGTCTATAATGGGGGTGATCCATCATATCTTTCTCCGTCGAGAAGAAGTCACTGCGAATCGCTACAGTGCCAACTCTATGAAATGCACCGCAACTTCTTCCAAAAGTGTGCAGCAATAGTGAACAGATTAGTGTTGCATCGCTCAAATGCCGATGCAGTCTTTCCATGAGAGTGCAGTATGAAACATTTCCTTATCGGCCGTATTCTCTTAACATCTCTCCCACCAACCGCCGATCTTTTCTTGGTGAGAAGAATTTACCTGATGACGAGAGTGATGCAATAAGCTATTGAGGACTTCCTCATATCGCAGATTCAAGCCTTTTTTTCGTCATCGAACCCAGTGTGTAATCTGCGTTGATTGGCTGAAGCCTTATATTGAGTAACCAGGTATTGTTTTCCTTTTCTTTCTTTGACGTGACACGTGAGATGAACATTTCAATCGCACTCAATATATTGAAGGTATATATATATTGTAGATATATATATATTTCTTTTTTGTTCCATTTGATGCAATGAGTTCCAACTAATTAAAAATAAAACTTCACCATTAAAAACAATATATTTGCATCAAGAAAAGCAAGAAGTAAAATTACTTTTTGAATGTTCTTTATATTATTCACTTGTCCATGGAAGCATTTCACGCATGTTTTAGTGTGGCTTGAATATGTTTTCGTTATTGTTATTAAAATAATATAATTTGTACATATTATTAAAAAAAAAATAAGCATCGTTGCTAAAAAGTGTTGTTAATGGCACTTTGTTGTTATCTCACAAAAGTATCCTTTAATAATTGACTTAAAATATTCTGAGTTCTTAATAATTTAAGATGTTTGTAACTTTTGCTCTCATCCACTGCCTTTAACACTAAAAACTACCATTATGAGCTTGCTTGGAGATTAATTACACGTAGTAGTTTTCTATTGTTTCAAAATTCTGGGTGTGCAGTTAGCTTTTATTTTCAGTAGTTATTCATTTTGTATGATACTTTCAAGATATATCACTTTAATCAAATCATTATATACATCGTGTCCGTAGGTTTTCCCGGAGTACTTCCGTTTCCTCACATTTTCATTCCACCAATTCATCCATCATCATTCACTTCAATAACTTGCCTTAATCATCCATCTCCCTTAGCCTAAGGGACGTAATTGTAGGACGTTAAAATGGAAGATTTCATTGAATTTCATTTTCAAATCAATACATAACAGGAAAAATGATTTCGAAATGTGCAACAAACAAGGATTTTTTAAAACAAAACATTAATTTGATGTAATACGGTATCTATGAAGCAAATTATTTTACAATTTTAGCAAATACAGATAATCTTAAAGATTTCAATCTATTACATATTATAAAGTACTGTTTATAGAAATGACAACACCAAGAAGTAACGGAAACGCATGTAAACTCACAGTACTTGTATAGCGCATACTCGATTATA
The DNA here is from genome assembly GCF_964235325.1 of Thermobia domestica. Taxonomy (NCBI): domain Eukaryota; kingdom Metazoa; phylum Arthropoda; class Insecta; order Zygentoma; family Lepismatidae; genus Thermobia; species Thermobia domestica. The sequence continues at coordinate 37,447,951 of NC_137469.1, forward strand.
ATTTCAGTGGAATGACACATGCCTAAGGCCTAGCAGCGCCCTCGGTTCGGTGCGCTGAGTAGTAGTATTAGTAATATTACTAGAAAGGGGTTTACGCAGTACTCAGATAGTGGAGCACGAACAAGGGAACAAAAAACGTGTGGACAAGCGTCACCACGTCTTATTAACATCAAAAAGCGCAATACAGACTTTTTTTCGGAGGGTCTGGAGGTCGCCCTACGGGAAGGCAGGGGTGCCCACAAGGAAGGGCTATGACGCAAACTGCGTCATTGAAATATTGGGGGGGGGGTTAAAAATCTATATAAATATGTTTGAGAGGGTGTAAAAATTAATCGAAAAGATATTTTTCATGGAAGACTACCTACGGATAGGCAATTGAGGGGGGGTGCGTCATGGTCTTGAGGGGGGGTGGGCACCACTGGGGAAGGTATTTTTTTCTACCGCAGAATCAGTGTTCGTATAGCAGGGGGTGGCCAACACGTGGACCATGGTCTACTAGTCAACCGGCAAGTCATGAAAGGTAGCCCGCGGTGGTCTGTTCTTGCACTATCAATTCCAATGCGAATAATCCTAGTGGATTAATTCCGTTAAAATAACTAGAATAAAGCATATTCTCAATTTGTACAACTTTAACCCGTTTGCTGGTACTCCTAAGTTCGATATATGATCCTAGTATGGCACCAGTACTTTTCAGTAGCTTAGCGTTATGTTTCGCAATTGATAGGCAGTATTAATCTAGTTTAATTTCATGGAAGTTCCAACGGACCGAAGACCATTTCTCCATTCAAACCAAAGCTTCGAAAAGCAATTAGAACTAGAGCTATGAACAAAAGGAAGACCTACGAGGAACACAAGAACGTAGAAAGCTTTAATGATCTAAACAAGCCATATGGGGTCAAAAAGAATTATGCGAGGAAAACGAAGAATGAATTTTCGACCAATACCGAAAGGACATTAACACAGCAGAAAAGAAGCTCAAGTCCATAAAGATTGGACAAGCTATGGCAAACGACATGAGAAATATAATCCTCGGCTAGATGCACAGACAGCCCAGACTAGAAGGAGAAGTCATTCAATTGAACCAATTAAATACAAAACTGAAGAAAGAATTCAGTAATTTAAAACCGAAAGAGATAATAAGAAAGTAAATAAATATCCTAAAAGAAAAGAAAACGGAAAATTGAATGCAACTGAGACTAACGTATGCAAATACAGTAGCACAATCAGCTGAAGAAATTTCAAAGATAACAAGAAGAATTGAAGGACTAAAAACGAAACAAAAACGAATTTTCTTCACCAAACCAATCAATAAAGAAACCACAGGAAGAATTTTAAAATGTAATCAAGCAAAGAAAAGAAAGAATCAAGCTAACATAACTAAGACAACGAAACAAGCAATAATCGTCGAAGCAAAGAATGAAGAAGAATTGAATAAAATCACCTAAAAAGAACAAATAAAGATTTGAACTGCGAATGGTAGAAAAAGAAAAATCCACTAGTGATTGCCTATAATGTACCAGGAAAAGTAAAGAATGACGAACTTATAGAAGCAATTGTTGATAAGAACTGTGAAGATCAAGTCTTAGACAAGGCAAGGACAGGCATAAAAGTTAGATTTATAAAGATAACCAAGAAAATTCTATCGCTTTTCGTGGAGGTCAGTGTTCAATTGGCCCTCACACCATCAGTTGAATGCGAATGGGGATAAAGCGAAGGTCAGTTATTGGTATGGGTATATCCAACATACTACTTGGTTCTGGCAGTTCAGTTATACCGTGAACGTGCATAAGGACAGAGTGCACATGGGACCTGCACAGAGCGTCATAGGGGTATGTATATTGTACGAGTTCAAACTGGGGACAAATGCTGCTGCAGTGGGACAGAAGATATGCCAGGCCATTGGTGAGGGTGTCGTGACTATGCGGACACTACAGCAGTGGTTTAATAAGTTTAAGGACGGTGACGAAACACTCGAAGATGCACCACATGCCGGGAGACCAACACATGTACAAAATGAAGATCTTCAGGCAGCAATTGAGTCGAACAGTGGCCAGACATGTGAGGAACTGGGACTACAATTCTGGACAGGGTGTTGACATGTGATGAGAAGTGGGTCCTGTACGAAGCTTCACGGCGCCGTCATAATTGGTTAGGGTCCGATGAACCGATTCCAAAACAGCCGCAACCAGCACTGCACCAGAAGGATGTCCTCCTGTGTCTTTGATGGGCTATTCACGGCACTGTGCATCGGGAACTGTTACCAGCTGGTCAGAGCATCAATGAACTGTGTACTGTCAGCAGTTGAGCCGTGTTCAAGAAAAACTCGAAACTCTGGAGCCAGCACTTCCGAATCGCAACGGGGTCCTACTGTTACAGGACGACCCTAGGTCCCACGTGGCTAGAATAACCCAGGACACCATTCTATGCTTTGGATGGGAAACCACTGCATCCGCCACATTCCCCAGACATTGCACCGTATAATTATCACCTGTTTCATTCCTTCGACAATCACCTTAGAGGACGCCAGTTCAAATCCCTAGTAGAGGTGCAAAATGCACTTGATATCTTCTTCGCTTCACGGCTCACCAAGTTCTACCGCGATGGAATTCATGGCCTTCCAGAATGTTGGCAGAAGGTCATCGATGATGATAGAGACTTTTTGATCTTCCAGGTATGTCTCAGGTGACATATCAATATCCGAAGCTGGTGGGGGAAAAAGCGAGGTAACTTTCTTGGTTATCTTCATAGAGCAGGTAACGAATAAAATAACACCTAATGATTAGGTAAAACATATTACTATTATCGTCTTTCCTTTTTCCTTTTAAATTGCCGCAACTGGAACCCTTGTCTCCGTGATTTTATAAGTAAACTTATTAATTTTAGACGTTGCCCACTAATTGAATTGATTTGTGTTTAACGTCCCGTTCAGCACCAGGGCTATAACACACATGGACCTTCAGCTTAAGGTGGAATCCGAATCGCATTATCTCCTGCCGAGAATCAAACCCGTCTCATACGCCAAAGACGCGTAGGTTATCCACACAACCACTAGGAAATTCAGTATTGCCCACGAAACGAGAAGTGTTTTCTCATCTCGTTATTTTATTTACAATTCTTGTCTCGTCTCTATTCTAACAAAACTTATCTCGTATATTTTTGTAAATTTATTACTATTATTGTTATACGAAATTTTATCTAAAAGTGATCAGAACGCTTCCCCGTCACGTCACAAAATGTCCCCGAACGGTGTGATATAACAGCTGGAGTACACTGTGTAATGTCTTGTGTATCGTTCAGCACTAATAAATGCTCTTAATTGTGTTCCTACAATCTCACTATCAGTTTCATACTATCAATCATGTAATACTAAAACAGTGTAGAGATCTAAAACATGGGTAAACTAGTGTTACGAGAATTGTCTTGTTTCAAATTTGAAAATGCACTTTTCGTCTCGAGAGGATACGATTTCTCGTGAAAGAAGGACTCTAACTGTTACTATTTCGTCTTGTAATGTAACATTTTCTGTTTGTTTTGGTATGGTGCATAGCCGCGAAATAATCCCATTTGCACGTAGCACCCAGTAAAGTAAGCTAGGCTCACGACAAACGTATCAAACCGTTCGATTATAAAATTTATGGCCAGTGAAAGGATCAAACCCATGACCTTCGCGTTATTAGCACGACGCTCTAACCAACTGAGCTAACCGGCCTGATTGCCAGTTAAAATTTATTTTCGTTTTCGTAGAAAAATTGCTTGATTAGTCATAATTAACATCTACTTTACGCTTTGATGAGCTCAACTAAATACCATATCATCTTCACGATTAGTCATTAATTAGTATATAGCAGAAATAGTTTTTATATTATTCAACGAATCAATATTCGTATTTTTTAAATTAGAAAAAGGAAGTATACATCGCCCGGACAGGGACTTGAACCCTGGACCGTTAGGTTAAAAGCCTAACGCTCTACCGACTGAGCTATCCGGGCTGACACACTCTTTTCGGGATAGATAATTTCGGTGCGATGTCGTTTCTGAGTATGTAGTACAGTCGGGTGCAAAAGTTAGGGACAAAAGTGAGCTTTGTATGATTTATCACTCGGAAAGTGGCATAGATTGGTGAAACTTTGAACCATACAGAGAATGTAGCTTTGCAGTATAATACCAGGTATGATCTCAATAACAATAAAGAAACATGTGATTACAAGAACAAACATGACACTTTTGCACGTATACAATAAGTAGTACCGAAGACACTTGGTGTGCCCCTGACATCAGTAGTTAAATAATTTTTAAAACGGTGTGTGATCAGCACGGACAGTAATACAAGCTCTGCAACGTGCTTCCATGCTGTTCACAAAGTGATATGGAGTTCCATTCGTTCACCAGCACTATTGATAATTGCTGGATGGCCATTGGTGTATCTGAACGTGCTGCGACCCCTCATTCAACTCACCGACTGCAAATGGTGCCACCGATGTGTGTGGGTTATCGAATTACAATTCAATGCCAGTGGGCAGTCTTTTGATGGAACACCCCTCGAATTTTCCTTGTTTTCTTTTTCTTTCTTTTTAGAATTTTCGTGTATTCCTATGTTATGCAAGTGAAACGAATTCGTTTCCATAAACTCAGTGAATAGTAACAATGTTTACTCAATTTGTACTGTACAATATATTGCTATAGTGAGCCTCTGGCTATTTAGAACAAAAAGTACCAATAAATTATATTAAATTAAAGTTATTACTCCCAAATTATCTTATTCGTAAGTATGAAGTCTTATAGGTTGACTATATCATTCATCTGTCTGTCGATATATATCAGAGCTAAAACGGTAACATACCGAGATATGTCTTGTTGGAATCACTTCAGCGTCCCAAGAATAAGTTTCATTTATTCCTTTAACCCTCTGGTAAAACTAAAAATGATAGAAATTAAGTTACTTCCGATTTCAACGTTGATCAATATAGAGCAGAAACGATAACAGATAGTGAGACTGTTCCCAAGAATGGATTCTCTTTCTTTCGTTAAACCCTTGCGTTCTAGTGACATCCACGTGAATGTCAGGAAATACTCCGTTACAAAATACCAGTGACATCGATGGGCATATCATGAAAACATATCTTTTATTAAGGATAGAATTAATCCTGCAGATGGTGAAGTACGGTATTTGAGTGGATGCAAGGCACGAGTTAATTCAACTATTTTTCCTTAGGTGACAGCACCTTACAGACAAAGAAATGTTTTGTCTCAGTGGATGGCTGGTCTAAGGGAGCATTCAATTACGACATACATGCGTTTTGACGATAAACAATTGGCAACTTCAAGACAGGAAGAAAGGTGTAAAAAGTCTTTAATCTCCAGTCAGTACTGCCAACCTGAAGCAACATAAAATCCCTTCAGAACATCAAAATTTCTGTTTTTCAATTCAAGTGTTCCACAATGTAAATATTTTCTTTTATCAATAATTTGAATGCTCTCCGTGTGCGTACACAATAACTATACCCTATATAACGGTTTAGACAGTCGTTTAACATCAAATGAGAACCTGGTATTACAGAACGCACAAAGGAAAATGACACCTGAAACGCAAGGGATTAAAACTCTATTCAAACCGGAAGTGATAGATATTAAGAATTTCCTGTTTTAGTGTTGATCGCCATGAAGCAAAAAGTGATAGATACCGAATAGCAATTTTCGGCAATTAAAAGTTTGAAAAGTATATTCTATTTACGACTTCATTCCTCAAGTGCAGCCGGAAGTTCTATGAACCAGTATCATTTTCTGGTTTGAATATTTGTCTTCGTATAACGAAAATGCTAGAATAGAAAAGATGGCTACTGAATATGATTTCAACGTCCCAAGAGTAAATTTAATCTCTGATCTTGCTGCTGTATTACGAATAGAAGTTATAAATAGATCTACTACGATCAGTTTCAGAATTGAGTTCGCGTAAGTCTCAAGTCTATTGCAGTGTCATAATGCTTCTTCGATCACAAAATTAACAATAATATCTGTTCTAGATTTGTTAGATCCGTTTAAATCCCATTCTGTACTATCTTTAAAATCATGAACTTCATATTGGCATAAAGATTCATTTCGTCACTCAGTCATAGTTACTTTTGTTATAAACGATGGCCCGAATAAGGAATCGAACCCTAGTTAAAATATAACTACTATCGTGCTTCCTTTTTCTTTTTTAATAATCGCAACCTGAACACTTGTCTCTGAGGTCTTGTAAGTAAATCTTATTTACTTTTCTCATAATTATTCAACCAATGTTGCCCATCAATTGAATTTGAATTGATTTGTGATTTGCGTCTCCTTCACCAGCAAGGCTATAACAGACGTGGACCTACACCTTAAGGTGCAATCCGAACCGCATTAGTTCCTGCCGAGAATCAAACCCGTCTCATACGCCAAAGACGCGTAGGTTGTCCACACAGCCACTAGGAAATTCAGTATTGCCCACGAAACGAGAAGTGTTTCCTCATCTCGTTATTTTATTTACAATTCTTGTCTCGTCTCTATTCTAACAAAACTTATCTCGTATATTTTTGTAAATTTATTACTATTATTGTTATACGAAATTTTATCTAAAGGTGATCTGAACGCTTCCCCGTCACGTCACAAAATGTCCCCGAACGGTGTGATATAACAGCTGGAGTACACTGTGTAATGTCTTGCGTATCGTTCAGCACTAATAAATGCTCTTAATTGTGTTCCTACAATCTCACTATCAGTTTCATACTATCAATCATGTAATACTAAAACAGTGTAGAGATCTTAAACATGGGTAAACTAGTGTTACGAGAATTGTCTTGTTTCAAATTTGAAAATGCACTTTTCGTCTCGAGAGGATACGATTTCTCGTGAAAGAAGGACTCTAAATGTTACTATTTCGTCTTGTAATGTAACATTTTCTGTTTGTTTTGGTATGGTGCATAGCCGCGAAATATTCCCATTTGCACGTAGCATCCAGTAAAGCAGCCCTGGCCACGGCGAGCAGATAGTGGAAACTCTCCTCTTGAGCGCTCACGAGCATTCTACGTGCAAATATCGTTGTTCGTGCTTCGTGAATCTTCGGGTTTCGTCCTTAGAGGAGCGGAAGTGTTGTCAACCTTGGCGGTAATCACTAGCTTACCAAATTAAAAAAAAAGTATGTATTGATTGCCATTTAGTGTATAGTGTTTTTTACAATGTGGTAACCGTTAACTATAGGCACACAAACTTGTAACAGCAATCAAATGATAAACTGTGCACGTTCCTTTTCTTCTTTTTTCTTTTCTTTTGTTGAAGAAGGATGTGGTGGAACCAAACCATCGCTTACATTTATAAAAATTTGCTAGTTTGCCCAATGGAAAACCAGTTTTCAATATATATATTATCAAGTTCTTAATCCGAGTGTGGGTTTGTTATATTATGTTGTTTCACTTTTTAGGAAAAGAGATAATCTGTTGATACGAAAAAAAAATACTGTAGCACTTGTTTGTAATTATCTAAGTATTATCTCCAGAAAATTAGCTTATGCATGTATGTGTGTACGAAAAGGCTTAGCAAGGGGTTGGTTGTGAAGATGTGAAGCCACTATTACACTATCAATAGGAAGAATAGTATTTCTTACTCCTCTTTTAAAGTTACTTTGATCGCAAAGAATCAAACAAAATATTAAGAGAGCCAAAGAGATTTTCCATTTTTAAGAGTGACCATTAGTGACTACCATTAGTGTGTTTTTTTTTTTTTTTAACAAGGAGTGTCTTTTTAATAAGGAAAAATATATTGTCCCTGGCTGGTTGCTTGCCGGTGGCTTGTTAAAAGTGAGAAAGAATGTTAAATCATATCAACGACTGAAGCTACACGCTTGTCTTTCTTCGATAGTTACTAAATGATTTTGAAAGTCACAATGTTGTAGGCCTACTGTAACAGCGTAAACTCGGAAAGAAACGTTCCAACTGAATGATACGAACAATTATTCCCAATGTCTTGAACATGAAACGTGGGTTACACGGATAACGCTTAAAGTGGGCTGGACTGCACTGGAATTTCCTTCCGGCAAATTAGTGTTTGGTCGGAACTCAGTTCTTCTGTGTAATTCTCTCTTAACAACATTTGAACATTTCTTTTAGATAATAATAACTAACTAACTAACTCTATGGCCTATGGAACCCGAAGGTTCAATGCCGCGTTTACAAAATATTTCCACTAACTTCTGTCCTTAGCCAACTGGATCCAGTTTCTACTCTGTACTCTTATTTCTGCAAGATCCATCTTAATATTGTCTTCCCATCTACGCCTAGGTCTTCCTAGTGGTCTTCTTTCAATTGGGTTTTCAGTTAAAATTATGAAAGCGTTTCTAATTTCTTCCATTCTGGCTACATGGCCTGCCCACCTGAGCCTTCTACACTTAATGACCCTAACAATGTTAGGTGAGCGGTATAAACTATGCAATTCCTCGTTATGAATTTCCTCCAATCCCCATTTTCATCCCTCTTTGGTCCGAATAATACTAATACTACTACTACTAATAATGATAATAATAATACCATTATTATTATTATTATTATTATTATTATTATTATTATTATTATTATTATTATTATTATTATTATTATTATTATTATTATTATTATTTTCAGCCTCCCGTCATTCTGCTTTCAATCTAGCAACAAAAGGCGTTTACAACTTAGCAAACGTGAAGCGAATGACAAGTTACAGACCGAGTGCTAATGTAATACAACGTCACGAATTGTGTAAGCAAGCTAAAGAGGTCTGAAACAATTCGTTTCCGATTTTTGCAGTCGTTTTTACGTCTGAGAGCTGACATGTTTAATATTAGTTTCTTTCTTTCTTGTTCATTTTTTAGTTACTTCAACGCTAACTGTAACCCCTATCATGCGTCTCCCTCGACCAAAAAACGTTCCAATTTTATTTCCTGCAGTGTTTTCGCGTCACTGCTTTTAAAATGGGGAGGGGGAGAGTACATTTGCACATTTCACGCTTGCGTCTGCTCAATGCTTCAACATCGTGCGAATTTCTGACCAGGCTTGGCCGTAGGTTTTTTGCCATCATGTGTGGTTGGCAACACTTATCGGATGCAATGGAAGGGGCGAAGCTAGTGCTCACCTGTTCTTGTCTCGCTCGTGCTCCGGCTCCGGGAGCCAATTCATGGACAGGCCTGCAGTAAAGCAAGCTAGACTCACGACAAACGTATCAAACCGTTCGATTATAAAATTTATGGCCAGTAAGGGGATCGAACCCATGACCTTCGCGTTATTAGCACGACGCTCTAATCAACTGAGCTAACCGGCCTCATTGCCAGTTAAAATTTATTTTCGTTTTCGTAGAAAAGTTGCTTGATTGGTCATAATTAACATCTACTTTACGCTTTGATGAGCTCAACTAAATACTATATCATCTTCACGATTAGTCATTAATTGGTATATAGCAGAAATAGTTTTTATATTATTCAACGAATCAATATTCGTATTTTTTAAATTAAAAAAAGGAAGTATACATCGCCCGGACAGGGACTTGAACCCTGGACCGTTAGGTTAAAAGCCTAACGCTCTACCGACTGAGCTATCCGGGCTGACACACTCTTTTCGGGATAGATAATTTCGGTGCGATGTCGTTTCTGAGTATGTAGTACAGTCGGGTGCAAAAGTTAGGGACAAAAGTGAGCTTTGTATGATTTATCACTCGGAAAGTGGCATAGATTGGTGAAACTTTGAACCATACAGAGAATGTAGCTTTGCAGTATAATACCAGGTATGATCTCAATAACAATAAAGAAACATGTGATTACAAGAACAAACATGACACTTTTAAACGCATACAATAAGTAGTACCGAAGGCACTTGGTGTGCCCCTGACATCAGTAGTTAAATAATTTTTAAAACGGTGTGTGATCAGCACGGACAGTAATACAAGCTCTGCAACGTGCTTCCGTGCTGTTCACAAAGTGATATGGAGTTCCATTCGTTCACCAGCTCTATTGATAATTGCTGGATGGCCATTGGTGTGTCTGAACGTGCTGCGATCCCTCATTCAACTCACCGACTGCAAATGGTGCCACCGATGTGTGTGGGTTATCGAATTACAATTCAATGGCAGTGGGCAGTCTTTTGATGGAACACCCCTCGAATTTTCCTTTTTTCTTTTTCTTTCTTTTTAGAATTTTCGTGTATTCCTATGTTATGCAAGTAAAACGAATTCGTTTCCATAAACTCGGTGAATAGTAACAATGTTTACTCAATTTGTACTGTACAATATATTGCTATAGTGAGCCTCTGGCTATTTATAACAAAATGTACCAATAAATTATATTAAATTAAAGTTATTACTCCCAAATTATCTTATTCGTAAGTATGAAGTCTTATAGGTTGACTATATCATTCATCTGTCTGTCGATATATATCAGAGCTAAAACGGTAACATACCGAGATATGTCTTGTTGGAATCACTTCAGCGTCCCAAGAATAAGTTTCATTTATTCCTTTAACCCTCTGGTAAAACTTAAAATGATAGAAATTAAGTTACTTCCGATTTCAACGTTGATCAATATAGAGCAGAAACGATAACAGATAGTGAGACTGTTCCCAAGAATGGATTCTCTTTCTTTCGTTAAACCCTTGCGTTCTAGTGACATCCACGTGAATGTCAGGAAATACTCCGTTACAAAATACCAGTGACATCGATGGGCATATCATGAAAACATATCTTTTATTAAGGATAGAATTAATCCTGCAGATGGTGAAGTACGGTATTTGAGTGGATGCAAGGCACGAGTTAATTCAACTATTTCTCTTTAGGTGACAGCACCTTACAGACAAAGAAATGTTTTGTCTCAGTGGATGGCTGGTCTAAGGGAGCATTCAATTACGACACACATGCGTTTTGACGATAAACAATTGGCAACTTCAAGACAGGAAGAAAGGTGTAAAACGTCTTTAATCTCCAGTCAGTACTGCCAACCTGAAGCAACATAAAATCTCTTCAGAATATCAAAATTTCTGTTTTTCAATTCAAGTGTTCCACAATGTAAATATTTTCTTTTATCAATAATTTGAATGCTCTCCGTGTGCGTACACAATAACTATACCCTATATAACGGTTTAGACAGTCGTTTATCATCAAATGAGAACCTGGTATTACAGAACGCACAAAGGAAAATGACACCTGAAACGCAAGGGATTAAAACTCTATTCAAACCGGAAGTGATAGATATTAAGAATTTCCTGTTTTAGTGTTGATCGCCATGAAGCAAAAAGTGATAGATACCGAATAGCAATTTTCGGCAATTAAAAGTTTGAAAAGTATATTCTATTTACGACTTCATTCCTCAAGTGCAGCCGGAAGTTCTATGAACCAGTATCATTTTCTGGTTTGAATATTTGTCTTCGTATAACGAAAATGCTAGAATAGAAAAGATGGCTACTGAATATGATTTCAACGTCCCAAGAGTAAGTTTAATCTCTGATCTTGCTGCTGTATTACGAATAGAAGTTATAAATAGATCTACTACGATCAGTTTCAGAATTGAGTTCGCGTAAGTCTCAAGTCTATTGCAGTGTCATAATGCTTCTTCGATCACAAAATTAACAATAATATCTGTTCTAGATTTGTTAGATCCGTTTAAATCCCATTCTGTACTATCTTTAAAATCATTAACTTCATATTGGCATAAAGATTCATTTCGTCACTCAGTCATAGTTACTTTTGTTATAAACGATGGCCCGAATAAGGAATCGAACCCTAGTTCGTTAGGTTAAAATATAACTACTATCGTGCTTCCTTTTTCTTTTTTAATAATCGCAACCTGAACACTTGTCTCTGAGGTCTTGTAAGTAAATCTTATTTACTTTTCTCATAATTATTCAACCAATGTTGCCCATCAATTGAATTTGAATTGATTTGTGATTTGCGTCTCCTTCACCAGCAAGGCTATAACAGACGTGGACCTACACCTTAAGGTGCAATCCGAACCGCATTAGTTCCTGCCGAGAATCAAACCCGTCTCATACGCCAAAGACGCGTAGGTTGTCCACACAGCCACTAGGAAATTCAGTATTGCCCACGAAACGAGAAGTGTTTCCTCATCTCGTTATTTTATTTACAATTCTTGTCTCGTCTCTATTCTAACAAAACTTATCTCGTATATTTTTGTATATTTATTACTATTATTGTTATACGAAATTTTATCTAAAGGTGATCAGAACGCTTCCCCGTCACGTCACAAAATGTCCCCGAACGGTGTGATATAACAGCTGGAGTACACTGTGTAATGTCTTGCGTATCGTTCAGCACTAATAAATGCTCTTAATTGTGTTCCTACAATCTCACTATCAGTTTCATACTATCAATCATGTAATACTAAAACAGTGTAGAGATCTTAAACATGGGTAAACTAGTGTTGCGAGAATTGTCTTGTTTCAAATTTGAAAATGCACTTTTCGTCTCGAGAGGATACGATTTCTCGTGAAAGAAGGACTCTAAATGTTACTATTTCGTCTTGTAATGTAACATTTTCTGTTTGTTTTGGTATGGTGCATAGCCGCGAAATATTCTCATTTGCACGTAGCATCCAGTAAAGCAGCCCTGGCCACGGCGAGCAGATAGTGGAAACTCTCCTCTTGAGCGCTCACGAGCATTCTACGTGCAAATATCGTTGTTCGTGCTTCGTGAATCTTCGGGTTTCGTCCTTAGAGGAGCGGAAGTGTTGTCAACCTTGGCGGTAATCACTAGCTTACCAAATTAAAAAAAAAGTATGTATTGATTGCCATTTAGTGTATAGTGTTTTTTACAATGTGGTAACCGTTAACTATAGGCACACAAACTTGTAACAGCAATCAAATGATAAACTGTGCACGTTCCTTTTCTTCTTTTTTCTTTTCTTTTGTTGAAGAAGGATGTGGTGGAACCAAACCATCGCTTACATTTATAAAAATTTGCTAGTTTGCCCAATGGAAAACCAGTTTTCAATATATATATTATCAAGTTCTTAATCCGAGTGTGGGTTTGTTATATTATGTTGTTTCACTTTTTAGGAAAAGAGATAATCTGTTGATACGAAAAAAAAATACTGTAGCACTTGTTTGTAATTATCTAAGTATTATCTCCAGAAAATTAGCTTATGCATGTATGTGTGTACGAAAAGGCTTAGCAAGGGGTTGGTTGTGAAGATGTGAAGCCACTATTACACTATCAATAGGAAGAATAGTATTTCTTACTCCTCTTTTAAAGTTACTTTGATCGCAAAGAATCAAACAAAATATTAAGAGAGCCAAAGAGATTTTCCATTTTTAAGAGTGACCATTAGTGACTACCATTAGTGTGTTTTTTTTTTTTTTTTAACAAGGAGTGTCTTTTTAATAAGGAAAAATATATTGTCCCTGGCTGGTTGCTTGCCGGTGGCTTGTTAAAAGTGAGAAAGAATGTTAAATCATATCAACGACTGAAGCTACACGCTTGTCTTTCTTCGATAGTTACTAAATGATTTTGAAAGTCACAATGTTGTAGGCCTACTGTAACAGCGTAAACTCGGAAAGAAACGTTCCAACTGAATGATACGAACAATTATTCCCAATGTCTTGAACATGAAACGTGGGTTACACGGATAACGCTTAAAGTGGGCTGGACTGCACTGGAATTTCCTTCCGGCAAATTAGTGTTTGGTCGGAACTCAGTTCTTCTGTGTAATTCTCTCTTAACAACATTTGAACATTTCTTTTAGATAATAATAACTAACTAACTAACTCTATGGCCTATGGAACCCGAAGGTTCAATGCCGCGTTTACAAAATATTTCCACTAACTTCTGTCCTTAGCCAACTGGATCCAGTTTCTACTCTGTACTCTTATTTCTGCAAGATCCATCTTAATATTGTCTTCCCATCTACGCCTAGGTCTTCCTAGTGGTCTTCTTTCAATTGGGTTTTCAGTTAAAATTATGAAAGCGTTTCTAATTTCTTCCATTCTGGCTACATGGCCTGCCCACCTGAGCCTTCTACACTTAATGACCCTAACAATGTTAGGTGAGCGGTATAAACTATGCAATTCCTCGTTATGAATTTCCTCCAATCCCCATTTTCATCCCTCTTTGGTCCGAATAATACTAATACTACTACTAATAATAATGATAATAATAATACCATTATTATTATTATTATTATTATTATTATTATTATTATTATTATTATTATTATTATTATTATTATTATTATTATTATTATTATTATTATTATTATTTTCAGCCTCCCGTCATTCTGCTTTCAATCTAGCAACAAAAGGCGTTTACAACTTAGCAAACGTGAAGCGAATGACAAGTTACAGACCGAGTGCTAATGTAATACAACGTCACGAACTGTGTAAGCAAGCTAAAGAGGTCTGAAACAATTCGTTTCCGATTTTTGCAGTCGTTTTTACGTCTGAGAGCTGACATGTTTAATATTAGTTTCTTTCTTTCTTGTTCATTTTTTAGTTACTTCAACGCTAACTGTAACCCCTATCATGCGTCTCCCTCGACCAAAAAACGTTCCAATTTTATTTCCTGCAGTGTTTTCGCGTCACTGCTTTTAAAATGGGGAGGGGGAGAGTACACTTGCACATTTCACGCTTGCGTCTGCTCAATGCTTCAACATCGTGCGAATTTCTGACCAGGCTTGGCCGTAGGTTTTTTGCCATCATGTGTGGTTGGCAACACTTATCGGATGCAATGGAAGGGGCGAAGCTAGTGCTCACCTGTTCTTGTCTCGCTCGTGCTCCGGCTCCGGGAGCCAATTCATGGACAGGCCTGCAGTAAAGCAAGCTAGACTCACGACAAACGTATCAAACCGTTCGATTATAAAATTTATGGCCAGTAAGGGGATCGAACCCATGACCTTCGCGTTATTACCACGACGCTCTAATCAACTGAGCTAACCGGCCTCATTGCCAGTTAAAATTTATTTTCGTTTTCGTAGAAAAGTTGCTTGATTGGTCATAATTAACATCTACTTTACGCTTTGATGAGCTCAACTAAATACTATATCATCTTCACGATTAGTCATTCATTGGTATATAGCAGAAATAGTTTTTATATTATTCAACGAATCAATATTCGTATTTTTTAAATTAAAAAAAGGAAGTATACATCGCCCGGACAGGGACTTGAACCCTGGACCGTTAGGTTAAAAGCCTAACGCTCTACCGACTGAGCTATCCGGGCTGACACACTCTTTTCGGGATAGATAATTTCGGTGCGATGTCGTTTCTGAGTATGTAGTACAGTCGGGTGCAAAAGTTAGGGACAAAAGTGAGCTTTGTATGATTTATCACTCGGAAAGTGGCATAGATTGGTGAAACTTTGAACCATACAGAGAATGTAGCTTTGCAGTATAATACCAGGTATGATCTCAATAACAATAAAGAAACATGTGATTACAAGAACAAACATGACACTTTTAAACGCATACAATAAGTAGTACCGAAGGCACTTGGTGTGCCCCTGACATCAGTAGTTAAATAATTTTTAAAACGGTGTGTGATCAGCACGGACAGTAATACAAGCTCTGCAACGTGCTTCCATGCTGTTCACAAAGTGATATGGAGTTCCATTCGTTCACCAGCACTATTGATAATTGCTGGATGGCCATTGCTGTATCTGAACGTGCTGCGACCCCTCATTCAACTCACCGACTGCAAATGGTGCCACCGATGTGTGTGGGTTATCGAATTACAATTCAATGCCAGTGGGCAGTCTTTTGATGGAACACCCCTCGAATTTTCCTTTTTTTCTTTTTCTTTCTTTTTAGAATTTTCGTGTATTCCTATGTTATGCAAGTAAAACGAATTCGTTTCCATAAACTCGGTGAATAGTAACAATGTTTACTCAATTTGTACTGTACAATATATTGCTATAGTGAGCCTCTGGCTATTTAGAACAAAAAGTACCAATAAATTATATTAAATTAAAGTTATTACTCCCAAATTATCTTATTCGTAAGTATGAAGTCTTATAGGTTGACTATATCATTCATCTGTCTGTCGATATATATCAAAGCTAAAACGGTAACATACCGAGATATGTCTTGTTGGAATCACTTCAGCGTCCCAAGAATAAGTTTCATTTATTCCTTTAACCCTCTGGTAAAACTAAAAATGATAGAAATTAAGTTACTTCCGATTTCAACGTTGATCAATATAGAGCAGAAACGATAACAGATAGTGAGACTGTTCCCAAGAATGGATTCTCTTTCTTTCGTTAAACCCTTGCGTTCTAGTGACATCCACGTGAATGTCAGGAAATACTCCGTTACAAAATACCAGTGACATCGATGGGCATATCATGAAAACATATCTTTTATTAAGGATAGAATTAATCCTGCAGATGGTGAAGTACGGTATTTGAGTGGATGCAAGGCACGAGTTAATTCAACTATTTCTCTTTAGGTGACAGCACCTTACAGACAAAGAAATGTTTTGTCTCAGTGGATGGCTGGTCTAAGGGAGCATTCAATTACAACACACATGCGTTTTGACGATAAACAATTGGCAACTTCAAGACAGGAAGAAAGGTGTAAAACGTCTTTAATCTCCAGTCAGTACTGCCAACCTGAAGCAACATAAAATCTCTTCAGAATATCAAAATTTCTGTTTTTCAATTCAAGTGTTCCACAATGTAAATATTTTCTTTTATCAATAATTTGAATGCTCTCCGTGTGCGTACACAATAACTATACCCTATATAACGGTTTAGACAGTCGTTTATCATCAAATGAGAACCTGGTATTACAGAACGCACAAAGGAAAATGACACCTGAAACGCAAGGGATTAAAACTCTATTCAAACCGGAAGTGATAGATATTAAGAATTTCCTGTTTTAGTGTTGATCGCCATGAAGCAAAAAGTGATAGATACCGAATAGCAATTTTCGGCAATTAAAAGTTTGAAAAGTATATTCTATTTACGACTTCATTCCTCAAGTGCAGCCGGAAGTTCTATGAACCAGTATCATTTTCTGGTTTGAATATTTGTCTTCGTATAACGAAAATGCTAGAATAGAAAAGATGGCTACTGAATATGATTTCAACGTCCCAAGAGTAAGTTTAATCTCTGATCTTGCTGCTGTATTACGAATAGAAGTTATAAATAGATCTACTACGATCAGTTTCAGAATTGAGTTCGCGTAAGTCTCAAGTCTATTGCAGTGTCATAATGCTTCTTCGATCACAAAATTAACAATAATATCTGTTCTAGATTTGTTAGATCCGTTTAAATCCCATTCTGTACTATCTTTAAAATCATTAACTTCATATTGGCATAAAGATTCATTTCGTCACTCAGTCATAGTTACTTTTGTTATAAACGATGGCCCGAATAAGGAATCGAACCCTAGTTCGTTAGGTTAAAATATAACTACTATCGTGCTTCCTTTTTCTTTTTTAATAATCGCAACCTGAACACTTGTCTCTGAGGTCTTGTAAGTAAATCTTATTTACTTTTCTCATAATTATTCAACCAATGTTTCCCATCAATTAAATTTGAATTGATTTGTGATTTGCGTCTCCTTCACCAACAAGGCTATAACAGACGTGGACCTACACCTTAAGGTGCAATCCGAACCGCATTAGCTCCTGCCGAGAATCAAACCCGTCTCATACGCCAAAGACGCGTAGGTTGTCCACACAGCCACTAGGAAATTCAGTATTGCCCACGAAACGAGAAGTGTTTCCTCATCTCGTTATTTTATTTACAATTCTTGTCTCGTCTCTATTCTAACAAAACTTATCTCGTATATTTTTGTAAATTTATTACTATTATTGTTATACGAAATTTTATCTAAAGGTGATCTGAACGCTTCCCCGTCACGTCACAAAATATCCCCGAACGGTGTGATATAACAGCTGGAGTACACTGTGTAATGTCTTGCGTATCGTTCAGCACTAATAAATGCTCTTAATTGTGTTCCTACAATCTCACTATCAGTTTCATACTATCAATCATGTAATACTAAAACAGTGTAGAGATCTTAAACATGGGTAAACTAGTGTTGCGAGAATTGTCTTGTTTCAAATTTGAAAATGCACTTTTCGTCTCGAGAGGATACGATTTCTCGTGAAAGAAGGACTCTAAATGTTACTATTTCGTCTTGTAATGTAATATTTTCTGTTTGTTTTGGTATGGTGCATAGCCGCGAAATATTCCCATTTGCACGTAGCATCCAGTAAAGCAAGCTAGACTCACGACAAAGGAATCAAACCGTTCGATTATAAAATTTATGGCCAGTAAGGGGATCGAACCCATGACCTTCGCGTTATTAGCACGACGCTCTAACCAACTGAGCTAACCGGCCTGATTGCCAGTTAAAATTTATTTTCGTTTTCGTAGAAAAATTGCTTGATTGGTCATAATTACCATCTACTTTACGCTTTGATGAGCTCAACTAAATACTATATCATCTTCACGATTAGTCATTCATTGGTATATAGCAGAAATAGTTTTTATATTATTCAACGAATCAATATTCGTATTTTTTAAATTAAGAAAAGGAAGTATACATCGCCCGGACAGGGACTTGAACCCTGGACCGTTAGGTTAAAAGCCTAACGCTCTATCGACTCAGCTAACCGGGCTGACACACACTTTTCGGGATAGATAATTTCGGTGCGATGTCGTTTCTGAGTATGTAGTACAGTCGGGTGCAAAAGTTAGGGACAAAAGTGAGCTTTGTATGATTTATCACTCGGAAAGTGGCATAGATTGGTGAAACTTTGAACCATACAGAGAATGTAGCTTTGCAGTATAATACCAGGTATGATCTCAATAACAATAAAGAAACATGTGATTACAAGAACAAACATGACACTTTTATACGTATACAATAAGTAGTACCGAAGGCACTTGGTGTGCCCCTGACATCAGTAGTTAAATAATTTTTAAAACGGTGTGTGATCAGCACGGACAGTAATACAAGCTCTGCAACGTGCTTCCGTGCTGTTCACAAAGTGATATGGAGTTCCATTCGTTCACCAGCTCTATTGATAATTGCTGGATGGCCATTGGTGTGTCTGAACGTGCTGCGATCCCTCATTCAACTCACCGACTGCAAATGGTGCCACCGATGTGTGTGGGTTATCGAATTACAATTCAATGGCAGTGGGCAGTCTTTTGGTGGAACACCCCTCGAATTTTCCTTTTTTCTTTTTCTTTCTCTTTAGAATTTTCGTGTATTCCTATGTTATGCAAGTAAAACGAATTCGTTTCCATAAACTCGGTGAATAGTAACAATGTTTACTCAATTTGTACTGTACAATATATTGCTATAGTGAGCCTC
Source organism: Thermobia domestica (assembly GCF_964235325.1). Lineage (NCBI taxonomy): Eukaryota > Metazoa > Arthropoda > Insecta > Zygentoma > Lepismatidae > Thermobia > Thermobia domestica. The sequence continues at coordinate 37,467,260 of NC_137469.1, forward strand.
TGGCTATTTATAACAAAATGTACCAATAAATTATATTAAATTAAAGTTATTACTCCCAAATTATCTTATTCGTAAGTATGAAGTCTTATAGGTTGACTATATCATTCATCTGTCTTTCGATATATATCAGAGCTAAAACGGTAACATACCGAGATATGTCTTGTTGGAATCACTTCAGCGTCCCAAGAATAAGTTTCATTTATTCCTTTAACCCTCTGGTAAAACTAAAAATGATAGAAATTAAGTTACTTCCGATTTCAACGTTGATCAATATAGAGCAGAAACGATAACAGATAGTGAGACTGTTCCCAAGAATGGATTCTCTTTCTTTCGTTAGACCCTTGCGTTCTAGTGACATCCACGTGAATGTCAGGGAATACTCCGTTACAAAATACCAGTGACATCGATGGGCATATCATGAAAACATATCTTTTATTAAGGATAGAATTAATCCTGCAGATGGTGAAGTACGGTATTTGAGTGGATGCAAGGCACGAGTTAATTCAACTATTTCTCCTTAGGTGACAGCACCTTACAGACAAAGAAATGTTTTGTCTCAGTGGATGGCTGGTCTAAGGGAGCATTCAATTACGACACACATGCGTTTTGACGATAAACAATTGGCAACTTCAAGACAGGAAGAAAGGTGTAAAAAGTCTTTAATCTCCAGTCAGTACTGCCAACCTGAAGCAACATAAAATCCCTTCAGAACATCAAAATTTCTGTTTTTCAATTCAAGTGTTCCACAATGTAAATATTTTCTTTTATCAATAATTTGAATGCTCTCCGTGTGCGTACACAATAACTATACCCTATATAACGGTTTAGACAGTCGTTTAACATCAAATGAGAACCTGGTATTACAGAATGCACAAAGGAAAATGACACCTGAAACGCAAGGGATTAAAACTCTATTCAAACCGGAAGTGATAGATATTAAGAATTTCCTGTTTTAGTGTTGATCGCCATGAAGCAAAAAGTGATAGATACCGAATAGCAATTTTCGGCAATTAAAAGTTTGAAAAGTATATTCTATTTACGACTTCATTCCTCAAGTGCAGCCGGAAGTTCTATGAACCAGTATCATTTTCTGGTTTGAATATTTGTCTTCGTATAACGAAAATGCTAGAATAGAAAAGATGGCTACTGAATATGATTTCAACGTCCCAAGAGTAAGTTTAATCTCTGATCTTGCTGCTGTATTACGAATAGAAGTTATAAATAGATCTACTACGATCAGTTTCAGAATTGAGTTCGCGTAAGTCTCAAGTCTATTGCAGTGTCATAATGCTTCTTCGATCACAAAATTAACAATAATATCTGTTCTAGATTTGTTAGATCCGTTTAAATCCCATTCTGTACTATCTTTAAAATCATTAACTTCATATTGGCATAAAGATTCATTTCGTCACTCAGTCATAGTTACTTTTGTTATAAACGATGGCCCGAATAGGGAATCGAACCCTAGTTCGTTAGGTTAAAATATAACTACTATCGTGCTTCCTTTTTCTTTTTTAATAATCGAAACCTGAACACTTGCCTCTGAGGTCTTGTAAGTAAATCTTATTTACTTTTCTCATAATTATTCAACCAATGTTTCCCATCAATTGAATTTGAATTGATTTGTGATTTGCGTCTCCTTCACCAGCAAGGCTATAACAGACGTGGACCTACACCTTAAGGTGCAATCCGAACCGCATTAGCTCCTGCCGAGAATCAAACCCGTCTCATACGCCAAAGACGCGTAGGTTGTCCACACAGCCACTAGGAAATTCAGTATTGCCCACGAAACGAGAAGTGTTTCCTCATCTCGTTATTTTATTTACAATTCTTGTCTCGTCTCTATTCTAACAAAACTTATCTCGTATATTTTTGTAAATTTATTACTATTATTGTTATACGAAATTTTATCTAAAGGTGATCAGAACGCTTCCCCGTCACGTCACAAAATATCCCCGAACGGTGTGATATAACAGCTGGAGTACACTGTGTAATGTCTTGCGTATCGTTCAGCACTAATAAATGCTCTTAATTGTGTTCCTACAATCTCACTATCAGTTTCATACTATCAATCATGTAATACTAAAACAGTGTAGAGATCTTAAACATGGGTAAACTAGTGTTGCGAGAATTGTCTTGTTTCAAATTTGAAAATGCACTTTTCGTCTCGAGAGGATACGATTTCTCGTGAAAGAAGGACTCTAAATGTTACTATTTCGTCTTGTAATGTAACATTTTCTGTTTGTTTTGGTATGGTGCATAGCCGCGAAATATTCCCATTTGCACGTAGCATCCAGTAAAGCAAGCTAGACTCACGACAAAGGAATCAAACCGTTCGATTATAAAATTTATGGCCAGTAAGGGGATCGAACCCATGACCTTCGCGTTATTAGCACGACGCTCTAACCAACTGAGCTAACCGGCCTGATAGCCAGTTAAAATTTATTTTCGTTTTCGTAGGAAAATTGCTTGATTGGTCATAATTACCATCTACTTTACGCTTTGATGAGCTCAACTACTATCCATTTCATAAAGATAGGCCCCTGACTTCGCGGTGCTGCCGTGACGTCCAGTCAAAACTTATATTGCATTGTCGTACCTCGTTGGAATTGCTGGAATGTTTTCTTTTTAATACTTAAGACATAAAAATTTTCTTTGTACTATGTAGTGAGAAAAAAAATAAAAATTAATGAAAAAGTGCGTATTTTTTCGTACTTTTTTGTAGATCAATGTTTATAGAGCTATATCTCAGAAAAGAGATCACGTGAAATAATTTCCTGTGTACAATATGTAGATGCATCCATTAACTGTAAGTTGTGAAAAGTTCAATTTTCATCACGTGATATTTTTTGTGTAATTAAAACAAATGTGCGAAGCTCTGATCTCCTTTACCATGGTAGGTAGAGAAACGTACAAAATACTGTTCGAAAATTTGGAAGTCTAGTGTTCCAAATATTTGGAACTATTAACAAAAAAGGGTTTAGTTGGTAGAGTATTTATTTTTTAAAAAAATATGTTTACTTCAACATGTTCTCTGCGTTAAGCGGTGAGCCATGTTTCAACCCAATCTTTAAATTCCCCGCGCTTATATGAAGAAACAGCATACAGTAAATGGAAGTGCGGCAACGCTGTCGTGCAGTGTTGTCGCGTTCAGGAAGCTTGTAGCGCGAAGCCTACTTCATAAGAATGTAATAGGAAAAAGTATTTATTATAACCTTTCACAACATCATAAAAACATTAATGCATGTACACTCATGTCTAAAATTATTGTCGCATGTCTATAAATATGTTATTGTAGGAATATAATTTGATAACGAATTCGCCTGGTATTTCTTATAATGTTAGTATGTGTATAATCGGCAGACATGTAGGCTATGTGGAAAATTTCATGTCAAAAGAGCAGTAAATAAGAACAATAAAACGAAACTAAAATTTTCTTATCCATTTAGCAACATTTTGTTTTACTCATGCTAATTTTCGTATTCTTTTCCTATGAAATTTACCACAAATATACATTTCCCGACTCTACATATAGTATCAGTATTAAAAGTACCCTGCAAAATCATTATCAAATTATATTCTTACAAGAAGACAGTTATAGATATGCGACAATAATTTTGGACGTGAGTGTACACATCTCAATGTAATCGAAATAAAACGTTGAAGTAACATATCCAAAAACTCATCTCTTAATTTATTTACTTCATTCACTTTCGTCATGACTTTGTTGACTCATCGCTGCTCCTGCTATCTTCCCTAATATTTATAAACAATTGCTTCATTTCTACCTCAAGATCTCTCAGTTACACACTCTCCAGCTTACGAACATGTTAAAGGTTAAAAAGAAATGTGCCTTGGCAATCACGTGTTCACCCAAGTTCTGCGATCAATTCCCTTGCCGAATGTACCGTAACACAGAATGGGTCCTTTGTTTTCTTTCAACGAAAGAAAACAATGCAATGAGTAGGTGACGAGGGCTGTATTTGCGTCTAATCACGTCGCACTGATTAAGTCTTCAATACTTCCCTTCGGTTCGTAGGCGTCAAAAACTTACACACGCATTCATATCATATGGGTTCATTGCAATGAGACGGACGAACGGGCATTTATATTTTCGTTTTATATCTTGTGCTTTTTGATTTAAAAAAAAAAAATGGATATTCCTTCACGAGCGGCGGTATTACAAAAAGAAGAGGCAAAATGTTTAGCGATAATGAAATTGCAGAACTGATGAATGACTCTTGACTCAGACGGTTATGAGTTAGTAATTAATAGTAAGGACATCGATTATTCTGTGCTCAGTGGCGTATCCGGGAGTGAACAAGATAGTAACTCTGTTTCAAGTAAACCTGAGGCTGCGCCGGAAAGAAAAAAACGCGTCATTCCTATTCAAAGGCAGATTCTAATGTAGCTTGGAGCTCTTAGATCTGAAAAACAGATTTTCTGTGAATTGTAAACTCAATATTACATATCAACTAAGGTTGTATCATATAATAAACTTTGTGCGTGTTTTTGTTTCTGTGCAAGTGTATTTTGTACTGCGTGCAATAAGTGAAGAACTGACAAAAATCAACAAATTTTCGAGGACCATCACATGCAAATCCAAACAAGATAAGAGTTCGCTTTTCTAATTTTGAACACTTGGTACATTTACTGTATATCCTGTTAATTTCTAAGAAATTGGTTTAAAATCTGTGGAGACATTACATTTTTAAAATATCTCTAAAAAGTGACGGACAGTGCGTAACAAGTTTAAATACCCGTCCGGCTGAGAGTGTATACGCGTCAGGAAAATGTGGCAACGTAGCACTCCGTATAAACTGTGATAGCGAAGGGCGCAAAGCAGAGAAAATCATAATGTCATATTTGTGATTGTTTATCTTTTAAAACAAGTCAAAACAGTTTGGTTGAAAAAACTACTTTAAGATCTTTCTGAAAGTTTTTTCAGATTGTTAATACACCGCCGCAATTCAGAGATAATGATGTCTCACTTTTTGCTGAATAACAAGATAATTACTACGTGTTGAGTAATGAAATTTTCAGAACTTGCAGGTAATATATGCATCTACATATCTTGCACAGGAAATTATTTCATGTTAACTCCTTTCCGAGATATAGTCCTACAAACATTGATTTACCAAAAAAATACGAAAAAATACGCACTTTTTCATTAATTTCTATTTTTTTCTCATTATACAGTACAAAGAAAATTTGTATGTCTTAAGTATTGAAAAGACAACATTCCAACAATTCCAACGAGGTACGACAATGCAGTATAAGTTTTGACTGGACGTCACAGCAGCACCTCGAAGTCAGGGGCCTATCTTTATGAAATGGATAGTAAATACTATATCATCTTCACGATTAGTCATTCATTGGTATATAGCAGAAATAGTTTTTATATTATTCAACGAATCAATATTCGTATTTTTTAAATTAAGAAAAGGAAGTATACATCGCCCGGACAGGGACTTGAACCCTGGACCGTTAGGTTAAAAGCCTAACGCTCTACCGACTGAGCTATCCGGGCTGACACACTCTTTTCGGGATAGATGATTTTGGTGCGATGTCGTTTCTGAGTATGTAGTACAGTCGGGTGCAAAAGTTAGGGACAAAAGTGAGCTTTGTATGATTTATCACTCGGAAAGTGGCATAGATTGGTGAAACTTTGAACCATACAGAGAATGTAGCTTTGCAGTATAATACCAGGTATGATCTCAATAGCAATAAAGAAACATGTGATTACAAGAACAAACATGACACTTTTAAACGTATACAATAAGTAGTACCGAAGGCACTTGGTGTGCCCCTGACATCAGTAGTTAAATAATTTTTAAAACGGTGTGTGATCAGCACGGACAGTAATACAAGCTCTGCAACGTGCTTCCATGCTGTTCACAGAGTGATATGGAGTTCCATTCGTTCACCAGCTCTATTGATAATTGCTGGATGGCCATTGGTGTATCTGAACGTGCTGCGACCCCTCATTCAACTCACCGACTGCAAATGGTGCCACCGATGTGTGTGGGTTATCGAATTACAATTCAATGGCAGTGGGCAGTCTTTTGATGGAACACCCCTCGAATTTTCCTTTTTTTCTTTTTCTTTCTTTTTAGAATTTTCGTGTATTCCTATGTTATGCAAGTAAAACGAATTCGTTTCCATAAACTCGGTGAATAGTAACAATGTTTACTCAATTTGTACTGTACAATATATTGCTATAGTGAGCCTCTGGCTATTTATAACAAAAAGTACCAATAAATTATATTAAATTAAAGTTATTACTCCCAAAGTATCTTATTCGTAAGTATGAAGTCTTATAGGTTGACTATATCATTCATCTGTCTGTCGATATATATCAGAGCTACAACGGTAACATACCGAGATATGTCTTGTTGGAATCACTTCAGCGTCCCAAGAATAAGTTTCATTTATTCCTTTAACCCTCTGGTAAAACTAAAAATGATAGAAATTAAGTTACTTCCGATTTCAACGTTGATCAATATAGAGCAGAAACGATAACAGATAGTGAGACTGTTCCCAAGAATGGATTCTCTTTCTTTCGTTAAACCCTTGCGTTCTAGTGACATCCACGTGAATGTCAGGAAATACTCCGTTACAAAATACCAGTGACATCGATGGGCATATCATGAAAACATATCTTTTATTAAGGAAAGAATTAATCCTGCAGATGGTGAAGTACGGTATTTGAGTGGATGCAAGGCACGAGTTAATTCAACTATTTCTCCTTAGGTGACAGCACCTTACAGACAAAGAAATGTTTTGTCTCAGTGGGTGGCTGGTCTAAGGGAGCATTCAATTACGACACACATGCGTTTTGACGATAAACAATTGGCAACTTCAAGACAGGAAGAAAGGTGTAAAAAGTCTTTAATCTCCAGTCAGTACTGCCAACCTGAAGCAACATAAAATCCCTTCAGAACATCAAAATTTCTGTTTTTCAATTCAAGTGTTCCACAATGTAAATATTTTCTTTTATCAATAATTTGAATGCTCTCCGTGTGCGTACACAATAACTATACCCTATATAACGGTTTAGACAGTCGTTTAACATCAAATGAGAACCTGGTATTACAGAACGCACAAAGGAAAATGACACCTGAAACGCAAGGGATTAAAACTCTATTCAAACCGGAAGTGATAGATATTAAGAATTTCCTGTTTTAGTGTTGATCGCCATGAAGCAAAAAGTGATAGATACCGAATAGCAATTTTCGGCAATTAAAAGTTTGAAAAGTATATTCTATTTACGACTTCATTCCTCAAGTGCAGCCGGAAGTTCTATGAACCAGTATCATTTTCTGGTTTGAATATTTGTCTTCGTATAACGAAAATGCTAGAATAGAAAAGATGGCTACTGAATATGATTTCAACGTCCCAAGAGTAAGTTTAATCTCTGATCTTGCTGCTGTATTACGAATAGAAGTTATAAATAGATCTACTACGATCAGTTTCAGAATTGAGTTCGCGTAAGTCTCAAGTCTATTGCAGTGTCATAATGGTTCTTCGATTTACAAAATTAACAATAATATCTGTTCTAGATTTGTTAGATCCGTTTAAATCCCATTCTGTACTATCTTTAAAATCATTAACTTCATATTGGCATAAAGATTCATTTCGTCACTCAGTCATAGTTACTTTTGTTATAAACGATGGCCCGAATAAGGAATCGAACCCTAGTTAAAATATAATTACTATCGTGCTTCCTTTTTCTTTTTTAATAATCGCAACCTGAACACTTGTCTCTGAGGTCTTGTAAGTAAATCTTATTTACTTTTCTCATAATTATTCAACCAATGTTTCCCATCAATTGAATTTGAATTGATTTGTGATTTGCGTCTCCTTCACCAGCAAGGCTATAACAGACGTGGACCTACACCTTAAGGTGCAATCCGAACCGCATTAGCTCCTGCCGAGAATCAAACCCGTCTCATACGCCAAAGACGCGTAGGTTGTCCACACAGCCACTAGGAAATTCAGTATTGCCCACGAAAAGAGAAGTGTTTCCTCATCTCGTTATTTTATTTACAATTCTTGTCTCGTCTCTATTCTAACAAAACTTATCTCGTATATTTTTGTAAATTTATTACTATTATTGTTATACGAAATTTTATCTAAAGGTGATCAGAACGCTTCCCCGTCACGTCACAAAATGTCCCCGAACGGTGTGATATAACAGCTGGAGTACACTGTGTAATGTCTTGTGTATCGTTCAGCACTAATAAATGCTCTTAATTGTGTTCCTACAATCTCACTATCAGTTTCATACTATCAATGATGTAATACTAAAACAGCGTAGAGATCTTAAACATTGGTAAACTAGTGTTGCGAGAATTGTCTTGTTTCAAATTTGAAAATGCACTTTTCGTCTCGAGAGGATACGATTTCTCGTGAAAGAAGGACTCTAAATGTTACTATTTCGTCTTGTAATGTAACATTTTCTGTTTGTTTTGGTATGGTGCATAGCCGCGAAATATTCCCATTTGCACGTAGCATCCAGTAAAGCAAGCTAGACTCACGACATAGGTATCAAACCGTTCGATTATAAAAATTATGGCCAGTAAGGGGATCGAACCCATGACCTTCGCGTTATTAGCACGACGCTCTAACCAACTGAGCTAACCGGCCTGATTGCCAGTTAAAATTTATTTTCGTTTTCGTAGAAAAATTGCTTGATTGGTCATAATTAACATCTACTTTACGCTTTGATAAGCTCAACTAAATACTATATCATCTTCACGATTAGTCATTAATTGGTATATAGCAGAAATAGTTTTTATATTATTCAACGAATCAATATTCGTATTTTTTAAATTAAAAAAAGGATGTATACATCGCCCGGACAGGGACTTAAACCCTGGACCGTTAGGTTAAAAGCCTAACGCTCTACCGACTGAGCTATCCGGGCTGACACACTCTTTTCGGGAGAGATAATTTCGGTGCGATGTCGTTTCTGAGTATGTAGTACAGTCGGGTGCAAAAGTTAGGGACAAAAGTGAGCTTTGTATGATTTATCACTCGGAAAGTGGCATAGATTGGTGAAACTTTGAACCATACAGAGAATGTAGCTTTGCAGTATAATACCAGGTATGATCTCAATAACAATAAAGAAACATGTGATTACAAGAACAAACATGACACTTTTAAACGTATACAATAAGTAGTACCGAAGGCACTTGGTGTGCCCCTGACATCAGTAGTTAAATAATTTTTAAAACGGTGTGTGATCAGCACGGACAGTAATACAAGCTCTGCAACGTGCTTCCATGCTATTCTCAAAGTGATATGGAGTTCCATTCGTTCACCAGCTCTATTGATAATTGCTGGGTGGCCATTGGTGTATCTGAACGTGCTGCGACCCCTCATTCAACTCACCGACTGCAAATGGTGCCACCGATGTGTGTGGGTTATCGAATTACAATTCAATGGCAGTGGGCAGTCTTTTGATGGAACACCCCTCGAATTTTCCTTTTTTCTTTTTCTTTCTTTTTAGAATTTTCGTGCATTCCTATGTTATGCAAGTAAAACGAATTCGTTTCCATAAACTCGGTGAATAGTAACAATGTTTACTCAATTTGTACTGTACAATATATTGCTATAGTGAGCCTCTGGCTATTTATAACAAAAAGTACCAATAAATTATATTAAATTAAAGTTATTACTCCCAAAGTATCTTATTCGTAAGTATGAAGTCTTATAGGTAGACTATACCATTCATTTGTCTGTCGATATATATCAGAGCTAAAACGGTAACATACCGAGATATGTCTTGTTGGAATCACTTAAGCGTCCCAAGAATAAGTTTCATTTATTCCTTTAACCCTCTGGTAAAACTAAAAATGATAGAAATTAAGTTACTTCCGATTTCAAAGTTGATCAATATAGAGCAGAAACGATAACAGATAGTGAGACTGTTCCCAAGAATGGATTCTCTTTCTTTCGTTAAACCCTTGCGTTCTAGTGACATCCACGTGAATGTCAGGAAATACTCCGTTACAAAATACCAGTGACATCGATGGGCATATCATGAAAACATATCTTTTATTAAGGATAGAATTAATCCTGCAGATGGTGAAGTACGGTATTTGAGTGGATGCAAGGCACGAGTTAATTCAACTATTTCTCCTTAGGTGACAGCACCTTACAGACAAAGAAATGTTTTGTCTCAGTGGATGGCTGGTCTAAGGGAGCATTCAATTACGACACACATGCGTTTTGACGATAAACAATTGGCAACTTCAAGACAGGAAGAAAGGTGTAAAAAGTCTTTAATCTCCAGTCAGTACTGCCAACCTGAAGCAACATAAAATCCCTTCAGAACATCAAAATTTCTGTTTTTCAATTCAAGTGTTCCACAATGTAAATATTTTCTTTTATCAATAATTTGAATGCTCTCCGTGTGCGTACACAATAACTATACCCTATATAACGGTTTAGACAGTCGTTTAACATCAAATGAGAACCTGGTATTACAGAATGCACAAAGGAAAATGACACCTGAAACGCAAGGGATTAAAACTCTATTCAAACCGGAAGTGATAGATATTAAGAATTTCCTGTTTTAGTGTTGATCGCCATGAAGCAAAAAGTGATAGATACCGAATAGCAATTTTCGGCAATTAAAAGTTTGAAAAGTATATTCTATTTACGACTTCATTCCTCAAGTGCAGCCGGAAGTTCTATGAACCAGTATCATTTTCTGGTTTGAATATTTGTCTTCGTATAACGAAAATGCTAGAATAGAAAAGATGGCTACTGAATATGATTTCAACGTCCCAAGAGTAAGTTTAATCTCTGATCTTGCTGCTGTATTACGAATAGAAGTTATAAATAGATCTACTACGATCAGTTTCAGAATTGAGTTCGCGTAAGTCTCAAGTCTATTGCAGTGTCATAATGCTTCTTCGATCACAAAATTAACAATAATATCTGTTCTAGATTTGTTAGATCCGTTTAAATCCCATTCTGTACTATCTTTAAAATCATTAACTTCATATTGGCATAAAGATTCATTTCGTCACTCAGTCATAGTTACTTTTGTTATAAATGATGGCCCGAATAGGGAATCGAACCCTAGTGCGTTAGGTTAAAATATAACTACTATCGTGCTTCCTTTTTCTTTTTTAATAATCGCAACCTGAACACTTGCCTCTGAGGTCTTGTAAGTAAATCTTATTTACTTTTCTCATAATTATTCAACCAATGTTTTCCATCAATTGAATTTGAATTGATTTGTGATTTGCGTCTCCTTCACCAGCAAGGCTATAACAGACGTGTACCTACACCTTAAGGTGCAATCCGAGCCGCATTAGCTCCTGCCGAGAATCAAACCCGTCTCATACGCCAAAGACGCGTAGGTTGTCCACACAGCCACTAGGAAATTCAGTATTGCCCACGAAACGAGAAGTGTTTCCTCATCTCGTTATTTTATTTACAATTCTTGTCTCGTCTCTATTCTAACAAAACTTATCTCGTATATTTTTGTAAATTTATTACTATTATTGTTATACGAAATTTTATCTAAAGGTGATCAGAACGCTTCCCCGTCACGTCACAAAATGTCCCCGAACGGTGTGATATAACAGCTGGAGTACACTGTGTAATGTCTTGTGTATCGTTCAGCACTAATAAATGCTCTTAATTGTGTTCCTACAATCTCACTATCAGTTTCATACTATCAACCATGTAATACTAAAACAGTGTAGAGATCTTAAACATGGGTAAACTAGTGTTGCGAGAATTGTCTTGTTTCAAATTTGAAAATGCACTTTTCGTCTCGAGAGGATACGATTTCTCGTGAAAGAAGGACTCTAAATGTTACTATTTCGTCTTGTAATGTAACATTTTCTGTTTGTTTTGGTATGGTGCATAGCCGCGAAATATTCCCATTTGCACGTAGCATCCAGTAAAGCAAGCTAGACTCACGAAAAAGGAATCAAACCGTTCGATTATAAAATTTATGGCCAGTAAGGGGATCGAACCCATGACCTTCGCGTTATTAGCACGACGCTCTAACCAACCGAGCTAACCGGCCTGATTGCCAGTTAAAATTTATTTTCGTTTTCGTGGAAAAATTGCTTGATTGGTCATAATTACCATCTACTTTACGCTTTGATGAGCTCAACTAAATACTATATCATCTTCACGATTAGTCATTCATTGGTATATAGCAGAAATAGTTTTTATATTATTCAACGAATCAATATTCGTATTTTTTAAATTAAGAAAAGGAAGTATACATCGCCCAGACAGGGACTTGAACCCTGGACCGTTAGGTTAAAAGCCTAACGCTCTACCGACTGAGCTATCCGGGCTGATACACTCTTTTCGGGATAGATAATTTCGGTGCGATGTCGTTTCTGAGTATGTAGTACAGTCGGGTGCAAAAGTTAGGGACAAAAGTGAGCTTTGTATGATTTATCACTCGGAAAGTGGCATAGATTGGTGAAACTTTGAACCATACAGAGAATGTAGCTTTGCAGTATAATACCAGGTATGATCTCAATAGCAATAAAGAAACATGTGATTACAAGAACAAACATGACACTTTTAAACGTATACAATAAGTAGTACCGAAGGCACTTGGTGTGCCCCTGACATCAGTAGTTAAATAATTTTTAAAACGGTGTGTGATCAGCACGGACAGTAATACAAGCTCTGCAACGTGCTTCCATGCTGTTCACAAAGTGATATGGAGTTCCATTCGTTCACCAGCTCTATTGATAATTGCTGGATGGCCATTGGTGTATCTGAACGTGCTGCGACCCCTCATTCAACTCACCGACTGCAAATGGTGCCACCGATGTGTGTGGGTTATCGAATTACAATTCAATGGCAGTGGGCAGTCTTTTGATGGAACACCCCTCGAATTTTCCTTTTTTTTCTTTTTCTTTCTTTTTAGAATTTTCGTGTATTCCTATGTTATGCAAGTAAAACGAATTCGTTTCCATAAACTCGGTGAATAGTAACAATGTTTACTCAATTTGTACTGTACAATATATTGCTATAGTGAGCCTCTGGCTATTTATAACAAAAAGTACCAATAAATTATATTAAATTAAAGTTATTACTCCCAAAGTATCTTATTCGTAAGTATGAAGTCTTATAGGTTGACTATATCATTCATCTGTCTGTCGATATATATCAGAGCTAAAACGGTAACATACCGAGATATGTCTTGTTGGAATCACTTCAGCGTCCCAAGAATAAGTTTCATTTATTCCTTTAATCCTCTGGTAAAACCAAAAATGATAGAAATTAAGTTACTTCCGATTTCAACGTTGATCAATATAGAGCAGAAACGATAACAGATAGTGAGACTGTTCCCAAGAATGGATTCTCTTTTTTCGTTAAACCCTTGCGTTCTAGTGACATCCACGTGAATGTCAGCAAATACTCCGTTACAAAATACCAGTGACATCGATGGGCATATCATGAAAACATATCTTTTATTAAGGATAGAATTAATCCTGCAGATGGTGAAGTACGGTATTTGAGTGGATGCAAGGCACGAGTTAATTCAACTATTTCTCCTTAGGTGACAGCACCTTACAGACAAAGAAATGTTTTGTCTCAGTGGATGGCTGGTCTAAGGGAGCATTCAATTACGACACACATGCGTTTTGACGATAAACAATTGGCAACTTCAAAACAGGAAGAAAGGTGTAAAAAGTCTTTAATCTCCAGTCTGTACTGCCAACCTGAAGCAACATAAAATCCCTTCAGAACATCAAAATTTCTGTTTTTCAATTCAAGTGTTCCACAATGTAAATATTTTCTTTTATCAATAATTTGAATGCTCTCCGTGTGCGTACACAATAACTATACCCTATATAACGGTTTAGACAGTCGTTTAACATCAAATAAGAACCTGGTATTACAGAATGCACAAAGGAAAATGACACCTGAAACGCAAGGGATTAAAACTCTATTCAAACCGGAAGTGATAGATATTAAGAATTTCCTGTTTTAGTGTTGATCGCCATGAAGCAAAAAGTGATAGATACCGAATACCAATTTTCGGCAATTAAAAGTTTGAAAAGTATATTCTATTTACGACTTCATTCCTCAAGTGCAGCCGGAAGTTCTATGAACCAGTATCATTTTCTGGTTTGAATATTTGTCTTCGTATAACGAAAATGCTAGAATAGAAAAGATGGCTACTGAATATGATTTCAACGTCCCAAGAGTAAGTTTAATCTCTGATCTTGCTGCTGTATTACGAATAGAAGTTATAAATAGATCTACTACGATCAGTTTCAGAATTGAGTTCGCGTAAGTCTCAAGACTATTGCAGTGTCATAATGCTTCTTCGATCACAAAATTAACAATAATATCTGTTCTAGATTTGTTAGATCCGTTTAAATCCCATTCTGTACTATCTTTAAAATCATTAACTTCATATTGGCATAAAGATTCATTTCGTCACTCAGTCATAGTTACTTTTGTTATAAACGATGGCCCGAATAAGGAATCGAACCCTAGTTAAAATATAATTACTATCGTGCTTCCTTTTTCTTTTTTAATAATCGCAACCTGAACACTTGTCTCTGAGGTCTTGTAAGTAAATCTTATTTACTTTTCTCATAATTATTCAACCAATGTTTCCCATCAATTGAATTTGAATTGATTTGTGATTTGCGTCTCCTTCACCAGCAAGGCTATAACAGACGTGGACCTACACCTTAAGGTGCAATCCGAACCGCATTAGCTCCTGCCGAGAATCAAACCCGTCTCATACGCCAAAGACGCGTAGGTTGTCCACACAGCCACTAGGAAATTCAGTATTGCCCACGAAACGAGAAGTGTTTCCTCATCTCGTTATTTTATTTACAATTCTTGTCTCGTCTCTATTCTAACAAAACTTATCTCGTATATTTTTGTAAATTTATTACTATTATTGTTATACGAAATTTTATCTAAAGGTGATCAGAACGCTTCCCCGTCACGTCACAAAATGTCCCCGAACGGTGTGATATAACAGCTGGAGTACACTGTGTAATGTCTTGTGTATCGTTCAGCACTAATAAATGCTCTTAATTGTGTTCCTACAATCTCACTATCAGTTTCATACTATCAATCATGTAATACTAAAACAGCGTAGAGATCTTAAACATTGGTAAACTAGTGTTGCGAGAATTGTCTTGTTTCAAATTTGAAAATGCACTTTTCGTCTCGAGAGGATACGATTTCTCGTGAAAGAAGGACTCTAAATGTTACTATTTCGTCTTGTAATGTAACATTTTCTGTTTGTTTTGGTATGGTGCATAGCCGCGAAATATTCCCATTTGCACGTAGCATCCAGTAAAGCAAGCTAGACTCACGACATAGGTATCAAACCGTTCGATTATAAAAATTATGGCCAGTAAGGGGATCGAACCCATGACCTTCGCGTTATTAGCACGACGCTCTAACCAACTGAGCTAACCGGCCTGATTGCCAGTTAAAATTTATTTTCGTTTTCGTAGAAAAATTGCTTGATTGGTCATAATTAACATCTACTTTACGCTTTGATAAGCTCAACTAAATACTATATCATCTTCACGATTAGTCATTAATTGGTATATAGCAGAAATAGTTTTTATATTATTCAACGAATCAATATTCGTATTTTTTAAATTAAAAAAAGGATGTATACATCGCCCGGACAGGGACTTAAACCCTGGACCGTTAGGTTAAAAGCCTAACGCTCTACCGACTGAGCTATCCGGGCTGACACACTCTTTTCGGGAGAGATAATTTCGGTGCGATGTCGTTTCTGAGTATGTAGTACAGTCGGGTGCAAAAGTTAGGGACAAAAGTGAGCTTTGTATGATTTATCACTCGGAAAGTGGCATAGATTGGTGAAACTTTGAACCATACAGAGAATGTAGCTTTGCAGTATAATACCAGGTATGATCTCAATAACAATAAAGAAACATGTGATTACAAGAACAAACATGACACTTTTAAACGTATACAATAAGTAGTACCGAAGGCACTTGGTGTGCCCCTGACATCAGTAGTTAAATAATTTTTAAAACGGTGTGTGATCAGCACGGACAGTAATACAAGCTCTGCAACGTGCTTCCATGCTATTCTCAAAGTGATATGGAGTTCCATTCGTTCACCAGCTCTATTGATAATTGCTGGGTGGCCATTGGTGTATCTGAACGTGCTGCGACCCCTCATTCAACTCACCGACTGCAAATGGTGCCACCGATGTGTGTGGGTTATCGAATTACAATTCAATGGCAGTGGGCAGTCTTTTGATGGAACACCCCTCGAATTTTCCTTTTTTTCTTTTTCTTTCTTTTTAGAATTTTCGTGTATTCCTATGTTATGCAAGTAAAACGAATTCGTTTCCATAAACTCGGTGAATAGTAACAATGTTTACTCAATTTGTACTGTACAATATATTGCTATAGTGAGCCTCTGGCTATTTATAACAAAAAGTACCAATAAATTATATTAAATTAAAGTTATTACTCCCAAAGTATCTTATTCGTAAGTATGAAGTCTTATAGGTTGACTATATCATTCATCTGTCTGTCGATATATATCAGAGCTAAAACGGTAACATACCGAGATATGTCTTGTTGGAATCACTTCAGCGTCCCAAGAATAAGTTTCATTTATTCCTTTAATCCTCTGGTAAAACCAAAAATGATAGAAATTAAGTTACTTCCGATTTCAACGTTGATCAATATAGAGCAGAAACGATAACAGATAGTGAGACTGTTCCCAAGAATGGATTCTCTTTTTTCGTTAAACCCTTGCGTTCTAGTGACATCCACGTGAATGTCAGCAAATACTCCGTTACAAAATACCAGTGACATCGATGGGCATATCATGAAAACATATCTTTTATTAAGGATAGAATTAATCCTGCAGATGGTGAAGTACGGTATTTGAGTGGATGCAAGGCACGAGTTAATTCAACTATTTCTCCTTAGGTGACAGCACCTTACAGACAAAGAAATGTTTTGTCTCAGTGGATGGCTGGTCTAAGGGAGCATTCAATTACGACACACATGCGTTTTGACGATAAACAATTGGCAACTTCAAAACAGGAAGAAAGGTGTAAAAAGTCTTTAATCTCCAGTCTGTACTGCCAACCTGAAGCAACATAAAATCCCTTCAGAACATCAAAATTTCTGTTTTTCAATTCAAGTGTTCCACAATGTAAATATTTTCTTTTATCAATAATTTGAATGCTCTCCGTGTGCGTACACAATAACTATACCCTATATAACGGTTTAGACAGTCGTTTAACATCAAATGAGAACCTGGTATTACAGAATGCACAAAGGAAAATGACACCTGAAACGCAAGGGATTAAAACTCTATTCAAACCGG
Source organism: Thermobia domestica (assembly GCF_964235325.1). Classification (NCBI taxonomy): domain Eukaryota; kingdom Metazoa; phylum Arthropoda; class Insecta; order Zygentoma; family Lepismatidae; genus Thermobia; species Thermobia domestica. The sequence continues at coordinate 37,484,618 of NC_137469.1, forward strand.
AAGTGATAGATATTAAGAATTTCCTGTTTTAGTGTTGATCGCCATGAAGCAAAAAGTGATAGATACCGAATACCAATTTTCGGCAATTAAAAGTTTGAAAAGTATATTCTATTTACGACTTCATTCCTCAAGTGCAGCCGGAAGTTCTATGAACCAGTATCATTTTCTGGTTTGAATATTTGTCTTCGTATAACGAAAATGCTAGAATAGAAAAGATGGCTACTGAATATGATTTCAACGTCCCAAGAGTAAGTTTAATCTCTGATCTTGCTGCTGTATTACGAATAGAAGTTATAAATAGATCTACTACGATCAGTTTCAGAATTGAGTTCGCGTAAGTCTCAAGTCTATTGCAGTGTCATAATGCTTCTTCGATCACAAAATTAACAATAATATCTGTTCTAGATTTGTTAGATCCGTTTAAATCCCATTCTGTACTATCTTTAAAATCATTAACTTCATATTGGCATAAAGATTCATTTCGTCACTCAGTCATAGTTACTTTTGTTATAAACGATGGCCCGAATAGGGAATCGAACCCTAGTTCGTTAGGTTAAAATATAACTACTATCGTGCTTCCTTTTTCTTTTTTAATAATCGCAACCTGAACACTTGCCTCTGAGGTCTTGTAAGTAAATCTTATTTACTTTTCTCATAATTATTCAACCAATGTTTCCCATCAATTGAATTTGAATTGATTTGTGATTTGCGTCTCCTTCACCAGCAAGGCTATAACAGACGTGGACCTACACCTTAAGGTGCAATCCGAACCGCATTAGCTCCTGCCGAGAATCAAACCCGTCTCATACGCCAAAGACGCGTAGGTTGTCCACACAGCCACTAGGAAATTCAGTATTGCCCACGAAACGAGAAGTGTTTCCTCATCTCGTTATTTTATTTACAATTCTTGTCTCGTCTCTATTCTAACAAAACTTATCTCGTATATTTTTGTAAATTTATTACTATTATTGTTATACGAAATTTTATCTAAAGGTGATCAGAACGCTTCCCCGTCACGTCACAAAATGTCCCCGAACGGTGTGATATAACAGCTGGAGTACACTGTGTAATGTCTTGTGTATCGTTCAGCACTAATAAATGCTCTTAATTGTGTTCCTACAATCTCACTATCAGTTTCATACTATCAATCATGTAATACTAAAACAGTGTAGAGATCTTAAACATGGGTAAACTAGTGTTGCGAGAATTGTCTTGTTTCAAATTTGAAAATGCACTTTTCGTCTCGAGAGGATACGATTTCTCGTGAAAGAAGGACTCTAAATGTTACTATTTCGTCTTGTAATGTAACATTTTCTGTTTGTTTTGGTATGGTGCATAGCCGCGAAATATTCCCATTTGCACGTAGCATCCAGTAAAGCAAGCTAGACTCACGACAAAGGTATCAAACCGTTCGATTATATAATTTATGGCCAGTAAGGGGATCGAACCCATGACCTTCGCGTTATTAGCACGACGCTCTAACCAACTGAGCTAACCGGCCTGATTGCCAGTTAAAATTTATTTTCGTTTTCGTAGAAAAATTGCTTGATTGGTCATAATTACCATCTACTTTACGCTTTGATGAGCTCAACTAAATACTATATCATCTTCACGATTAGTCATTAATTGGTATATAGCAGAAATAGTTTTTATATTATTCAACGAATCAATATTCGTATTTTTTAAATTAAAAAAAGGAAGTATACATCGCCCGGACAGGGACTTGAACCCTGGACCGTTAGGTTAAAAGCCTAACGCTCTATCGACTCAGCTAACCGGGCTGACACACACTTTTCGGGATAGATAATTTCGGTGCGATGTCGTTTCTGAGTATGTAGTACAGTCGGGTGCAAAAGTTAGGGACAAAAGTGAGCTTTGTATGATTTATCACTCGGAAAGTGGCATAGATTGGTGAAACTTTGGACCATACAGAGAATGTAGCTTTGCAGTATAATACCAGGTATGATCTCAATAACAATAAAGAAACATGTGATTACAAGAACAAACATGACACTTTTATACGTATACAATAAGTAGTACCGAAGGCACTTGGTGTGCCCCTGACATCAGTAGTTAAATAATTTTTAAAACGGTGTGTGATCAGCACGGACAGTAATACAAGCTCTGCAACGTGCTTCCGTGCTGTTCACAAAGTGATATGGAGTTCCATTCGTTCACCAGCTCTATTGATAATTGCTGGATGGCCATTGGTGTGTCTGAACGTGCTGCGATCCCTCATTCAACTCACCGACTGCAAATGGTGCCACCGATGTGTGTGGGTTATCGAATTACAATTCAATGGCAGTGGGCAGTCTTTTGATGGAACACCCCTCGAATTTTCCTTTTTTCTTTTTCTTTCTTTTTAGAATTTTCGTGTATTCCTATGTTATGCAAGTAAAACGAATTCGTTTCCATAAACTCGGTGAATAGTAACAATGTTTACTCAATTTGTACTGTACAATATATTGCTATAGTGAGCCTCTGGCTATTTATAACAAAATGTACCAATAAATTGTATTAAATTAAAGTTATTACTCCCAAAGTATCTTATTCGTAAGTATGAAGTCTTATAGGTTGACTATATCATTCATCTGTCTGTCGATATATATCAGAGCTAAAACGGTAACATACCGAGATATGTCTTGTTGGAATCACTTCAGCGTCCCAAGAATAAGTTTCATTTATTCCTTTAACCCTCTGGTAAAACTAAAAATGATAGAAATTAAGTTACTTCCGATTTCAACGTTGATCAATATAGAGCAGAAACGATAACAGATAGTGAGACTGTTCCCAAGAATGGATTCTCTTTCTTTCGTTAAACCCTTGCGTTCTAGTGACATCCACGTGAATGTCAGGAAATACTCCGTTACAAAATACCAGTGACATCGATGGGCATATCATGAAAACATATCTTTTATTAAGGATAGAATTAATCCTGCAGATGGTGAAGTACGGTATTTGAGTGGATGCAAGGCACGAGTTAATTCAACTATTTCTCCTTAGGTGACAGCACCTTACAGACAAAGAAATGTTTTGTCTCAGTGGATGGCTGGTCTAAGGGAGCATTCAATTACGACACACATGCGTTTTGACGATAAACAATTGGCAACTTCAAGACAGGAAGAAAGGTGTAAAAAGTCTTTAATCTCCAGTCAGTACTGCCAACCTGAAGCAACATAAAATCCCTTCAGAACATCAAAATTTCTGTTTTTCAATTCAAGTGTTCCACAATGTAAATATTTTCTTTTATCAATAATTTGAATGCTCTCCGTGTGCGTACACAATAACTATACCCTATATAACGGTTTAGACAGTCGTTTAACATCAAATGAGAACCTGGTATTACAGAATGCACAAAGGAAAATGACACCTGAAACGCAAGGGATTAAAACTCTATTCAAACCGGAAGTGATAGATATTAAGAATTTCCTGTTTTAGTGTTGATCGCCATGAAGCAAAAAGTGATAGATACCGAATAGCAATTTCCGGCAATTAAAAGTTTGAAAAGTATATTCTATTTACGACTTCATTCCTCAAGTGCAGCCGGAAGTTCTATGAACCAGTATCATTTTCTGGTTTGAATATTTGTCTTCGTATAACGAAAATGCTAGAATAGAAAAGATGGCTACTGAATATGATTTCAACGTCCCAAGAGTAAGTTTAATCTCTGATCTTGCTGCTGTATTACGAATAGAAGTTATAAATAGATCTACTACGATCAGTCTCAGAATTGAGTTCGCGTAAGTCTCAAGTCTATTGCAGTGTCATAATGCTTCTTCGATCACAAAATTAACAATAATATCTGTTCTAGATTTGTTAGATCCGTTTAAATCCCATTCTGTACTATCTTTAAAATCATTAACTTCATATTGGCATAAAGATTCATTTCGTCACTCAGTCATAGTTACTTTTGTTATAAACGATGGCCCGAATAGGGAATCGAACCCTAGTTCGTTAGGTTAAAATATAACTACTATCGTGCTTCCTTTTTCTTTTTTAATAATCGCAACCTGAACACTTGCCTCTGAGGTCTTGTAAGTAAATCTTATTTACTTTTCTCATAATTATTTAACCAATTTTTCCCATCAATTGAATTTGAATTGATTTGTGATTTGCGTCTCCTTCACCAGCAAGGCTATAACAGACGTGTACCTACACCTTAAGGTGCAATCCGAACCGCATTAGCTCCTGCCGAGAATCAAACCCGTCTCATACGCCAAAGACGCGTAGGTTGTCCACACAGCCACTAGGAAATTCAGTATTGCCCACGAAACGAGAAGTGTTTCCTCATCTCGTTATTTTATTTACAATTCTTGTCTCGTCTCTATTCTAACAAAACTTATCTCGTATATTTTTGTAAATTTATTACTATTATTGTTATACGAAATTTTATCTAAAGGTGATCAGAACGCTTCCCCGTCACGTCACAAAATGTCCCCGAACGGTGTGATATAACAGCTGGAGTACACTGTGTAATGTCTTGTGTATCGTTCAGCACTAATAAATGCTCTTAATTGTGTTCCTACAATCTCACTATCAGTTTCATACTATCAACCATGTAATACTAAAACAGTGTAGAGATCTTAAACATGGGTAAACTAGTGTTGCGAGAATTGTCTTGTTTCAAATTTGAAAATGCACTTTTCGTCTCGAGAGGATACGATTTCTCGTGAAAGAAGGACTCTAAATGTTACTATTTCGTCTTGTAATGTAATATTTTCTGTTTGTTTTGGTATGGTGCATAGCCGCGAAATATTCCCATTTGCACGTAGCATCCAGTAAAGCAAGCTAGACTCACGACAAAGGAATCAAACCGTTCGATTATAAAATTTATGGCCAGTAAGGGGATCGAACCCATGACCTTCGCGTTATTAGCACGACGCTCTAACCAACTGAGCTAACCGGCCTGATTGCCAGTTAAAATTTATTTTCGTTTTCGTAGAAAAATTGCTTGATTGGTCATAATTACCATCTACTTTACGCTTTGATGAGCTCAACTAAATACTATATCATCTTCACGATTAGTCATTCATTGGTATATAGCAGAAATAGTTTTTATATTATTCAACGAATCAATATTCGTATTTTTTAAATTAAGAAAAGGAAGTATACATCGCCCGGACAGGGACTTGAACCCTGGACCGTTAGGTTAAAAGCCTAACGCTCTACCGACTTTTTTTTTTTTTTTTTTTTTTTTTTTTTTTTTTTTTACCGACTGAGCTATCCGGGCTGACACACTCTTTTCGGGATAGATAGTTTCGGTGCGATGTCGTTTCTGAGTATGTAGTACAGTCGGGTGCAAAAGTTAGGGACAAAAGTGAGCTTTGTATGATTTATCACTCGGAAAGTGGCATAGATTGGTGAAACTTTGAACCATACAGAGAATGTAGCTTTGCAGTATAATACCAGGTATGATCTCAATAGAAATAAAGAAACATGTGATTACAAGAACAAACATGACACTTTTAAACGTATACAATAAGTAGTACCGAAGGCACTTGGTGTGCCCCTGACATCAGTAGTTAAATAATTTTTAAAACGGTGTGTGATCAGCACGGACAGTAATACAAGCTCTGCAACGTGCTTCCATGCTGTTCACAAAGTGATATGGAGTTCCATTCGTTCACCAGCTCTATTGATAATTGCTGGATGGCCATTGGTGTATCTGAACGTGCTGCGACCCCTCATTCAACTCACCGACTGCAAATGGTGCCACCGATGTGTGTGGGTTATCGAATTACAATTCAATGGCAGTGAGCAGTCTTTTGATGGAACACCCCTCGAATTTTCCTTTTTTTCTTTTTCTTTCTTTTTAGAATTTTCGTGTATTCCTATGTTATGCAAGTAAAACGAATTCGTTTCCATAAACTCGGTGAATAGTAACAGTGTTTACTCAATTTGTACCGTACAATATATTGCTATAGTGAGCCTCTGGCTATTTATAACAAAAAGTACCAATAAATTATATTAAATTAAAGTTATTACTCCCAAAGTATCTTATTCGTAAGTATGAAGTCTTATAGGTTGACTATACCATTCATTTGTCTGTCGATATATATCAGAGCTAAAACGGTAACATACCGAGATATGTGTTGTTGGAATCACTTCAGCGTCCCAAGAATAAGTTTCATTTATTCCTTTAACCCTCTGGTAAAACTAAAAATGATAGAAATTAAGTTACTTCCGATTTCAAAGTTGATCAATATAGAGCAGAAACGATAACAGATAGTGAGACTGTTCCCAAGAATGGATTCTCTTTCTTTCGTTAAACCCTTGCGTTCTAGTGACATCCACGTGAATGTCAGGAAATACTCCGTTACAAAATACCAGTGACATCGATGGGCATATCATGAAAACATATCTTTTATTAAGGATAGAATTAATCCTGCAGATGGTGAAGTACGGTATTTGAGTGGATGCAAGGCACGAGTTAATTCAACTATTTCTCCTTAGGTGACAGCACCTTACAGACAAAGAAATGTTTTGTCTCAGTGGATGGCTGGTCTAAGGGAGCATTCAATTACGACACACATGCGTTTTGACGATAAACAATTGGCAACTTCAAGACAGAAAGAAAGGTGTAAAAAGTGTAATCTCCAGTCAGTACTGCCAACCTGAAGCAACATAAAATCCCTTCAGAACATCAAAATTTCTGTTTTTCAATTCAAATGTTCCACAATGTAAATATTTTCTTTTATCAATAATTTGAATGCTCTCCGTGTGCGTACACAATAACTATACCCTATATAACGGTTTAGACAGTCGTTTAACATCAAATGAGAACCTGGTATTACAGAATGCACAAAGGAAAATGACACCTGAAACGCAAGGGATTAAAACTCTATTCAAACCGGAAGTGATAGATATTAAGAATTTCCTGTTTTAGTGTTGATCGCCATGAAGCAAAAAGTGATAGATACCGAATAGCAATTTTCGGCAATTAAAAGTTTGAAAAGTATATTCTATTTACGACTTCATTCCTCAAGTGCAGCCGGGAGTTCTATGAACCAGTATCATTTTCTGGTTTGAATATTTGTCTTCGTATAACGAAAATGCTAGAATAGAAAAGATGGCTACTGAATATGATTTCAACGTCCCAAGAGTAAGTTTAATCTCTGATCTTGCTGCTGTATTACGAATAGAAGTTATAAATAGATCTATTACGATCAGTTTCAGAATTGAGTTCGCGTAAGTCTCAAGTCTATTGCAGTGTCATAATGCTTCTTCGATCACAAAATTAACAATAATATCTGTTCTAGATTTGTTAGATCCGTTTAAATTCCATTCTGTACTATCTTTAAAATCATTAACTTCATATTGGCATAAAGATTCATTTCGTCACTCAGTCATAGTTACTTTTGTTATAAACGATGGCCCGAATAAGGAATCGAACCCTAGTTAAAATATAATTACTATCGTGCTTCCTTTTTCTTTGTTAATAATCGCAACCTGAACACTTGTCTCTGAGGTCTTGTAAGTAAATCTTATTTACTTTTCTCATAATTATTCAACCAATGTTTCCCATCAATTGAATTTGAATTGATTTGTGATTTGCGTCTCCTTCACCAGCAAGGCTATAACAGACGTATACCTACACCTTAAGGTGCAATCCGAACCGCATTAGCTCCTGCCGAGAATCAAACCCGTCTCATACGCCAAAGACGCGTAGGTTGTCCACACAGCCACTAGGAAATTCAGTATTGCCCACGAAACGAGAAGTGTTTCCTCATCTCGTTATTTTATTTACAATTCTTGTCTCGTCTCTATTCTAACAAAACTTATCTCGTATATTTTTGTAAATTTATTACTATTATTGTTATACGAAATTTTATCTAAAGGTGATCAGAACGCTTCCCCGTCACGTCACAAAATGTCCCCGAACGGTGTGATATAACAGCTGGAGTACACTGTGTAATGTCTTGTGTATCGTTCAGCACTAATAAATGCTCTTAATTGTGTTCCTACAATCTCACTATCAGTTTCATACTATCAATCATGTAATACTAAAACAGCGTAGAGATCTTAAACATGGGTAAACTAGTGTTGCGAGAATTGTCTTGTTTCAAATTTGAAAATGCACTTTTCGTCTCGAGAGGATACGATTTCTCGTGAAAGAAGGACTCTAAATGTTACTATTTCGTCTTGTAATGTAACATTTTCTGTTTGTTTTGGTATGGTGCATAGCCGCGAAATATTCCCATTTGCACGTAGCATCCAGTAAAGCAAGCTAGACTCACGACAAAGGTATCAAACCGTTCGATTATAAAATTTATGGCCAGTAAGGGGATCGAACCCATGACCTTCGCGTTATTAGCACGACGCTCTAACCAACTGAGCTAACCGGCCTGATTGCCAGTTAAAATTTATTTTCGTTTTCGTATAAAAATTGCTTGATTGGTCATAATTAACATCTACTTTACGCTTTGATAAGCTCAACTAAATACTATATCATCTTCACGATTAGTCATTAATTGGTATATAGCAGAAATAGTTTTTATATTATTCAACGAATCAATATTCGTATTTTTTAAATTAAAAAAAGGATGTTTACATCGCCCGGACAGGGACTTGAACCCGGGACCGTTAGGTTAAAAGCCTAACGCTCTACCAACTGACCTATCCGGGCTGACACACTCTTTTCGGGATAGATAATTTCGGTGCGATGTCGTTTCTGAGTATGTAGTACAGTCGGGTGCAAAAGTTAGGGACAAAAGTGAGCTTTGTATGATTTATCACTCGGAAAGTGGCATAGATTGGTGAAACTTTGAACCATACAGAGAATGTAGCTTTGCAGTATAATACCAGGTATGATCTCAATAACAATAAAGAAACATGTGATTACAAGAACAAACATGACACTTTTAAACGTATACAATAAGTAGTACCGAAGGCACTTGGTGTGCCCCTGACATCAGTAGTTAAATAATTTTTAAAACGGTGTGTGATCAGCACGGACAGTAATACAAGCTCTCCAACGTGCTTCCATGCTATTCTCAAAGTGATATGGAGTTCCATTCGTTCACCAGCTCTATTGATAATTGCTGGGTGGCCATTGGTGTATCTGAACGTGCTGCGACCCCTCATTCAACTCACCGACTGCAAATGGTGCCACCGTTGTGTGTGGGTTATCGAATTACAATTCAATGGCAGTGGGCAGTCTTTTGATGGAACACCCCTCGAATTCTCCTTTTTTTCTTTTTCTTTCTTTTTAGAATTTTCGTGTATTCCTATGTTATGCAAGTAAAACGAATTCGTTTCCATAAACTCGGTGAATAGTAACAATGTTTACTCAATTTGTACTGTACAATATATTGCTATAGTGAGCCTCTGGCTATTTATAACAAAAAGTACCAATAAATTATATTAAATTAAAGTTATTACTCCCAAAGTATCTTATTCGTAAGTATGAAGTCTCATAGGTTGACTATATCATTCATCTGTCTGTCGATATATATCAAAGCTAAAACGGTAACATACCGAGATATGTCTTGTTGGAATCACTTCAGCGTCCCAAGAATAAGTTTCATTTATTCCTTTAACCCTCTGGTAAAACTAAAAATGATAGAAATTAAGTTACTTCCGATTTCAAAGTTGATCAATATAGAGCAGAAACGATAACAGATAGTGAGACTGTTCCCAAGAATGGATTCTCTTTCTTTCGTTAAACCCTTGCGTTCTAGTGACATCCACGTGAATGTCAGGAAATACTCCGTTACAAAATACCAGTGACATCGATGGGCATATCATGAAAACATATCTTTTATTAAGGATAGAATTAATCCTGCAGATGGTGAAGTACGGTATTTGAGTGGATGCAAGGCACGAGTTAATTCAACTATTTCTCCTTAGGTGACAGCACCTTACAGACAAAGAAATGTTTTGTCTCAGTGGATGGCTGGTCTAAGGGAGCATTCAATTACGACACACATGCGTTTTGACGATAAACAATTGGCAACTTCAAGACAGAAAGAAAGGTGTAAAAAGTGTAATCTCCAGTCAGTACTGCCAACCTGAAGCAACATAAAATCCCTTCAGAACATCAAAATTTCTGTTTTTCAATTCAAATGTTCCACAATGTAAATATTTTCTTTTATCAATAATTTGAATGCTCTCCGTGTGCGTACACAATAACTATACCCTATATAACGGTTTAGACAGTCGTTTAACATCAAATGAGAACCTGGTATTACAGAATGCACAAAGGAAAATGACACCTGAAACGCAAGGGATTAAAACTCTATTCAAACCGGAAGTGATAGATATTAAGAATTTCCTGTTTTAGTGTTGATCGCCATGAAGCAAAAAGTGATAGATACCGAATAGCAATTTTCGGCAATTAAAAGTTTGAAAAGTATATTCTATTTACGACTTCATTCCTCAAGTGCAGCCGGGAGTTCTATGAACCAGTATCATTTTCTGGTTTGAATATTTGTCTTCGTATAACGAAAATGCTAGAATAGAAAAGATGGCTACTGAATATGATTTCAACGTCCCAAGAGTAAGTTTAATCTCTGATCTTGCTGCTGTATTACGAATAGAAGTTATAAATAGATCTATTACGATCAGTTTCAGAATTGAGTTCGCGTAAGTCTCAAGTCTATTGCAGTGTCATAATGCTTCTTCGATCACAAAATTAACAATAATATCTGTTCTAGATTTGTTAGATCCGTTTAAATTCCATTCTGTACTATCTTTAAAATCATTAACTTCATATTGGCATAAAGATTCATTTCGTCACTCAGTCATAGTTACTTTTGTTATAAACGATGGCCCGAATAAGGAATCGAACCCTAGTTAAAATATAATTACTATCGTGCTTCCTTTTTCTTTGTTAATAATCGCAACCTGAACACTTGTCTCTGAGGTCTTGTAAGTAAATCTTATTTACTTTTCTCATAATTATTCAACCAATGTTTCCCATCAATTGAATTTGAATTGATTTGTGATTTGCGTCTCCTTCACCAGCAAGGCTATAACAGACGTATACCTACACCTTAAGGTGCAATCCGAACCGCATTAGCTCCTGCCGAGAATCAAACCCGTCTCATACGCCAAAGACGCGTAGGTTGTCCACACAGCCACTAGGAAATTCAGTATTGCCCACGAAACGAGAAGTGTTTCCTCATCTCGTTATTTTATTTACAATTCTTGTCTCGTCTCTATTCTAACAAAACTTATCTCGTATATTTTTGTAAATTTATTACTATTATTGTTATACGAAATTTTATCTAAAGGTGATCAGAACGCTTCCCCGTCACGTCACAAAATGTCCCCGAACGGTGTGATATAACAGCTGGAGTACACTGTGTAATGTCTTGTGTATCGTTCAGCACTAATAAATGCTCTTAATTGTGTTCCTACAATCTCACTATCAGTTTCATACTATCAATCATGTAATACTAAAACAGCGTAGAGATCTTAAACATGGGTAAACTAGTGTTGCGAGAATTGTCTTGTTTCAAATTTGAAAATGCACTTTTCGTCTCGAGAGGATACGATTTCTCGTGAAAGAAGGACTCTAAATGTTACTATTTCGTCTTGTAATGTAACATTTTCTGTTTGTTTTGGTATGGTGCATAGCCGCGAAATATTCCCATTTGCACGTAGCATCCAGTAAAGCAAGCTAGACTCACGACAAAGGTATCAAACCGTTCGATTATAAAATTTATGGCCAGTAAGGGGATCGAACCCATGACCTTCGCGTTATTAGCACGACGCTCTAACCAACTGAGCTAACCGGCCTGATTGCCAGTTAAAATTTATTTTCGTTTTCGTATAAAAATTGCTTGATTGGTCATAATTAACATCTACTTTACGCTTTGATAAGCTCAACTAAATACTATATCATCTTCACGATTAGTCATTAATTGGTATATAGCAGAAATAGTTTTTATATTATTCAACGAATCAATATTCGTATTTTTTAAATTAAAAAAAGGATGTTTACATCGCCCGGACAGGGACTTGAACCCGGGACCGTTAGGTTAAAAGCCTAACGCTCTACCAACTGACCTATCCGGGCTGACACACTCTTTTCGGGATAGATAATTTCGGTGCGATGTCGTTTCTGAGTATGTAGTACAGTCGGGTGCAAAAGTTAGGGACAAAAGTGAGCTTTGTATGATTTATCACTCGGAAAGTGGCATAGATTGGTGAAACTTTGAACCATACAGAGAATGTAGCTTTGCAGTATAATACCAGGTATGATCTCAATAACAATAAAGAAACATGTGATTACAAGAACAAACATGACACTTTTAAACGTATACAATAAGTAGTACCGAAGGCACTTGGTGTGCCCCTGACATCAGTAGTTAAATAATTTTTAAAACGGTGTGTGATCAGCACGGACAGTAATACAAGCTCTCCAACGTGCTTCCATGCTATTCTCAAAGTGATATGGAGTTCCATTCGTTCACCAGCTCTATTGATAATTGCTGGGTGGCCATTGGTGTATCTGAACGTGCTGCGACCCCTCATTCAACTCACCGACTGCAAATGGTGCCACCGTTGTGTGTGGGTTATCGAATTACAATTCAATGGCAGTGGGCAGTCTTTTGATGGAACACCCCTCGAATTCTCCTTTTTTTCTTTTTCTTTCTTTTTAGAATTTTCGTGTATTCCTATGTTATGCAAGTAAAACGAATTCGTTTCCATAAACTCGGTGAATAGTAACAATGTTTACTCAATTTGTACTGTACAATATATTGCTATAGTGAGCCTCTGGCTATTTATAACAAAAAGTACCAATAAATTATATTAAATTAAAGTTATTACTCCCAAAGTATCTTATTCGTAAGTATGAAGTCTCATAGGTTGACTATATCATTCATCTGTCTGTCGATATATATCAAAGCTAAAACGGTAACATACCGAGATATGTCTTGTTGGAATCACTTCAGCGTCCCAAGAATAAGTTTCATTTATTCCTTTAACCCTCTGGTAAAACTAAAAATGATAGAAATTAAGTTACTTCCGATTTCAAAGTTGATCAATATAGAGCAGAAACGATAACAGATAGTGAGACTGTTCCCAAGAATGGATTCTCTTTCTTTCGTTAAACCCTTGCGTTCTAGTGACATCCACGTGAATGTCAGGAAATACTCCGTTACAAAATACCAGTGACATCCATGGGCATATCATGAAAACATATCTTTTATTAAGGATAGAATTAATCCTGCAGATGGTGAAGTACGTTATTTGAGTGGGTGCGAGGCACGAGTTAATTCAACTATTTCTCCTTAGGTGACAGCACCTTACAGACAAAGAAATGTTTTGTCTCAGTGGATGGCTGGTCTAAGGGAGCATTCAATTACGACACACATGCGTTTTGACGATAAACAATTGGCAACTTCAAGACAGGAAGAAAGGTGTAAAAAGTCTTTAATCTCCAGTCAGTACTGCCAACCTGAAGCAACATAAAATCCCTTCAGAACATCAAAATTTCTGTTTTTCAATTCAAGTGTTCCACAATGTAAATATTTTCTTTTATCAATAATTTGAATGCTCTCCGTGTGCGTACACAATAACTATACCCTATATAACGGTTTAGACAGTCGTTTAACATCAAATGAGAACCTGGTATTACAGAATGCACAAAGGAAAATGACACCTGAAACGCAAGGGATTAAAACTCTATTCAAACCGGAAGTGATAGATATTAAGAATTTCCTGTTTTAGTGTTGATCGCCATGAAGCAAAAAGTGATAGATACCGAATAGCAATTTTCGGCAATTAAAAGTTTGAAAAGTATATTCTATTTACGACTTCATTCCTCAAGTGCAGCCGGGAGTTCTATGAACCAGTATCATTTTCTGGTTTGAATATTTGTCTTCGTATAACGAAAATGCTAGAATAGAAAAGATGGCTACTGAATATGATTTCAACGTCCCAAGAGTAAGTTTAATCTCTGATCTTGCTGCTGTATTACGAATAGAAGTTATAAATAGATCTATTACGATCAGTTTCAGAATTGAGTTCGCGTAAGTCTCAAGTCTATTGCAGTGTCATAATGCTTCTTCGATCACAAAATTAACAATAATATCTGTTCTAGATTTGTTAGATCCGTTTAAATTCCATTCTGTACTATCTTTAAAATCATTAACTTCATATTGGCATAAAGATTCATTTCGTCACTCAGTCATAGTTACTTTTGTTATAAACGATGGCCCGAATAAGGAATCGAACCCTAGTTAAAATATAATTACTATCGTGCTTCCTTTTTCTTTGTTAATAATCGCAACCTGAACACTTGTCTCTGAGGTCTTGTAAGTAAATCTTATTTACTTTTCTCATAATTATTCAACCAATGTTTCCCATCAATTGAATTTGAATTGATTTGTGATTTGCGTCTCCTTCACCAGCAAGGCTATAACAGACGTATACCTACACCTTAAGGTGCAATCCGAACCGCATTAGCTCCTGCCGAGAATCAAACCCGTCTCATACGCCAAAGACGCGTAGGTTGTCCACACAGCCACTAGGAAATTCAGTATTGCCCACGAAACGAGAAGTGTTTCCTCATCTCGTTATTTTATTTACAATTCTTGTCTCGTCTCTATTCTAACAAAACTTATCTCGTATATTTTTGTAAATTTATTACTATTATTGTTATACGAAATTTTATCTAAAGGTGATCAGAACGCTTCCCCGTCACGTCACAAAATGTCCCCGAACGGTGTGATATAACAGCTGGAGTACACTGTGTAATGTCTTGTGTATCGTTCAGCACTAATAAATGCTCTTAATTGTGTTCCTACAATCTCACTATCAGTTTCATACTATCAATCATGTAATACTAAAACAGCGTAGAGATCTTAAACATGGGTAAACTAGTGTTGCGAGAATTGTCTTGTTTCAAATTTGAAAATGCACTTTTCGTCTCGAGAGGATACGATTTCTCGTGAAAGAAGGACTCTAAATGTTACTATTTCGTCTTGTAATGTAACATTTTCTGTTTGTTTTGGTATGGTGCATAGCCGCGAAATATTCCCATTTGCACGTAGCATCCAGTAAAGCAAGCTAGACTCACGACAAAGGTATCAAACCGTTCGATTATAAAATTTATGGCCAGTAAGGGGATCGAACCCATGACCTTCGCGTTATTAGCACGACGCTCTAACCAACTGAGCTAACCGGCCTGATTGCCAGTTAAAATTTATTTTCGTTTTCGTATAAAAATTGCTTGATTGGTCATAATTAACATCTACTTTACGCTTTGATAAGCTCAACTAAATACTATATCATCTTCACGATTAGTCATTAATTGGTATATAGCAGAAATAGTTTTTATATTATTCAACGAATCAATATTCGTATTTTTTAAATTAAAAAAAGGATGTTTACATCGCCCGGACAGGGACTTGAACCCGGGACCGTTAGGTTAAAAGCCTAACGCTCTACCAACTGACCTATCCGGGCTGACACACTCTTTTCGGGATAGATAATTTCGGTGCGATGTCGTTTCTGAGTATGTAGTACAGTCGGGTGCAAAAGTTAGGGACAAAAGTGAGCTTTGTATGATTTATCACTCGGAAAGTGGCATAGATTGGTGAAACTTTGAACCATACAGAGAATGTAGCTTTGCAGTATAATACCAGGTATGATCTCAATAACAATAAAGAAACATGTGATTACAAGAACAAACATGACACTTTTAAACGTATACAATAAGTAGTACCGAAGGCACTTGGTGTGCCCCTGACATCAGTAGTTAAATAATTTTTAAAACGGTGTGTGATCAGCACGGACAGTAATACAAGCTCTCCAACGTGCTTCCATGCTATTCTCAAAGTGATATGGAGTTCCATTCGTTCACCAGCTCTATTGATAATTGCTGGGTGGCCATTGGTGTATCTGAACGTGCTGCGACCCCTCATTCAACTCACCGACTGCAAATGGTGCCACCGTTGTGTGTGGGTTATCGAATTACAATTCAATGGCAGTGGGCAGTCTTTTGATGGAACACCCCTCGAATTCTCCTTTTTTTCTTTTTCTTTCTTTTTAGAATTTTCGTGTATTCCTATGTTATGCAAGTAAAACGAATTCGTTTCCATAAACTCGGTGAATAGTAACAATGTTTACTCAATTTGTACTGTACAATATATTGCTATAGTGAGCCTCTGGCTATTTATAACAAAAAGTACCAATAAATTATATTAAATTAAAGTTATTACTCCCAAAGTATCTTATTCGTAAGTATGAAGTCTCATAGGTTGACTATATCATTCATCTGTCTGTCGATATATATCAAAGCTAAAACGGTAACATACCGAGATATGTCTTGTTGGAATCACTTCAGCGTCCCAAGAATAAGTTTCATTTATTCCTTTAACCCTCTGGTAAAACTAAAAATGATAGAAATTAAGTTACTTCCGATTTCAAAGTTGATCAATATAGAGCAGAAACGATAACAGATAGTGAGACTGTTCCCAAGAATGGATTCTCTTTCTTTCGTTAAACCCTTGCGTTCTAGTGACATCCACGTGAATGTCAGGAAATACTCCGTTACAAAATACCAGTGACATCGATGGGCATATCATGAAAACATATCTTTTATTAAGGATAGAATTAATCCTGCAGATGGTGAAGTACGGTATTTGAGTGGATGCAAGGCACGAGTTAATTCAACTATTTCTCCTTAGGTGACAGCACCTTACAGACAAAGAAATGTTTTGTCTCAGTGGATGGCTGGTCTAAGGGAGCATTCAATTACGACACACATGCGTTTTGACGATAAACAATTGGCAACTTCAAGACAGAAAGAAAGGTGTAAAAAGTGTAATCTCCAGTCAGTACTGCCAACCTGAAGCAACATAAAATCCCTTCAGAACATCAAAATTTCTGTTTTTCAATTCAAATGTTCCACAATGTAAATATTTTCTTTTATCAATAATTTGAATGCTCTCCGTGTGCGTACACAATAACTATACCCTATATAACGGTTTAGACAGTCGTTTAACATCAAATGAGAACCTGGTATTACAGAATGCACAAAGGAAAATGACACCTGAAACGCAAGGGATTAAAACTCTATTCAAACCGGAAGTGATAGATATTAAGAATTTCCTGTTTTAGTGTTGATCGCCATGAAGCAAAAAGTGATAGATACCGAATAGCAATTTTCGGCAATTAAAAGTTTGAAAAGTATATTCTATTTACGACTTCATTCCTCAAGTGCAGCCGGGAGTTCTATGAACCAGTATCATTTTCTGGTTTGAATATTTGTCTTCGTATAACGAAAATGCTAGAATAGAAAAGATGGCTACTGAATATGATTTCAACGTCCCAAGAGTAAGTTTAATCTCTGATCTTGCTGCTGTATTACGAATAGAAGTTATAAATAGATCTATTACGATCAGTTTCAGAATTGAGTTCGCGTAAGTCTCAAGTCTATTGCAGTGTCATAATGCTTCTTCGATCACAAAATTAACAATAATATCTGTTCTAGATTTGTTAGATCCGTTTAAATTCCATTCTGTACTATCTTTAAAATCATTAACTTCATATTGGCATAAAGATTCATTTCGTCACTCAGTCATAGTTACTTTTGTTATAAACGATGGCCCGAATAAGGAATCGAACCCTAGTTAAAATATAATTACTATCGTGCTTCCTTTTTCTTTGTTAATAATCGCAACCTGAACACTTGTCTCTGAGGTCTTGTAAGTAAATCTTATTTACTTTTCTCATAATTATTCAACCAATGTTTCCCATCAATTGAATTTGAATTGATTTGTGATTTGCGTCTCCTTCACCAGCAAGGCTATAACAGACGTATACCTACACCTTAAGGTGCAATCCGAACCGCATTAGCTCCTGCCGAGAATCAAACCCGTCTCATACGCCAAAGACGCGTAGGTTGTCCACACAGCCACTAGGAAATTCAGTATTGCCCACGAAACGAGAAGTGTTTCCTCATCTCGTTATTTTATTTACAATTCTTGTCTCGTCTCTATTCTAACAAAACTTATCTCGTATATTTTTGTAAATTTATTACTATTATTGTTATACGAAATTTTATCTAAAGGTGATCAGAACGCTTCCCCGTCACGTCACAAAATGTCCCCGAACGGTGTGATATAACAGCTGGAGTACACTGTGTAATGTCTTGTGTATCGTTCAGCACTAATAAATGCTCTTAATTGTGTTCCTACAATCTCACTATCAGTTTCATACTATCAATCATGTAATACTAAAACAGCGTAGAGATCTTAAACATGGGTAAACTAGTGTTGCGAGAATTGTCTTGTTTCAAATTTGAAAATGCACTTTTCGTCTCGAGAGGATACGATTTCTCGTGAAAGAAGGACTCTAAATGTTACTATTTCGTCTTGTAATGTAACATTTTCTGTTTGTTTTGGTATGGTGCATAGCCGCGAAATATTCCCATTTGCACGTAGCATCCAGTAAAGCAAGCTAGACTCACGACAAAGGTATCAAACCGTTCGATTATAAAATTTATGGCCAGTAAGGGGATCGAACCCATGACCTTCGCGTTATTAGCACGACGCTCTAACCAACTGAGCTAACCGGCCTGATTGCCAGTTAAAATTTATTTTCGTTTTCGTATAAAAATTGCTTGATTGGTCATAATTAACATCTACTTTACGCTTTGATAAGCTCAACTAAATACTATATCATCTTCACGATTAGTCATTAATTGGTATATAGCAGAAATAGTTTTTATATTATTCAACGAATCAATATTCGTATTTTTTAAATTAAAAAAAGGATGTTTACATCGCCCGGACAGGGACTTGAACCCGGGACCGTTAGGTTAAAAGCCTAACGCTCTACCAACTGACCTATCCGGGCTGACACACTCTTTTCGGGATAGATAATTTCGGTGCGATGTCGTTTCTGAGTATGTAGTACAGTCGGGTGCAAAAGTTAGGGACAAAAGTGAGCTTTGTATGATTTATCACTCGGAAAGTGGCATAGATTGGTGAAACTTTGAACCATACAGAGAATGTAGCTTTGCAGTATAATACCAGGTATGATCTCAATAACAATAAAGAAACATGTGATTACAAGAACAAACATGACACTTTTAAACGTATACAATAAGTAGTACCGAAGGCACTTGGTGTGCCCCTGACATCAGTAGTTAAATAATTTTTAAAACGGTGTGTGATCAGCACGGACAGTAATACAAGCTCTCCAACGTGCTTCCATGCTATTCTCAAAGTGATATGGAGTTCCATTCGTTCACCAGCTCTATTGATAATTGCTGGGTGGCCATTGGTGTATCTGAACGTGCTGCGACCCCTCATTCAACTCACCGACTGCAAATGGTGCCACCGTTGTGTGTGGGTTATCGAATTACAATTCAATGGCAGTGGGCAGTCTTTTGATGGAACACCCCTCGAATTCTCCTTTTTTTCTTTTTCTTTCTTTTTAGAATTTTCGTGTATTCCTATGTTATGCAAGTAAAACGAATTCGTTTCCATAAACTCGGTGAATAGTAACAATGTTTACTCAATTTGTACTGTACAATATATTGCTATAGTGAGCCTCTGGCTATTTATAACAAAAAGTACCAATAAATTATATTAAATTAAAGTTATTACTCCCAAAGTATCTTATTCGTAAGTATGAAGTCTCATAGGTTGACTATATCATTCATCTGTCTGTCGATATATATCAAAGCTAAAACGGTAACATACCGAGATATGTCTTGTTGGAATCACTTCAGCGTCCCAAGAATAAGTTTCATTTATTCCTTTAACCCTCTGGTAAAACTAAAAATGATAGAAATTAAGTTACTTCCGATTTCAAAGTTGATCAATATAGAGCAGAAACGATAACAGATAGTGAGACTGTTCCCAAGAATGGATTCTCTTTCTTTCGTTAAACCCTTGCGTTCTAGTGACATCCACGTGAATGTCAGGAAATACTCCGTTACAAAATACCAGTGACATCCATGGGCATATCATGAAAACATATCTTTTATTAAGGATAGAATTAATCCTGCAGATGGTGAAGTACGTTATTTGAGTGGGTGCGAGGCACGAGTTAATTCAACTATTTCTCCTTAGGTGACAGCACCTTACAGACAAAGAAATGTTTTGTCTCAGTGGATGGCTGGTCTAAGGGAGCATTCAATTACGACACACATGCGTTTTGACGATAAACAATTGGCAACTTCAAGACAGGAAGAAAGGTGTAAAAAGTCTTTAATCTCCAGTCAGTACTGCCAACCTGAAGCAACATAAAATCCCTTCAGAACATCAAAATTTCTGTTTTTCAATTCAAGTGTTCCACAATGTAAATATTTTCTTTTATCAATAATTTGAATGCTCTCCGTGTGCGTACACAATAACTATACCCTATATAACGGTTTAGACAGTCGTTTAACATCAAATGAGAACCTGGTATTACAGAATGCACAAAGGAAAATGACACCTGAAACGCAAGGGATTAAAACTCTATTCAAACCGGAAGTGATAGATATTAAGAATTTCCTGTTTTAGTGTTGATCGCCATGAAGCAAAAAGTGATAGATACCGAATAGCAATTTTCGGCAATTAAAAGTTTGAAAAGTATATTCTATTTACGACTTCATTCCTCAAGTGCAGCCGGAAGTTCTATGAACCAGTATCATTTTCTGGTTTGAATATTTGTCTTCGTATAACGAAAATGCTTGAATAGAAAAGATGGCTACTGAATATGATTTCAACGTCCCAAGAGTAAGTTTAATCTCTGATCTTGCTGCTGTATTACGAATAGAAGTTATAAATAGATCTACTACGATCAGTTTCAGAATTGAGTTCGCGTAAGTCTCAAGTCTATTGCAGTGTCATAATGCTTCTTCGATCACAAAATTAACAATAATATCTGTTCTAGATTTGTTAGATCCGTTTAAATCCCATTCTGTACTATCTTTAAAATCATTAACTTCATATTGGCATAAAGATTCATTTCGTCACTCAGTCATAGTTACTTTTGTTATAAACGATGGCCCGAATAAGGAATCGAACCCTAGTTAAAATATAATTACTATCGTGCTTCCTTTTTCTTTTTTAATAATCGCAACCTGAACACTTGTCTCTGAGGTCTTGTAAGTAATTATTCAACCAATGTTTCCCATCAATTGAATTTGAATTGATTTGTGATTTGCGTCTCCTTCACCAGCAAGGCTATAACAGACGTGGACCTACACCTTAAGGTGCAATCCGAACCGCATTAGCTCCTGCCGAGAATCAAACCCGTCTCATACGCCAAAGACGCGTAGGTTGTCCACACAGCCACTAGGAAATTCAGTATTGCCCACGAAACGAGAAGTGTTTCCTCATCTCGTTATTTTATTTACAATTCTTGTCTCGTCTCTATTCTAACAAAACTTATCTCGTATATTTTTGTAAATTTATTACTATTATTGTTATACGAAATTTTATCTAAAGGTGATCAGAACGCTTCCCCGTCACGTCACAAAATGTCCCCGAACGGTGTGATATAACAGCTGGAGTACACTGTGTAATGTCTTGTGTATCGTTCAGCACTAATAAATGCTCTTAATTGTGTTCCTACAATCTCACTATCAGTTTCATACTATCAATCATGTAATACTAAAACAGTGTAGAGATCTTAAACATGGGTAAACTAGTGTTGCGAGAATTGTCTTGTTTCAAATTTAAAATGCACTTCTCGTCTCGAGAGGATACGATTTCTCGTGAAAGAAGGACTCTAAATGTTACTATTTCGTCTTGTAATGTAACATTTTCTGTTTGTTTTGGTATGGTGCATAGCCGCGAAATATTCCCATTTGCACGTAGCATCCAGTAAAGCAAGCTAGACTCACGACAAACGTATCAAACCGTTCGATTATAAAATTTATGGCCAGTAAGGGGATCGAACCCATGACCTACGCGTTATTAGTACGACTCTCTAACCAACTGAGCTAACCGGCCTGATTGCCAGTTAAAATTTATTTTCGTTTTCGTAGAAAAATTGCTTGATTGGTCATAATTAACATCTACTTTACGCTTTGATGAGCTCAACTAAATACTATATCATCTTCACGATTAGTCATTAATTGGTATATAGCAGAAATAGTTTTTATATTATTCAACGAATCAATATTCGTATTTTTTAAATTAAGAAAAGGAAGTATACATCGCCCGGACAGAGACTTGAACCCTGGACCGTTAGGTTAAAAGCCTAACGCTCTATCGACTCAGCTAACCGGGCTTTTTTTTTTTAATTACTTTTTATTTACATTATCTTCGAGTTACAGTGGGAAAGTTACATAATTTACAATTGTAATTACTTGCACAGAAAAATGTGTATAAGGAAAACCGTTACATTATAATTACACAGAGTGACCATAGAAGAGATAATGAAGGTAATTGGCAAATAGTGTTTTCTTCCTTGGTGGGGGAAATTTACCATATTTTAGACACAGGAAGTCCTTGTAAGTGTGATGTGCTTGAGGAGAACGAGGAGACAGAATATATTCAATGGTGGTTGCACTAAGCCAAACGACAGAATGATGTTTCTGTTGTGGAAAGTGTTTAAAAGCAGGTAACGTAAGTATTTCAACAGTGATACAGTCAGAGCTGATTTTACACAGATATTGAATCATTTCACAATACATTTTCCAAACTGGTTTTGATCTGTTGCAAAGCGTGAGACGATGTTCCAACGTATCCACTTTTCCGCAGAGATCACATCGATTGTCGTCTGTAATCTGTAGATGATGTCGTTTTCCCTTAGTGTCTATGATGTTGTTAACAACCCTGTACCATAACGAACGAGCTGAGGTTGATAGAAAATTCAAGGAAATGTTCCTCCATATCTGCGTCCAATTCGTATTCGGGAAGTTGAAAGTTATGCGATGACAATGGCTGTTTTGTTGTTGTAATAGGAACGTATACAGAAGTTTGACACTTTTAGGAATATGTTGGGTGCCACTGGCAGACAAGTAAAAGTAAGTACATATAACGTCCGTAAAATACCAAAAGTCGGGAGGAATGAGAGGCAAACACACAGGTAATGTTCCATCATTGGTATCAACTAGAGATGAAAGTAATGTACTGCTGAGTTGGTCTCCAATACCTTGTATATTTTGGAATCCTCTGTAGTAGAATAAAGCTTTTATTTTACTTTCAACATGTATCAAGTTCAGTCCTCCTGCATGATAGGGCAAACAGGTAGCTGGATAGCGCACTCGAAAAATCATACCTGCCCACAAAAACCAGTTACCGATGCTTGTAAATTTGTGAATATAAAGTTTAGGCATAGGCAAAATTTGACATATGTACCACAGCTTAGAAAAGGCATAAGTGTTCACAAAATACACACGAGATATCAACGAAAGTTGACGATATTGGTGCTGATGTAAAACAGATCTGACCCTCAAGAAAACATCTTCAAAATTTTTAGAAATGCTCTCATGCAAGTTGCAGGAAAAATAAATGCCCAATACTTTGAGAACTGGCACCACTTTCGGGAAATGGTCATATGAATTTGTAGAACCATTCCCTAAGGGCATGAGTTTAGTTTTCGCTCGATTAAGAAGTGCGCCTGAATGATCACAGTACTTTTGAACACAATCTTCAACTAGTTCTAAATCCTGTGGGTCCCGAAGAAATACAGTTACGTCATCAGCAAAACTACACACTTTGACAGAAACAGTGCAGATATGAAGACCCGGGATACGTTGATTGATGCTGTATAGTAAAGGACATATAGAAATTATGAAGAGACTCATACTTAATGGACAGCCTTGCCTGACACTACGTTTTATGGCAATAGGAGTGGTCAGAAACCCGTTGACTTTTAGTTTTGACTGTGCAGCATCATACAAAACTCGAATCCAACGGACAAATAAGTCGTCTACTCCCATATGGTGCAACAAAGACCACAAATAATTGTGATTTACACGATCAAATGCCTGGTTGAAATCTAAGGCAAGCAAGGCATGACTAGTATTGTGAGACTGGTAATTCGCAATAACATCACGCAGAGTTTGTAGCACGTGGTAAATTTTCTTATCACCTCCTCGGGCATACTGAAATGGTCCAGCAAGAATTTCAATAAATGGAAGGAGTCTATTGTTCAGACAACGAGCAAGTAATTTGTAATCGCAATTGAGAAGAGTTATGGGTCGATAGTGAGTAACATTTGTAGGATGTGCTTGTTTGGGTATAAACACTGTAACACCAGGAGTACGATACAGTTTCTGTGGATTTTCGCTGAAATATTCGTTAACTAGAGAAGTTAGTAACTCACCAACGAGGGGAAAAAATTTAATATACCATTCTGCAGGTATTCCATCTAGTCCTGGAGATTTTCCTTTAGGAGCTGCCATGACTGCTTGTTGTACATCTTCAATAGTAAATGGGCGCACTAGAAATTGTCGTGCTGTATCATCAAGAACACAAGACGGTGGTGTGAAAGATTCCTCAGGCATTGTATTAACTTCAGAAAGACCATAAAGGTTCTTGTAATACAACAAAAATGCACTTTTAATGGAGGCAAGATCTTCATGAAGTTGCCCTTCCTCATCACGAATGTGATGGATCCATTTGCCTTGGCCTCGTTTCATTTCACGAAGTACATGATATAATGATGGTTCTTCATCAGCATCTACTAAGGGAACCTTACTTCTAATCTTGAGTCCACCTACACGTCGGCGATTCAAATTTAAAAGCAATGCTTGATAACGTTTAACCTGAGGTAACATGGACAAATCAGAAACAGCAGCACATCGAGCTTCTCGTAAGCATCTGTTATAAAAGTAAAGCAATTTGTGAAGATCGCGAGACTTTTCGGAGGAGTACCAACGGCAGAAACTCGCAAATCGTGGTTTGAAGTAAGTATGCCACCACTCTGTAACAGTGGGAAAATATTTCCTCTGCCTAAGCCAGTATTGCCATTTTGATTGAAATTCAGCACAAAAGTGTTCGTCTTCCAATAACGATATATTTAACTGCCAGTAACCTCTACCTCGTTCAACAGTTAGATTATTTAAAGAAAAAGTTACAACATAAGCAGAGTGATCAGAAAAGGAAGTATGCACAATTTCAACTTGTTTAATACACGGCACCATTGGTGGGGAGACATATATACGGTCAAGGCGTGATGCACTTTGATACGATAGGTACGTATAATCACGAGCCTGTGGCCTCAGACATATCCATGTATCTTGTAAATGAAGTCCAGTCACTAATTCCTGGAGAGCATGACTGAAATTAAAGCCTGGGGTTTGATCTTCAGGCCGTAAAACGCAATTATAATCCCCTGCCATAATTAACCTATCAACATTAGGTCCTAGTGTAAGAGCTACATCCTGGGAAAAGAAGGCATTTCGATCGGTTCGAGCATGTGAGCCACTCGGAGCATAAAGGTTGACAAGATTGATATCTCCTAGTTTACCACTTAGTATGCGACCAGACGGGTGACACACAGGAGAAGAGAAACGAGTGGAAGATCTGAAAGCAATTGCTGTACCTGTACCACTATTGTTAAAATTATTTTCGACTATGTATGATGGACTTAGATTCAGGTCCGGTACACCAACTTCTTGGAAAAAAGCAAGATCAATTCCTTCACTTCGTAGAAAATCACAGAGTGCAAATTTCTTGACGGGGCTTTGTAAATTGTTAATATTAATTGTAGCTAGTTTAAGCAACATCACATTGGCAAATACACACAAAGACCAATAAAAAATAAAGTTCTTGAAATAAAATAGCAAAAATAGCATAGCAACTAACATAGGAAGTAATTAAACAAAATTTAGAACATATAAATAGCATAGAGTAAACTTGACCTAATTAATTAAAAAAGAAACTAACATAGCTGAACCCAGTGTAAACTTAACCCAATAAAAATACAACTTACAAGAGAAAGAATTACAGCATAGCAGTACCTCCTTTAGACATGCTAGAAATATTTACGTCAGTTTCAGACTTTTTGAACAACTTTTGACTCAATTCGTTCCTTTTTGTACGTTTGCGACGAGTACGGGTTTCTTCGGTAATTGCACTTAAGTCTGTGATAGGAGAATCAACCTGTATGTCACTAGACTGAGTAGACATGGTGTGATCAGTTGCATTGTTATCAGGCAAGTCATTCCGCTCTTGGGAACCAGGGAAACTGCAAACCTTACCATCACTTTCTGTAGAATACAACTTATCAGAAGAAACTTCTTGCTCACTAGGTATAGTCGCCATGTCATGTGCAGAATGAGATGGAGGGACTTCCGTTGAAATGTGTACCTGTGGTACGGGAGATAACGGTAGCTGAGGATCATGATCACATTTAACTGGCTCCTCAGTAAGAATACCATTAGATGTATTTATTTAAACTCCTGACGAAAGAGAATTCGTATTGTTTGTCTCACACACGGAACTTGATAGTACTGGAAAATTATTTTCGTCAAAGGTAGGCATACTGGGGTCAGGTGGGCAAGAAACTATATTTGATGCCTTCTGCCTGTTGCGAGATGGAACTGGAATGCTATCAAATTTAGGCATAAGAGTAGCTGAAGGATCACTAGTTTTAATTGTAGGAGCCACTTTTCCAGCATAACTGTTAGGATCACTGGGTACGCGAAGAGGACAATTGGAGTACATATGTGCACCATTGCACCTGAGACAGGTCCGTATCTGATTAGGGTAGGTTACACAAAACTTTTGCCCTTGAATAACTACAAAAGATGGAATAGGTTTTTTAACTTCCATACGTATTAGCTTACGTCCCGTTCGTATTGGGTACACATGTTCGACAGAATACATTTCATCAGAGATGTTAGATATGACACCATAGTCACTAAGTACTTTACGAATGTCTGAATCTGCAAGTTCCATTGGAGTACATAACAACTTAACAGTCACAATTTGAACATCAGCCCACGAAACTGGGATTGTGTGTTTTCCATTTGTATCACTATAATACACAGTTCCATCAGAATTACGCAAAACATTTTCACATAAATCTTCCGTACGAAGTTTCACAAACAAAAATTTACGATAAACGTCCATTTCTATGCTTAATACATCATCAACAGAAAATCGGAAATTATCACTGAGCCACTGATGCAAGGTCAAGCTACTTGGTCGCTCCGAAACACCACCAAAATCATATTTTAAGGTATTTACCCTTTTTAACGACATGATGTATTCAACTAAATCAGTCACGAAGACAAACACAAGAAAAGAAAAAAAAGACAGCAAACTTGATTGCTAAGGAAAGCAACGCTGAAGGTAAACACGTCAAGGCTTCTAGCACAGAGCGAAGACACGTCTATACACTTCAACAACCAAACACAGTATGCTGCCGGGCTGACACACACTTTTCGGGATAGATAATTTCGGTGCGATGTCGTTTCTGAGTATGTAGTACAGTCGGGTGCAAAAGTTAGGGACAAAAGTGAGCTTTGTATGATTTATCACTCGGAAAGTGGCATAGATTGGTGAAACTTTGAACCATACAGAGAATGTAGCTTTGCAGTATAATACCAGGTATGATCTCAATAACAATAAAGAAACATGTGATTACAAGAACAAACATGACACTTTTAAACGTATACAATAAGTAGTACCGAAGGCACTTGGTGTGCCCCTGACATCAGTAGTTAAATAATTTTTAAAACGGTGTGTGATCAGCACGGACAGTAATACAAGCTCTGCAACGTGCTTCCATGCTGTTCACAAAGTGATATGGAGTTCCATTCGTTCACCAGCTCTATTGATAATTGCTGGATGGCCATTGGTGTATCTGAACGTGCTGCGACCCCTCATTCAACTCACCGACTGCAAATGGTGCCACCGATGTGTGTGGGTTATCGAATTACAATTCAATGGCAGTGGGCAGTCTTTTGATGGAACACCCCTCGAATTTTCCTTTTTTTCTTTTTCTTTCTTTTTAGAATTTTCGTGTATTCCTATGTTATGCAAGTAAAACGAATTCGTTTCCATAAACTCGGTGAATAGTAAGAATGTTTACTCAATTTGTACTGTACAATATATTGCTATAGTGAGCCTCTGGCTATTTATAACAAAAAGTACCAATAAATTATATTAAATTAAAGTTATTACTCCCAAAGTATCTTATTCTTAAGTATGAAGTCTTATAGGTTGACTATATCATTCATCTGTCTGTCGATATATATCAGAGCTAAAACGGTAACATACCGAGATATGTCTTGTTGGAATCACTTCAGCGTCCCAAGAATAAGTTTCATTTATTCCTTTAACCCTCTGGTAAAACTAAAAATGATAGAAATTAAGTTACTTCCGATTTCAAAGTTGATCAATATAGAGCAGAAACGATAACAGATAGTGAGACTGTTCCCAAGAATGGATTCTCTTTCTTTCGTTAAACCCTTGCGTTCTAGTGACATCCACGTGAATGTCAGGAAATACTCCGTTACAAAATACCAGTGACATCCATGGGCATATCATGAAAACATATCTTTTATTAAGGATAGAATTAATCCTGCAGATGGTGAAGTACGTTATTTGAGTGGGTGCAAGGCACGAGTTAATTCAACTATTTCTCCTTAGGTGACAGCACCTTACAGACAAAGAAATGTTTTGTCTCAGTGGATGGCTGGTCTAAGGGAGCATTCAATTACGACACACATGCGTTTTGACGATAAACAATTGGCAACTTCAAGACAGGAAGAAAGGTGTAAAAAGTCTTTAATCTCCAGTCAGTACTGCCAACCTGAAGCAACATAAAATCCCTTCAGAACATCAAAATTTCTGTTTTTCAATTCAAGTGTTCCACAATGTAAATATTTTCTTTTATCAATAATTTGAATGCTCTCCGTGTGCGCACACAATAACTATACCCTATATAACGGTTTAGACAGTCGTTTAACATCAAATGAGAACCTGGTATTACAGAATGCACAAAGGAAAATGACACCTGAAACGCAAGGGATTAAAACTCTATTCAAACCGGAAATGATAGATATTAAAAAATTTCCTGTTTTAGTGTTGATCGCCATGAAGCAAAAAGTGATAGATACCGAATAGCAATTTTCGGCAATTAAAAGTTTGAATGTATATTCTATTTACGACTTCATTCCTCAAGTGCAGCCGGAAGTTCTATGAACCAGTATCATTTTCTTGTTTGAATATTTGTCTTCGTATAACGAAAATGCTAGAATAGAAAAGATGGCTACTGAATATGATTTCAACGTCCCAAGAGTAAGTTTAATCTCTGATCTTGCTGCTGTATTACGAATAGAAGTTATAAATAGATCTACTACGATCAGTTTCAGAATTGAGTTCGCGTAAGTCTCAAGTCTATTGCAGTGTCATAATGCTTCTTCGATCACAAAATTAACAATAATATTTGTTCTTGATTTGTTAGATCCGTTTAAATCCTATTCTGTACTATCTTTAAAATCATTAACTTCATATTGGCATAAAGATTCATTTCGTCACTCAGTCATAGTTACTTTTGTTATAAACGATGGCCCGAATAAGGAATCGAACCCTAGTTAAAATATAACTACTATCGTGCTTCCTTTTTCTTTTTTAATAATCGCAACCTGAACACTTGTCTCTGAGGTCTTGTAAGTAAATCTTATTTACTTTTCTCATAATTATTCAACCAATGTTTCCCATCAATTGAATTTGAATTGATTTGTGATTTGCGTCTCCTTCACCAGCAAGGCTATAACAGACGTGGACCTACACCTTAAGGTGCAATCCGAACCGCATTAGCTCCTGCCGAGAATCAAACCCGTCTCATACGCCAAAGACGCGTAGGTTGTCCACACAGCCACTAGGAAATTTAGTATTGCTCACGAAACGAGAAGTGTTTCCTCATCTCGTTATTTTATTTACAATTCTTGTCTCGTCTCTATTCTCACAAAACTTATCTCGTATATTTTTGTAAATTTATTACTATTATTGTTATACGAAATTTTATCTAAAGGTGATCAGAACGCTTCCCCGTCACGTCACAAAATGTCCCCGAACGGTGTGATATAACAGCTGGAGTACACTGTGTAATGTCTTGTGTATCGTTCAGCACTAATAAATGCTCTTAATTGTGTTCCTACAATCTCACTATCAGTTTCATACTATCAATCATGTAATACTAAAACAGTGTAGAGATCTTAAACATGGGTAAACTAGTGTTGCGAGAATTGTCTTGTTTCAAATTTGAAAATGCACTTTTCGTCTCGAGAGGATACGATTTCTCGTGAAAGAAGGACTCTAAATGTTACTATTTCGTCTTGTAATGTAACATTTTCTGTTTGTTTTGGTATGGTGCATAGCCGCGAAATATTCCCATTTGCACGTAGCATCCAGTAAAGCAAGCTAGACTCACGACAAAGGTATCAAACCGTTCGATTATAAAATTTATGGCCAGTAAGGGGATCGAACCCATGACCTTCGCGTTATTAGCACGACGCTCTAACCAACTTTTTTTTTTATAACTGTTTATTTACATGCTTAGTAGTACATAAAGATCACAGGAAGGTTTAACATTAAAAAAACTCCCCAATACATATTGATAGTATATACAAAAGACCAGACGATTAAGTTAAGACTGTTAAAAAATTAGCAAAATATTACCGCTTACGAACAATAGGAATGCTGATAGCAGCGGATTTTAGGAAAGCAAGGTAAAGATCAGGGTGATAAGGTCCGGGGGTGGTTAACAAATAGACAATAGTGTGTGCCACAAACCAAATAACAGTATTATTCTTTGTAACAGGGTAGTAATTAAAATCTGGGTAAAGTATTAAAGCAGTGGCACGAAAAGAGGAAGGAGGAAGACGGCATATTTTGCTTAAAAGTACACACAATTGCTGCCAAATACTAGTGACTGAGGAGCAAGTTTCGAATCTATGACTAAGAGAGTCAGATTGTTGGCAAACATTACACAAGTTATCAGCACCAATGTTTAAGTGATACAAACGTTCTTTTGTTTCATATGCGTTATTAACAATAACATACCAAAGAGATTTGTGGGTATAGTTCAGAAATTTAGCATGAACATTACACCAGATACGAGACCAGTTATGAGAGGGTTGCTTGACTATTATATGTGGTGTAACTGCGGGATGAATGTTTAAATAGTACCAATACAAGTCCTTAACAGACATGCATTCTATTTCACATTTTGTCAAAAGTGCATAAGCCATGTCTATTATGACGTCTTTCAGGTGAGGATATTTCCAACTCCACGGGAAGGCATTGATAGGTCCCTCAAGGTCAATACAGGCAAAACACGCTGCAAACACCGCTGCAGAGACAGTGCTGTGAGTAGAACACGCGACCTGACAGCTGCGATGTAACAAGAGAGCTTTGGCTTGAATGTTTACATCTAGAAAGCCAATGCCCCCGTCCTTGGGAAGCAAACGTAACTGAGTGGAAGAAACACGTAATAATTTGCCGTGCCAAAGGAAAAACAACGCAGAACTATGTAAGGAGCGGGCGATATTGTGGGGGAGGGGATAAATCTGGACGAGGTGCCAGAGTACGCTATACCCAGTCTGTTTAAGAAACAACATTCTGCCTAATAAACTAAAATGACGATGTTTATGAAAATAAAGAATATTTTAAATTTTTGCAGCAACGTGGGCAAAGTTAGTAGTAATGGTACGTGTGGTATTAGGAAACCATTCAATTCCTAGTATTTTAAGAGAGTCGACAACCGCAAAATAAACCCCATACTCTTGAATACAATTGTCATTTAAACACACAATTTTCGTTTTACTGTCATTTAATTTTGCACCAGATATTCTTTGATACTTGGTTAGTAAATACAGAATATGTTGAATTTCTACAGGGCTGTTCACGAAGTAATGTGTGTCGTCGACATAGCTTTGTGCAACAATTTTAGTATTATATACAGGGACCCCTGGTAAAAGAGATTGAACAGAAAATAACAAAGGAGCCAGAGATAACCTAAATAAAATACTGGACATGCTATCGCCTTGAAGGATTCCGTTATTAAAAGGAATCGCTACACTTAAGCCACCATTAATCTTTATCTTAGTGATTCTCTGAGAATAGACACCTTTAATCATAGAGATAAATTTGTCACCAAAACCAAAGCGAGTTAACACATTAAACAAATATTGATGCTGAATTCTATCAAAAGCCTTAGAGTAGTCCGTTGAAAGAATAGCCACTGTATGATCAGTTCTACACTCATAATATGCTATAAAATCTCGAAGATTGGATAGCGCTTCATACATACGGCGAGTCTGTCCATGGCCATATTGACAGGGGCTTAAGAGATCTTCAATGTATGTTTTCATTCGCAGAGTGAGGCAACGGGTCAAAATTTTGAGGTCCGTACACAGTAAGCTGAGAGGTCGAAGGGCATCAACGTCATGGGCGTTTGCATGTTTGGGAACCAACACAGTGATACCCGTTCGTAAGGAGGTTCCTAAAATGCAACTATCACGATACTCGTTAGAAAGGTCAGTGAGAAAGGGAGCAAGGATGTCAATAAAAGTGACATAGAATTCCACGGGCAAGGAGTCGACACCAGTGGATTTGCCTCGCTTACCAAGTTTAATGGAGGTCATGACCTCGTCTACCGTGAAGGGCTGGTTAAGACGCTCCCTGTCACCATCGGTTAAGGTAGCTGGTATGTGTTCAAAAAGAGTATCATCACTGACAAACAAAGAAGGCGTGGCATAGAG
Source organism: Thermobia domestica (assembly GCF_964235325.1). Classification (NCBI taxonomy): domain Eukaryota; kingdom Metazoa; phylum Arthropoda; class Insecta; order Zygentoma; family Lepismatidae; genus Thermobia; species Thermobia domestica. Next base: position 37,517,247 of record NC_137469.1, read on the forward strand.
ATGTTTAAAATGTTCTATAAGATATGCAGTCACGTGAGGTCCCTCATATAAATGTCCATCGGGGTCTTTAAGATGCGAAATCAGCTGTTGTTTACCTCTACTACGTTCTCGCTGTACGTGGACAGTACTAACAGATTCTGTGGAATCAGTCGAAGGAATCTTGCTACGAACAATATGGCCGTACATACGTCGGCGATGCATAGAGAGAAGAAAAGCCTTGATTTGATGAATTTGAGGCCGAACAGATTCTCCTTGAGCCTGCGCCTTCACATAGTCCCGTAAAAGCTTAGAATAATATGCATACTGTTCACAGAAGGCCTGATGACGATGAATACTGTATTGTTTACTAACAAAACGAAACACAGGTTTTACACGTTTCTCCCAAAAGTTCATAAAAGTACCTTTATAGCTGCGTTTCTCCTCCATTAAGGATGCCCACTCAGCACGGATGACAGATTGATAGTCCGCTTCAGCGAGGATCGACGTATTAAAATACCACAATGAATTACTTTTAAGGAATTTTGTTACAGGTAAATTGATAAGCATAACGACACAATAATGATCACTAAAAATCACAGGTTCAATTTTGATGTCCTTGACGTAAGGTAATAAGATGCGGCTGACGTAAATTTGATCAAGTCTCGAGGATGAATGCGATGTCCAAAAAGTATGACCCGGAACGCTGGGAAAATAGAAACGCCACACATCGACGAGGTCATATGTTTCAATCACTTTGTGGAGGGAAGGTGAGAAGGGGTAATGAGGCTGGGCATCTATCTCTGAAAGTACTGCATTGAAGTCTCCAGCGAGGATACAGGGGTTGGATCCATTATATAACGCCTGCATGAGATCAGTTTCGAAGAAATTGTTCCGTGCCCTAGTTTGAGAGTTCCCAGCAGGAGCATAACTGTTACATAACCGTATAGTCCGTAGTTGGCCCACAGTAAGTCTATCAGTCAGAGGAGTAGGATGTTCAAGAAAGTCTATATCACTTCTATATATAATTGCAGTTCCTAAGCCTTGGGGAGTAAAATTAGAGCACCAGGAGTGAGTAAAGAGGTTGGAAAATTCAGGCAAAGCCACTTCCTGTGTGAATAGGATATCTATCTCTGCTTTACGGATGAAATCACTCAAAGCATGTTGCTTAACCAAGGAACTTAAACCGTTTAAGTTTAGAGTGGCGATACGAAAACTATACATTTGGATCCACCAAAGAAAAAAATTGTGGAAAGGAGAAAGAAGAGGACATGAGAGAGAGAAGGGATATTACGAAAGATCCGATGCACTGTCAATCCCTTTCCTAGGACGAGATTTTGAACGGGTACGAGCGGACTCTACAATATAACTATCTTGAGACTTTATTAACTTCAAAGAAAAATCACTGTCGCCACTTTCAGTTTTCTTTTTCTTGCGCCGGGTTTGGGACAAAAACACATTTTCACTTGCACTAAGGTTACTAGCAGTAGAAACAACCACATCACTGGGCAAAACACTATCACTAGTAGGTGGGGCGTTGACACTAGGTGGGGCACCAGAAGGGGACACAGAGGTGAGAGTTGTCACATCAGATGGGCGGTGCACAGAGGGAACGTCATCACTGTTGAGAACACGTTGGTCAGAAAGTGAACATAAACCTGTATCAGGTTCCTGTGGAGGCTCAACAATATGGTTATCACTATTGAGAGGGGCCTCTTCAATATTCACTGTGCCGTTGGCAGAATCCATAGTATCAGAAGTCGACGGAGCTGTATGCATCATGGAATCACAAGGAAGGTGCACGGGAGGATCGGGCGATTTGACAGCAGGAATGTCACGAGGCGAGGTCAAAAGTGGGAAGGTGTTGAAATTAAGTAATTCTGGTGTGGGCGTTGCGGAAGGAAGATTAACAGGAGCAGGGCGTGACAAAGGGGAAGATCGGAGTACGGGACGAGAGGATAGGGGAAGGGTACTAGAGCAAAAAATGTAGAGGACTATCTTGTAGAGGAAAATCTTGGAAAAAATGTAGAGGACTATCACAGAAACTGCATGTCTTGATTTGACCATTATATGTGACCCACAATCGTAAACCTGCGATTGTCACATAGGAAGGTATGGAATGCTTAATGTTCATGCGTATCAACTTCCTGCCAGTACGAGTTTTATAAATGTGACCTGCATCATAGTATTCGTCTTCAATATGTTGCACCTCGCCGTATTTAGAAAGCACACTGATGATTTTTGCATTATCTAGTTCACTAGGATATACGTGTAGTTTAACTAATTGCGACATATTACTAGCAGAATCAAGGTCCAGAACAAATTCACTGTCATCATCTTTGTACACAACTTTACCTTGTGAATCACGTAGTATTTGCTCATAAGTAATCTGGTTTAAGAGTTTAATATACAATATTTTCCTGTTGAAGTCCATTTCTATTGAGATAACCTGGTCCGGGGATAATTTGAAGGTTGAAGCAATCCACTCATGGAGTTTAATCGACGTGGGACGATTACTGACAGGACGAAAATTAATTTGTATAGTATTCACTCGTAAACTAACCATGTCGCAAAACCGTTATCAAAAGACCAAAAGAATAGCACTGGGTCGTAATAAAGACGTTCACAGTCCAATACCACACACAAATGTGCAAAACACGAGGAACAAAAACGAAGCGTTCGCAACTGCACACAGCTTACAAGCACACAGCAGACGAGCGATGGCACACCGCGACTGCACAGACCGAACTCTAACATACCGAGATATGTCTTGTTGGAATCACTTCAGCGTCCCAAGAATAAGTTTCATTTATTCCTTTAACCCTCTGGTAAAACTAAAAATGATAGAAATTAAGTTACTTCCGATTTCAACGTTGATCAATATAGAGCAGAAACGATAACAGATAGTGAGACTGTTCCCAAGAATGGATTCTCTTTCTTTCGTTAAACCCTTGCGTTCTAGTGACATCCACGTGAATGTCAGGAAATACTCCGTTACAAAATACCAGTGACATCGATGGGCATATCATGAAAACATATCTTTTATTAAGGATAGAATTAATCCTGCAGATGGTGAAGTACGGTATTTGAGTGGATGCAAGGCACGAGTTAATTCAACTATTTCTCCTTAGGTGACAGCACCTTACAGACAAAGAAATGTTTTGTCTCAGTGGATGGCTGGTCTAAGGGAGCATTCAATTACGACACACATGCGTTTTGACGATAAACAATTGGCAACTTCAAGACAGGAAGAAAGGTGTAAAAAGTCTTTAATCTCCAGTCAGTACTGCCAACCTGAAGCAACATAAAATCCCTTCAGAACATCAAAATTTCTGTTTTTCAATTCAAGTGTTCCACAATGTAAATATTTTTTTAATCAATAATTTGAATGCTCTCCGTGTGCGTACACAATAACTATACCCTATATAACGGTTTAGACAGTCGTTTAACATCAAATGAGAACCTGGTATTACAGAATGCACAAAGGAAAATGACACCTGAAACGCAAGGGATTAAAACTCTATTCAAACCGGAAGTGATAGATATTAAGAATTTCCTGTTTTAGTGTTGATCGCCATGAAGCAAAAAGTGATAGATACCGAATACCAATTTTCGGCAATTAAAAGTTTGAAAAGTATATTCTATTTACGACTTCATTCCTCAAGTGCAGCCGGAAGTTCTATGAACCAGTATCATTTTCTGGTTTGAATATTTGTCTTCGTATAACGAAAATGCTAGAATAGAAAAGATGGCTACTGAATATGATTTCAACGTCCCAAGAGTAAGTTTAATCTCTGATCTTGCTGCTGTATTACGAATAGAAGTTATAAATAGATCTACTACGATCAGTTTCAGAATTGAGTTCGCGTAAGTCTCAAGTCTATTGCAGTGTCATAATGCTTCTTCGATCACAAAATTAACAATAATATCTGTTCTAGATTTGTTAGATCCGTTTAAATCCCATTCTGTACTATCTTTAAAATCATTAACTTCATATTCGCATAAAGATTCATTTCGTCACTCAGTCATAGTTACTTTTGTTATAAACGATGGCCCGAATAAGGAATCGAACCCTAGTTAAAATATAACTACTATCGTGCTTCCTTTTTCTTTTTTAATAATCGCAACCTGAACACTTGTCTCTGAGGTCTTGTAAGTAAATCTTATTTACTTTTCTCATAATTATTCAACCAATGTTTCCCATCAATTGAATTTGAATCGATTTGTGATTTGCGTCTCCTTCACCAGCAAGGCTATAACAGACGTGGACCTACACCTTAAGGTGCAATCCGAACCGCATTAGCTCCTGCCGAGAATCAAACCCGTCTCATACGCCAAAGACGCGTAGGTTGTCCACACAGCCACTAGGAAATTTAGTATTGCTCACGAAACGAGAAGTGTTTCCTCATCTCGTTATTTTATTTACAATTCTTGTCTCGTCTCTATTCTCACAAAACTTATCTCGTATATTTTTGTAAATTTATTACTATTATTGTTATACGAAATTTTATCTAAAGGTGATCAGAACGCTTCCCCGTCACGTCACAAAATGTCCCCGAACGGTGTGATATAACAGCTGGAGTACACTGTGTAATGTCTTGTGTATCGTTCAGCACTAATAAATGCTCTTAATTGTGTTCCTACAATCTCACTATCAGTTTCATACTATCAATCATGTAATACTAAAACAGTGTAGAGATCTTAAACATGGGTAAACTAGTGTTGCGAGAATTGTCTTGTTTCAAATTTGAAAATGCACTTTTCGTCTCGAGAGGATACGATTTCTCGTGAAAGAAGGACTCTAAATGTTACTATTTCGTCTTGTAATGTAACATTTTCTGTTTGTTTTGGTATGGTGCATAGCCGCGAAATATTCCCATTTGCACGTAGCATCCAGTAAAGCAAGCTAGACTCACGACAAAGGTATCAAACCGTTCGATTATAAAATTTATGGCCAGTAAGGGGATCGAACCCATGACCTTCGCGTTATTAGCACGACGCTCTAACCAACTTTTTTTATAACTTTTTATTTACATGCTTAGTAGTACATAAAGATCACAGGAAGGTTTAACATTAAAAGAACTCACCAATACATATTGATAGTATATACAAAAGACCAGACGATTAAGTTAAGGCTGTTAAAAAATTAGCAAAATATTTCCGCTTACGAACAATAGGATTGCTGATAGCAGCGGATTTTAGGAAAGCAAGGTAAAGATCAGGGTGATAAGGTCCGGGGGTGGTTAACAAATAGACAATAGTGTGTGAAACAAACCAAATAACAGTATTATTCTTTGTAACAGGGTAGTAATTAAAATCTGGGTAAAGTATTAAAGCAGTGGCACGAAAAGAGGAAGGAGGAAGACGGCATATTTTGCTTAAAAGTACACACAATTGCTGCCAAATACTAGTGACTGAGGAGCAAGTTTCGAATCTATGACTAAGAGAGTCAGGTTGTTGGCAAACATTACACAAGTTATCAGCACCAATGTTTAAGTGATACAAACGTTCTTTTGTTTCATATGCGTTATTAACAATAACATACCAAAGAGATTTGTGGGTATAGTTCAGAAATTTAGCATGAACATTACACCAGATACGAGACCAGTTATGAGAGGGTTGCTTGACTATTATATGTGGTGTAACTGCGGGATGAATGTTTAAATAGTACCAATACAAGTCCTTAACAGACATGCATTCTATTTCACATTTTGTCAAAAGTGCATAAGCCATGTCTATTATGACGTCTTTCAGGTGAGGATATTTCCAACTCCACGGGAAGGCATTGATAGGTCCCTCAAGGTCAATACAGGCAAAACACGCTGCAAACACCGCTGCAGAGACAGTGCTGTGAGTAGAACACGCGACCTGACAGCTGCGATGTAACAAGAGAGCTTTGGCTTGAATGTTTACATCTAGAAAGCCAATGCCCCCGTCCTTGGGAAGCAAACGTAACTGAGTGGAAGAAACACGTAATAATTTGCCGTGCCAAAGGAAAAACAACGCAGAACTATGTAAGGAGCGGGCGATATTGTGGGGGAGGGGATAAATCTGGACGAGGTGCCAGAGTACGCTATACCCAGTCTGTTTAAGAAACAACATTCTGCCTAATAAACTAAAATGACGATGTTTATGAAAATAAAGAATATTTTAAATTTTTGCAGCAACGTGGGCAAAGTTAGTAGTAATGGTACGTGTGGTATTAGGAAACCATTCAATTCCTAGTATTTTAAGAGAGTCGACAACCGCAAAATAAACCCCATACTCTTGAATACAATTGTCATTTAAACACACAATTTTCGTTTTACTGTCATTTAATTTTGCACCAGATATTCTTTGATACTTGGTTAGTAAATACAGAATATGTTGAATTTCTACAGGGCTGTTCACGAAGTAATGTGTGTCGTCGACATAGCTTTGTGCAACAATTTTAGTATTATATACAGGGACCCCTGGTAAAAGAGATTGAACAGAAAATAACAAAGGAGCCAGAGATAACCTAAATAAAATACTGGACATGCTATCGCCTTGAAGGATTCCGTTATTAAAAGGAATCGCTACACTTAAGCCACCATTAATCTTTATCTTAGTGATTCTCTGAGAATAGACACCTTTAATCATAGAGATAAATTTGTCACCAAAACCAAAGCGAGTTAACACATTAAACAAATATTGATGCTGAATTCTATCAAAAGCCTTAGAGTAGTCCGTTGAAAGAATAGCCACTGTATGATCAGTTCTACACTCATAATATGCTATAAAATCTCGAAGATTGGATAGCGCTTCATACATACGGCGAGTCTGTCCATGGCCATATTGACAGGGGCTTAAGAGATCTTCAATGTATGTTTTCATTCGCAGAGTGAGGCAACGGGTCAAAATTTTGAGGTCCGTACACAGTAAGCTGAGAGGTCGAAGGGCATCAACGTCATGGGCGTTTGCATGTTTGGGAACCAACACAGTGATACCCGTTCGTAAGGAGGTTCCTAAAATGCAACTATCACGATACTCGTTAAAAAGGTCAGTGAGAAAGGGAGCAAGGATGTCAATAAAAGTGACATAGAATTCCACGGGCAAGGAGTCGACACCAGTGGATTTGCCTCGCTTACCAAGTTTAATGGAGGTCATGACCTCGTCTACCGTGAAGGGCTGGTTAAGACGCTCCCTGTCACCATCGGTTAAGGTAGCTGGTATGTGTTCAAAAAGAGTATCATCACTGACAAACAAAGAAGGCGTGGCATAGAGATGTTTAAAATGTTCTATAAGATATGCAGTCACGTGAGGTCCCTCATATAAATGTCCATCGGGGTCTTTAAGATGCGAAATCAGCTGTTGTTTACCTCTACTACGTTCTCGCTGTACGTGGACAGTACTAACAGATTCTGTGGAATCAGTCGAAGGAATCTTGCTACGAACAATATGGCCGTACATACGTCGGCGATGCATAGAGAGAAGAAAAGCCTTGATTTGATGAATTTGAGGCCGAACAGATTCTCCTTGAGCCTGCGCCTTCACATAGTCCCGTAAAAGCTTAGAATAATATGCATACTGTTCACAGAAGGCCTGATGACGATGAATACTGTATTGTTTACTAACAAAACGAAACACAGGTTTTACACGTTTCTCCCAAAAGTTCATAAAAGTACCTTTATAGCTGCGTTTCTCCTCCATTAAGGATGCCCACTCAGCACGGATGACAGATTGATAGTCCGCTTCAGCGAGGATCGACGTATTAAAATACCACAATGAATTACTTTTAAGGAATTTTGTTACAGGTAAATTGATAAGCATAACGACACAATAATGATCACTAAAAATCACAGGTTCAATTTTGATGTCCTTGACGTAAGGTAATAAGATGCGGCTGACGTAAATTTGATCAAGTCTCGAGGATGAATGCGATGTCCAAAAAGTATGACCCGGAACGCTGGGAAAATAGAAACGCCACACATCGACGAGGTCATATGTTTCAATCACTTTGTGGAGGGAAGGTGAGAAGGGGTAATGAGGCTGGGCATCTATCTCTGAAAGTACTGCATTGAAGTCTCCAGCGAGGATACAGGGGTTGGACCCATTATATAACGCCTGCATGAGATCAGTTTCGAAGAAATTGTTCCGTGCCCTAGTTTGAGAGTTCCCAGCAGGAGCATAACTGTTACATAACCGTATAGTCCGTAGTTGGCCCACAGTAAGTCTATCAGTCAGAGGAGTAGGATGTTCAAGAAAGTCTATATCACTTCTATATATAATTGCAGTTCCTAAGCCTTGGGGAGTAAAATTAGAGCACCAGGAGTGAGTAAAGAGGTTGGAAAATTCAGGCAAAGCCACTTCCTGTGTGAATAGGATATCTATCTCTGCTTTACGGATGAAATCACTCAAAGCATGTTGCTTAACCAAGGAACTTAAACCGTTTAAGTTTAGAGTGGCGATACGAAAACTATACATTTGGATCCACCAAAGAAAAAAATTGTGGAAAGGAGAAAGAAGAGGACATGAGAGAGAGAAGGGATATTACGAAAGATCCGATGCACTGTCAATCCCTTTCCTAGGACGAGATTTTGAACGGGTACGAGCGGACTCTACAATATAACTATCTTGAGACTTTATTAACTTCAAAGAAAAATCACTGTCGCCACTTTCAGTTTTCTTTTTCTTGCGCCGGGTTTGGGACAAAAACACATTTTCACTTGCACTAAGGTTACTAGCAGTAGAAACAACCACATCACTGGGCAAAACACTATCACTAGTAGGTGGGGCGTTGACACTAGGTGGGGCACCAGAAGGGGACACAGAGGTGAGAGTTGTCACATCAGATGGGCGGTGCACAGAGGGAACGTCATCACTGTTGAGAACACGTTGGTCAGAAAGTGAACATAAACCTGTATCAGGTTCCTGTGGAGGCTCAACAATATGGTTATCACTATTGAGAGGGGCCTCTTCAATATTCACTGTGCCGTTGGCAGAATCCATAGTATCAGAAGTCGACGGAGCTGTATGCATCATGGAATCACAAGGAAGGTGCACGGGAGGATCGGGCGATTTGACAGCAGGAATGTCACGAGGCGAGGTCAAAAGTGGGAAGGTGTTGAAATTAAGTAATTCTGGTGTGGGCGTTGCGGAAGGAAGATTAACAGGAGCAGGGCGTGACAAAGGGGAAGATCGGAGTACGGGACGAGAGGATAGGGGAAGGGTACTAGAGCAAAAAATGTAGAGGACTATCTTGTAGAGGAAAATCTTGGAAAAAAATGTAGAGGACTATCACAGAAACTGCATGTCTTGATTTGACCATTATATGTGACCCACAATCGTAAACCTGCGATTGTCACATAGGAAGGTATGGAATGCTTAATGTTCATGCGTATCAACTTCCTGCCAGTACGAGTTTTATAAATGTGACCTGCATCATAGTATTCGTCTTCAATATGTTGCACCTCGCCGTATTTAGAAAGCACACTGATGATTTTTGCATTATCTAGTTCACTAGGATATACGTGTAGTTTAACTAATTGCGACATATTACTAGCAGAATCAAGGTCCAGAACAAATTCACTGTCATCATCTTTGTACACAACTTTACCTTGTGAATCACGTAGTATTTGCTCATAAGTAATCTGGTTTAAGAGTTTAATATACAATATTTTCCTGTTGAAGTCCATTTCTATTGAGATAACCTGGTCCGGGGATAATTTGAAGGTTGAAGCAATCCACTCATGGAGTTTAATCGACGTGGGACGATTACTGACAGGACGAAAATTAATTTGTATAGTATTCACTCGTAAACTAACCATGTCGCAAAACCGTTATCAAAAGACCAAAAGAATAGCACTGGGTCGTAATAAAGACGTTCACAGTCCAATACCACACACAAATGTGCAAAACACGAGGAACAAAAACGAAGCGTTCGCAACTGCACACAGCTTACAAGCACACAGCAGACGAGCGATGGCACACCGCGACTGCACAGACCGAACTCTAACATACCGAGATATGTCTTGTTGGAATCACTTCAGCGTCCCAAGAATAAGTTTCATTTATTCCTTTAACCCTCTGGTAAAACTAAAAATGATAGAAATTAAGTTACTTCCGATTTCAACGTTGATCAATATAGAGCAGAAACGATAACAGATAGTGAGACTGTTCCCAAGAATGGATTCTCTTTCTTTCGTTAAACCCTTGCGTTCTAGTGACATCCACGTGAATGTCAGGAAATACTCCGTTACAAAATACCAGTGACATCGATGGGCATATCATGAAAACATATCTTTTATTAAGGATAGAATTAATCCTGCAGATGGTGAAGTACGGTATTTGAGTGGATGCAAGGCACGAGTTAATTCAACTATTTCTCCTTAGGTGACAGCACCTTACAGACAAAGAAATGTTTTGTCTCAGTGGATGGCTGGTCTAAGGGAGCATTCAATTACGACACACATGCGTTTTGACGATAAACAATTGGCAACTTCAAGACAGGAAGAAAGGTGTAAAAAGTCTTTAATCTCCAGTCAGTACTGCCAACCTGAAGCAACATAAAATCCCTTCAGAACATCAAAATTTCTGTTTTTCAATTCAAGTGTTCCACAATGTAAATATTTTCTTTTATCAATAATTTGAATGCTCTCCGTGTGCGTACACAATAACTATACCCTATATAACGGTTTAGACAGTCGTTTAACATCAAATGAGAACCTGGTATTACAGAATGCACAAAGGAAAATGACACCTGAAACGCAAGGGATTAAAACTCTATTCAAACCGGAAGTGATAGATATTAAGAATTTCCTGTTTTAGTGTTGATCGCCATGAAGCAAAAAGTGATAGATACCGAATAGCAATTTTCGGCAATTAAAAGTTTGAAAAGTATATTCTATTTACGACTTCATTCCTCAAGTGCAGCCGGAAGTTCTATGAACCAGTATCATTTTCTGGTTTGAATATTTGTCTTCGTATAACGAAAATGCTAGAATAGAAAAGATGGCTACTGAATATGATTTCAACGTCCCAAGAGTAAGTTTAATCTCTGATCTTGCTGCTGTATTACGAATAGAAGTTATAAATAGATCTACTACGATCAGTTTCAGAATTGAGTTCGCGTAAGTCTCAAGTCTATTCCAGTGTCATAATGCTTCTTCGATCACAAAATTAACAATAATATCTGTTCTAGATTTGTTAGATCCGTTTAAATCCCATTCTGTACTATCTTTAAAATCATTAACTTCATATTGGCATAAAGATTCATTTCGTCACTCAGTCATAGTTACTTTTGTTATAAACGATGGCCCGAATAGGGAATCGAACCCTAGTTCGTTAGGTTAAAATATAACTACTATCGTGCTTCCTTTTTCTTTTTTAATAATCGAAACCTGAACACTTGCCTCTGAGGTCTTGTAAGTAATTCTTATTTACTTTTCTCATAATTATTCAACCAATGTTTCCCATCAATTGAATTTGAATTGATTTGTGATTTGCGTCTCCTTCACCAGCAAGGCTATAACAGACGTGGACCTACACCTTAAGGTGCAATCCGAACCGCATTAGCTCCTGCCGAGAATCAAACCCGTCTCATACGCCAAAGACGCGTAGGTTGTCCACACAGCCACTAGGAAATTCAGTATTGCCCACGAAACGAGAAGTGTTTCCTCATCTCGTTATTTTATTTACAATTCTTGTCTCGTCTCTATTCTAACAAAACTTATCTCGTATATTTTTGTAAATTTATTACTATTATTGTTATACGAAATTTTATCTAAAGGTGATCAGAACGCTTCCCCGTCACGTCACAAAATGTCCCCGAACGGTGTGATATAACAGCTGGAGTACACTGTGTAATGTCTTGCGTATCGTTCAGCACTAATAAATGCTCTTAATTGTGTTCCTACAATCTCACTATCAGTTTCATACTATCAATCATGTAATACTAAAACAGTGTAGAGATCTTAAACATGGGTAAACTAGTGTTGCGAGAATTGTCTTGTTTCAAATTTGAAAATGCACTTTTCGTCTCGAGAGGATACGATTTCTCGTGAAAGAAGGACTCTAAATGTTACTATTTCGTCTTGTAATGTAACATTTTCTGTTTGTTTTGGTATGGTGCATAGCCGCGAAATATTCCCATTTGCACGTAGCATCCAGTAAAGCAAGCTAGACTCACGACAAAGGTATCAAACCGTTCGATTATAAAATTTATGGCCAGTAAGGGGATCGAACCCATGACCTTCGCGTTATTAGCACGACGCTCTAACCAACTGAGCTAACCGGCCTGATTGCCAGTTAAAATTTATTTTCGTTTTCGTAGAAAAATTGCTTGATTGGTCATAATTAACATCTATTATATGCTTTGATGAGCTCAACTAAATACTATATCATCTTCACGATTAGTCATTAATTGGTATATAGCAGAAATAGTTTTTATATTATTCAACGAATCAATATTCGTATTTTTTAAATTAAAAAACGAAGTATACATCGCCCGGACAGGGACTTGAACCCTGGACCGTTAGGTTAAAAGCCTAACGCTCTACCGACTGAGCTATCCGGGCTGACACACTCTTTTCGGGATAGATAATTTCGGTGCGATGTCGTTTCTGAGTATATAGTACAGTCGGGTGCAAAAGTTATGGACAAAAGTGAGCTTTGTATGATTTATCACTCGGAAAGTGGCATAGATTGGTGAAACTTTGAACCATACAGAGAATGTAGCTTTGCAGTATAATACCAGGTATAATCTCAATAACAATAAAGAAACATGTGATTACAAGAACAAACATGACACTTTTAAACGTATACAATAAGTGGTACCGAAGACACTTGGTGTGCCCCTGACATCAGTAGTTAAATAATTTTTAAAACGGTGTGTGATCAGCACGGACAGTAATACAAGCTCTGCAAGGAGCTTCCATGCTGTTCACAAAGTGATATGGAGTTCCATTCTTTCATCAGCTCTATTGATAATTGCTGGATGGCCATTGGTGTATCTGAACGTGCTGCGACCCCTCATTCAACTCACCGACTGCAAATGGTGCCACCGATGTGTGTGGGTTATCGAATTACAATTCAATGGCAGTGGGCAGTCTTTTGATGGAACACCCCTCGAATTTTCCTTTTTTCTTTTTCTTTCTTTTTAGAATTTTCGTGTATTCCTATGTTATGCAAGTAAAACGAATTCGTTTCCATAAACTCGGTGAATAGTAACAATGTTTACTCAATTTGTACTGTACAGTATATTGCTATAGTGAGCCTCTGGCTATTTAGAACAAAAAGTACCAATAAATTATATTAAATTAAAGTTATTACTCCCAAAGTATCTTATTCGTAAGTATGAAGTCTTATAGGTTGACTATATCATTCATCTATCTGTCGATATATATCAGAGCTAAAACGGTAACATACCGAGATATGTCTTGTTGGAATCACTTCAGCGTCCCAAGAATAAGTTTCATTTATTCCTTTAACCCTCTGGTAAAACTAAAAATGATAGAAATTAAGTTACTTCCGATTTCAACGTTGATCAATATAGAGCAGAAACGATAACAGATAGTGAGACTGTTCCCAAGAATGGATTCTCTTTCTTTCGTTAAACCCTTGCGTTCTAGTGACATCCACGTGAATGTCAGGAAATACTCCGTTACAAAATACCAGTGACATCGATGGGCATATCATGAAAACATATCTTTTATTAAGGATAGAATTAATCCTGCAGATGGTGAAGTACGGTATTTGAGTGGATGCAAGGCACAAGTTAATTCAACTATTTCTCCTTAGGTGACAGCACCTTACAGACAAAGAAATGTTTTGTCTCAGTGGATGGCTGGTCTAAGGGAGCATTCAATTACGACACACATGCGTTTTGACGATAAACAATTGGCAACTTCAAGACAGGAAGAAAGGTGTAAAAAGTCTTTAATCTCCAGTCAGTACTGCCAACCTGAAGCAACATAAAATCCCTTCAGAACATCAAAATTTCTGTTTTTCAATTCAAGTGTTCCACAATGTAAGTATTTTCTTTTATCAATAATTTGAATGTTCTCCGTGTGCGTACACAATAACTATACCCTATATAACGGTTTAGACAGTCGTTTAACATCAAATGAGAACCTGGTATTACAGAATGCACAAAGGAAAATGACACCTGAAACACAAGGGATTAAAACTCTATTCAAACCGGAAGTGATAGATATTATGAATTTCCTGTTTTAGTGTTGATCGCCATTAAGCAAAAAGTGATAGATACCGAATAGCAATTTTCGGCAATTAAAAGTTTGAAAAGTATATTCTATTTACGACTTCATTCCTCAAGTGCAGCCGGAAGTTCTATGAACCAGTATCATTTTCTGGTTTGAATATTTGTCTTCGTATAACGAAAATGCTAGAATAGAAAAGATGGCTACTGAATATGATTTCAACGTCCCAAGAGTAAGTTTAATCTCTGATCTTGCTGCTGTATTACGAATAGAAGTTATAAATAGATCTACTACGATCAGTTTCAGAATTGAGTTCGCGTAAGTCTCAAGTCTATTGCAGTGTCATAATGCTTCTTCGATCACAAAATTAACAATAATATCTGTTCTAGATTTGTTAGATCCGTTTAAATCCCATTCTGTACTATCTTTAAAATCATTAACTTCATATTGGCATAAAGATTCATTTCGTCACTCAGTCATAGTTACTTTTGTTATAAACGATGGCCCGAATAAGGAATCGAACCCTAGTTAAAATATAATTACTATCGTGCTTCCTTTTTCTTTTTTAATAATCGCAACCTGAACACTTGTCTCTGAGGTCTTGTAAGTAAATCTTATTTACTTTTCTCATAATTATTCAACCAATGTTTCCCATCAATTGAATTTGAATTGATTTGTGATTTGCGTCTCCTTCACCAGCAAGGCTATAACAGACGTGGACCTACACCTTAAGGTGCAATCCGAACCGCATTAGCTCCTGCCGAGAATCAAACCCGTCTCATACGCCAAAGACGCGTAGGTTGTCCACACAGCCACTAGGAAATTCAGTATTGCCCACGAAACGAGAAGTGTTTGCTCATCTCGTTATTTTATTTACAATTCTTGTCTCGTCTCTATTCTCACAAAAGTTACCTCATATATTTTTGTAAATTTATTACTATTATTGTTATACGAAATTTTATCTAAAGGTGATCAGAACGCTTCCCCGTCACGTCACAAAATGTCCCCGAACGGTGTGATATAACAGCTGGAGTACACTGTGTAATGTCTTGTGTATCGTTCAGCACTAATAAATGCTCTTAATTGTGTTCCTACAATCTCACTATCAGTTTCATACTATCAATCATGTAATACTAAAACAGTGTAGAGATCTTAAACATGGGTAAACTAGTGTTGCGAGAATTGTCTTGTTTCAAATTTGAAAATGCACTTTTTGTCTCGAGAGGATACGATTTCTCGTGAAAGAAGGACTCTAAATGTTACTATTTCGTCTTGTAATGTAACATTTTCTGTTTGTTTTGGTATGGTGCATAGCCGCGAAATATTCCCATTTGCACGTAGCATCCAGTAAAGCAAGCTAGACTCACGACAAAGGTATCAAACCGTTCGATTATAAAATTTATGGCCAGTAAGGGGATCGAACCCATGACCTTCGCGTTATTAGCACGACGCTCTAACCAACTTTTTTTTATAACTTTTTATTTACATGCTTAGTAGTACATAAAGATCACAGGAAGGTTTAACATTAAAAAACTCCCCAATACATATTGATAGTATATACAAAGGACCAGACGATTAAGTTAAGACTGTTAAAAAATTAGCAAAATATTTCCGCTTACGAACAATAGGAATGCTGATAGCAGCGGATTTTAGGAAAGCAAGGTAAAGATCAGGGTGATAAGGTCCGGGGGTGGTTAACAAATAGACAATAGTGTGTGCCACAAACCAAATAACAGTATTATTCTTTGTAACAGGGTAGTAATTAAAATCTGGGTAAAGTATTAAAGCAGTGGCACGAAAAGAGGAAGGAGGAAGACGGCATATTTTGCTTAAAAGTACACACAATTGCTGCCAAATACTAGTGACTGAGGAGCAAGTTTCGAATCTATGACTAAGAGAGTCAGGTTGTTGGCAAACATTACACAAGTTATCAGCACCAATGTTTAAGTGATACAAACGTTCTTTTGTTTCATATGCGTTATTAACAATAACATACCAAAGAGATTTGTGGGTATAGTTCAGAAATTTAGCATGAACATTACACCAGATACGAGACCAGTTATGAGAGGGTTGCTTGACTATTATATGTGGTGTAACTGCGGGATGAATGTTTAAATAGTACCAATACAAGTCCTTAACAGACATGCATTCTATTTCACATTTTGTCAAAAGTGCATAAGCCATGTCTATTATGACGTCTTTCAGGTGAGGATATTTCCAACTCCACGGGAAGGCATTGATAGGTCCCTCAAGGTCAATACAGGCAAAACACGCTGCAAACACCGCTGCAGAGACAGTGCTGTGAGTAGAACACGCGACCTGACAGCTGCGATGTAACAAGAGAGCTTTGGCTTGAATGTTTACATCTAGAAAGCCAATGCCCCCGTCCTTGGGAAGCAAACGTAACTGAGTGGAAGAAACACGTAATAATTTGCCGTGCCAAAGGAAAAACAACGCAGAACTATGTAAGGAGCGGGCGATATTGTGGGGGAGGGGATAAATCTGGACGAGGTGCCAGAGTACGCTATACCCAGTCTGTTTAAGAAACAACATTCTGCCTAATAAACTAAAATGACGATGTTTATGAAAATAAAGAATATTTTAAATTTTTGCAGCAACGTGGGCAAAGTTAGTAGTAATGGTACGTGTGGTATTAGGAAACCATTCAATTCCTAGTATTTTAAGAGAGTCGACAACCGCAAAATAAACCCCATACTCTTGAATACAATTGTCATTTAAACACACAATTTTCGTTTTACTGTCATTTAATTTTGCACCAGATATTCTTTGATACTTGGTTAGTAAATACAGAATATGTTGAATTTCTACAGGGCTGTTCACGAAGTAATGTGTGTCGTCGACATAGCTTTGTGCAACAATTTTAGTATTATATACAGGGACCCCTGGTAAAAGAGATTGAACAGAAAATAACAAAGGAGCCAGAGATAACCTAAATAAAATACTGGACATGCTATCGCCTTGAAGGATTCCGTTATTAAAAGGAATCGCTACACTTAAGCCACCATTAATCTTTATCTTAGTGATTCTCTGAGAATAGACACCTTTAATCATAGAGATAAATTTGTCACCAAAACCAAAGCGAGTTAACACATTAAACAAATATTGATGCTGAATTCTATCAAAAGCCTTAGAGTAGTCCGTTGAAAGAATAGCCACTGTATGATCAGTTCTACACTCATAATATGCTATAAAATCTCGAAGATTGGATAGCGCTTCATACATACGGCGAGTCTGTCCATGGCCATATTGACAGGGGCTTAAGAGATCTTCAATGTATGTTTTCATTCGCAGAGTGAGGCAACGGGTCAAAATTTTGAGGTCCGTACACAGTAAGCTGAGAGGTCGAAGGGCATCAACGTCATGGGCGTTTGCATGTTTGGGAACCAACACAGTGATACCCGTTCGTAAGGAGGTTCCTAAAATGCAACTATCACGATACTCGTTAGAAAGGTCAGTGAGAAAGGGAGCAAGGATGTCAATAAAAGTGACATAGAATTCCACGGGCAAGGAGTCGACACCAGTGGATTTGCCTCGCTTACCAAGTTTAATGGAGGTCATGACCTCGTCTACCGTGAAGGGCTGGTTAAGACGCTCCCTGTCACCATCGGTTAAGGTAGCTGGTATGTGTTCAAAAAGAGTATCATCACTGACAAACAAAGAAGGCGTGGCATAGAGATGTTTAAAATGTTCTATAAGATATGCAGTCACGTGAGGTCCCTCATATAAATGTCCATCGGGGTCTTTAAGATGCGAAATCAGCTGTTGTTTACCTCTACTACGTTCTCGCTGTACGTGGACAGTACTAACAGATTCTGTGGAATCAGTCGAAGGAATCTTGCTACGAACAATATGGCCGTACATACGTCGGCGATGCATAGAGAGAAGAAAAGCCTTGATTTGATGAATTTGAGGCCGAACAGATTCTCCTTGAGCCTGCGCCTTCACATAGTCCCGTAAAAGCTTAGAATAATATGCATACTGTTCACAGAAGGCCTGATGACGATGAATACTGTATTGTTTACTAACAAAACGAAACACAGGTTTTACACGTTTCTCCCAAAAGTTCATAAAAGTACCTTTATAGCTGCGTTTCTCCTCCATTAAGGATGCCCACTCAGCACGGATGACAGATTGATAGTCCGCTTCAGCGAGGATCGACGTATTAAAATACCACAATGAATTACTTTTAAGGAATTTTGTTACAGGTAAATTGATAAGCATAACGACACAATAATGATCACTAAAAATCACAGGTTCAATTTTGATGTCCTTGACGTAAGGTAATAAGATGCGGCTGACGTAAATTTGATCAAGTCTCGAGGATGAATGCGATGTCCGAAAAGTATGACCCGGAACGCTGGGAAAATAGAAACGCCACACATCGACGAGGTCATATGTTTCAATCACTTTGTGGAGGGAAGGTGAGAAGGGGTAATGAGGCTGGGCATCTATCTCTGAAAGTACTGCATTGAAGTCTCCAGCGAGGATACAGGGGTTGGACCCATTATATAACGCCTGCATGAGATCAGTTTCGAAGAAATTGTTCCGTGCCCTAGTTTGAGAGTTCCCAGCAGGAGCATAACTGTTACATAACCGTATAGTCCGTAGTTGGCCCACAGTAAGTCTATCAGTCAGAGGAGTAGGATGTTCAAGAAAGTCTATATCACTTCTATATATAATTGCAGTTCCTAAGCCTTGGGGAGTAAAATTAGAGCACCAGGAGTGAGTAAAGAGGTTGGAAAATTCAGGCAAAGCCACTTCCTGTGTGAATAGGATATCTATCTCTGCTTTACGGATGAAATCACTCAAAGCATGTTGCTTAACCAAGGAACTTAAACCGTTTAAGTTTAGAGTGGCGATACGAAAACTATACATTTGGATCCACCAAAGAAAAAAATTGTGGAAAGGAGAAAGAAGAGGACATGAGAGAGAGAAGGGATATTACGAAAGATCCGATGCACTGTCAATCCCTTTCCTAGGACGAGATTTTGAACGGGTACGAGCGGACTCTACAATATAACTATCTTGAGACTTTATTAACTTCAAAGAAAAATCACTGTCGCCACTTTCAGTTTTCTTTTTCTTGCGCCGGGTTTGGGACAAAAACACATTTTCACTTGCACTAAGGTTACTAGCAGTAGAAACAACCACATCACTGGGCAAAACACTATCACTAGTAGGTGGGGCGTTGACACTAGGTGGGGCACCAGAAGGGGACACAGAGGTGAGAGTTGTCACATCAGATGGGCGGTGCACAGAGGGAACGTCATCACTGTTGAGAACACGTTGGTCAGAAAGTGAACATAAACCTGTATCAGGTTCCTGTGGAGGCTCAACAATATGGTTATCACTATTGAGAGGGGCCTCTTCAATATTCACTGTGCCGTTGGCAGAATCCATAGTATCAGAAGTCGACGGAGCTGTATGCATCATGGAATCACAAGGAAGGTGCACGGGAGGATCGGGCGATTTGACAGCAGGAATGTCACGAGGCGAGGTCAAAAGTGGGAAGGTGTTGAAATTAAGTAATTCTGGTGTGGGCGTTGCGGAAGGAAGATTAACAGGAGCAGGGCGTGACAAAGGGGAAGATCGGAGTACGGGACGAGAGGATAGGGGAAGGGTACTAGAGCAAAAAATGTAAAGGACTATCTTGTAGAGGAAAATCTTGGAAAAAATGTAGAGGACTATCACAGAAACTGCATGTCTTGATTTGACCATTATATGTGACCCACAATCGTAAACCTGCGATTGTCACATAGGAAGGTATGGAATGCTTAATGTTCATGCGTATCAACTTCCTGCCAGTACGAGTTTTATAAATGTGACCTGCATCATAGTATTCGTCTTCAATATGTTGCACCTCGCCGTATTTAGAAAGCACACTGATGATTTTTGCATTATCTAGTTCACTAGGATATACGTGTAGTTTAACTAATTGCGACATATTACTAGCAGAATCAAGGTCCAGAACAAATTCACTGTCATCATCTTTGTACACAACTTTACCTTGTGAATCACGTAGTATTTGCTCATAAGTAATCTGGTTTAAGAGTTTAATATACAATATTTTCCTGTTGAAGTCCATTTCTATTGAGATAACCTGGTCCGGGGATAATTTGAAGGTTGAAGCAATCCACTCATGGAGTTTAATCGACGTGGGACGATTACTGACAGGACGAAAATTAATTTGTATAGTATTCACTCGTAAACTAACCATGTCGCAAAACCGTTATCAAAAGACCAAAAGAATAGCACTGGGTCGTAATAAAGACGTTCACAGTCCAATACCACACACAAATGTGCAAAACACGAGGAACAAAAACGAAGCGTTCGCAACTGCACACAGCTTACAAGCACACAGCAGACGAGCGATGGCACACCGCGACTGCACAGACCGAACTCTAACATACCGAGATATGTCTTGTTGGAATCACTTCAGCGTCCCAAGAATAAGTTTCATTTATTCCTTTAACCCTCTGGTAAAACTAAAAATGATAGAAATTAAGTTACTTCCGATTTCAACGTTGATCAATATAGAGCAGAAACGATAACAGATAGTGAGACTGTTCCCAAGAATGGATTCTCTTTCTTTTGTTAAACCCTTGCGTTCTAGTGACATCCACGTGAATGTCAGGAAATACTCCGTTACAAAATACCAGTGACATCGATGGGCATATCATGAAAACATATCTTTTATTAAGGATAGAATTAATCCTGCAGATGGTGAAGTACGGTATTTGAGTGGATGCAAGGCACGAGTTAATTCAACTATTTCTCCTTAGGTGACAGCACCTTACAGACAAAGAAATGTTTTGTCTCAGTGGAAGGCTGGTCTAAGGGAGCATTCAATTACGACACACATGCGTTTTGACGATAAACAATTGGCAACTTCAAGACAGGAAGAAAGGTGTAAAAAGTCTTTAATCTCCAGTCAGTACTGCCAACCTGAAGCAACATAAAATCCCTTCAGAACATCAAAATTTCTGTTTTTCAATTCAAGTGTTCCACAATGTAAATATTTTTTTTATCAATAATTTGAATGCTCTCCGTGTGCGTACACAATAACTATACCCTATATAACGGTTTAGACAGTCTTTTAACATCAAATGAGAACCTGGTATTACAGAATGCACAAAGGAAAATGACACCTGAAACGCAAGGGATTAAAACTCTATTCAAACCGGAAGTGATAGATATTAAGAATTTCCTGTTTTAGTGTTGATCGCCATGAAGCAAAAAGTGATAGATACCGAATAGCAATTTTCGGCAATTAAAAGTTTGAAAAGTATATTCTATTTACGACTTCATTCCTCAAGTGCAGCCGGAAGTTCTATGAACCAGTATCATTTTCTGGTTTGAATATTTGTCTTCGTATAACGAAAATGCTAG
Organism: Thermobia domestica; assembly: GCF_964235325.1. Classification (NCBI taxonomy): domain Eukaryota; kingdom Metazoa; phylum Arthropoda; class Insecta; order Zygentoma; family Lepismatidae; genus Thermobia; species Thermobia domestica. The sequence goes on from NC_137469.1 coordinate 37,538,810, forward strand.
AATAGAAAAGATGGCTACTGAATATGATTTCAACGTCCCAAGAGTAAGTTTAATCTCTGATCTTGCTGCTGTATTACGAATAGAAGTTATAAATAGATCTACTACGATCAGTTTCAGAATTGAGTTCGCGTAAGTCTCAAGTCTATTGCAGTGTCATAATGCTTCTTCGATCACAAAATTAACAATAATATCTGTTCTAGATTTGTTAGATCCGTTTAAATCCCATTCTGTACTATCTTTAAAATCATTAACTTCATATTGGCATAAAGATTCATTTCGTCACTCAGACATAGTTACTTTTGTTAAAAACGATGGCCCGAATAAGGAATCGAACCCTAGTTAAAATATAATTACTATCGTGCTTCCTTTTTCTTTTTTAATAATCGCAACCTGAACACTTGTCTCTGAGGTCTTGTAAGTAAATCTTATTTACTTTTCTCATAATTATTCAACCAATGTTTCCCATCAATTGAATTTGAATTGATTTGTGATTTGCGTCTCCTTCACCAGCAAGACTATAACAGACGTGGACCTACACCTTAAGGTGCAATCCGAACCGCATTAGCTCCTGCCGAGAATCAAACCCGTCTCATACGCCAAAGACGCGTAGGTTGTCCACACAGCCACTAGGAAATTCAGTATTGCCCACGAAACGAGAAGTGTTTCCTCATCTCGTTATTTTATTTACAATTCTTGTCTCGTCTCTATTCTAACAAAACTTATCTCGTATATTTTTGTAAATTTATTACTATTATTGTTATACGAAATTTTATCTAAAGGTGATCAGAACGCTTCCCCGTCACGTCACAAAATGTCCCCGAACGGTGTGATATAACAGCTGGAGTACACTGTGTAATGTCTTGCGTATCGTTCAGCACTAATAAATGCTCTTAATTGTGTTCCTACAATCTCACTATCAGTTTCATACTATCAATCATGTAATACTAAAACAGTGTAGAGATCTTAAACATGGGTAAACATGTGTTGCGAGAATTGTCTTGTTTCAAATTTGAAAATGCACTTTTCGTCTCGAGAGGATACGATTTCTCGTGAAAGAAGGACTCTAAATGTTACTATTTCGTCTTGTAATGTAACATTTTCTGTTTGTTTTGGTATGGTGCATAGCCGCGAAATATTCCCATTTGCACGTAGCATCCAGTAAAGCAAGCTAGACTCACGACAAACGTATCAAACCGTTCGATTATAAAATTTATGGCCAGTAAGGGGATCGAACCCATGACCTTCGCGTTATTAGCACGACGCTCTAACCAACTGAGCTAACCGGCCTGATTGCCAGTTAAAATTTATTTTCGTTTTCGTAGAAAAATTGCTTGATTGGTCATAATTAACATCTACTTTACGCTTTGATGAGCTCAACTAAATACTATATCATCTTCACGATTAGTCATTAATTGGTATATAGCAGAAATAGTTTTTATATTATTCAACGAATCAATATTCGTATTTTTTAAATTAAAAAAGGAAGTATGCATCGCCCGGACAGGGACTTGAACCCTGGACCGTTAGGTTAAAAGCCTAACGCTCTACCCACTGAGCTATCCGGGCTGACACACTCTTTTCGGGATAGATAATTTCGGTGCGATGTCGTTTCTGAGTATGTAGTACAGTCGGGTGCAAAAGTTAGGGACAAAAGTGAGCTTTGTATGATTTATCACTCGGAAAGTGGCATAGATTGGTGAAACTTTGAACCATACAGAGAATGTAGCTTTGCAGTATAATACCAGGTATAATCTCAATAACAATAAAGAAACATGTGATTACAAGAACAAACATGACACTTTTAAACGTATACAATAAGTGGTACCGAAGACACTTGGTGTGCCTTTGACATCAGTAGTTAAATAATTTTTAAAACGGTGTGTGATCAGCACGGACAGTAATACAAGCTCTGCAACGAGCTTCCATGCTGTTCACAAAGTGATATGGAGTTTCATTCGTTCACCAGCTCTATTGATAATTGCTGGATGGCCATTGGTGTATCTGAACGTGCTGCGACCCCTCATTCAACTCACCGACTGCAAATGGTGCCACCGATGTGTGTGGGTTATCGAATTACAATTCAATGGCAGTGGGCAGTCTTTTGATGGAACACCCCTCGAATTTTCCTTTTTTTCTTTTTCTTTCTTTTTAGAATTTTCGTGTATTCCTATGTTATGCAAGTAAAACGAATTCGTTTCCATAAACTCGGTGAATAGTAACAATGTTTACTCAATTTGTACTGTACAATATATTGCTATAGTGAGCCTCTGGCTATTTATAACAAAAAGTACCAATAAATTATGGTTTGGGTACAAAACGTCGCGGCCAGAACCTCGCGGCGACAACCTCACGGACCAAAACCTCGCCTGGCCAAAACCTCGCCTCCCATAACCTCGCGGCCCAAAATCTCGCCAGGCCGAAACCTCGCCTGGCCAAAACCTCGCCGCCCAAAACCTCGCGGGACAAAATCTCGCCGGGCCAAAACCCCGCCTGGTCAAAACCTCGCCGCCCAAAACGTCGCGGGCCAAAATCTCGCGGGGCCAAAACCTCGCCTGGCCAAAACCTCGCCACCCAAAACCTCGCGGGCCAAAACCTCGCCGGGACAAAACCTCGCGCCCCAAAATATCGCCATACCCAATATCTCGCCTGACCAAAATGTAAATGTTCCAACAGATGATAAGGATGGCGGTATAAAAGACGCTGTTTCAGAAGAAGTATCACGGGTATTTGAATAAGTCCCGCGATACCATATGAAAATTCTATTTCTGTATTAGAGGATTTCAATGTGAAGGTAGGGCGACAGGATGTTTTTAAACTGGTTATAGGGAATGAAAGTCTGCATAAGGAAAGTAATGACAACTAACGAGGTTAGTTTCGTGAACTTTGGAACATCCAAAAACTTAAAATTTTAACAAAAATCTAATAATATTTATGAAAGTATGAAATAATATATGAGTTTTTACGACGTCCCTTGATTATGTCCTATAGGTTAAAGGAGACGTAGATGACCAGGATGAAGGAAATGATCGAATAAAGAAAGTGGGAGGAAACGGGAATAACCCGAGAAAGCCCACGCACACGATGTTTTGTATCTTCTTCTTCTTCTTCCTCTTCTTCTTCTTCTTCTTCTTCTTCTTCTTCTTCTTATTATTATTATTATTATTATTATTATTATTATTATTATTATTATTATTATTATTTGTAATGTGGAATTGCATATTAGGAAACACATTGGGTAAATTTTAAAGAAAAGTTTCATTCGCGGCGAGGTTTTGGCCCGGCGAGATTTTGGGCGGCGAGGTTTCGGCCCGGCGAGATTTTGTCCCGCGAGGTTTTGTGCGGCGAGGTTTTGGCCCCGCGAGGTTTTGGCCAGGCGAGATTTTGTCCCGCGAGGTTTTGGGCGGCGAGGTTTTGGCCACACGAGGTTTTGGCCCGGCGAGATTTTGTCCCGCGAGGTTTTGGCCGGCGAAATTTTGGGCGGCGATGTTTCGGCCGCGAGATTTTGTCCGTATACCATAAATTATATTAAATTAAAGTTAATACTCCCAAAGTATCTTATTCGTAAGTATGAAGTCTTATAGGTTGACTATATCATTCATCTGTCTGTCGATATATATCAGAGCTAAAACGGTAACATACCGAGATATGTCTTGTTGGAATCACTTCAGCGTCCCAAGAATAAGTTTCATTTATTCCTTTAACCCTCTGGTAAAACTAAAAATGATAGAAATTAAGTTACTTCCGATTTCAACGTTGATCAATATAGAGCAGAAACGATAACAGATAGTGAGACTGTTCCCAAGAATGGATTCTCTTTCTTTCGTTAAACCCTTGCGTTCTAGTGACATCCACGTGAATGTCAGGAAATACTCCGTTACAAAATGCCAGTGACATCGATGGGCATATCATGAAAACATATCTTTTATTAAGGATAGAATTAATCCTGCAGATGGTGAAGTACGGTATTTGAGTGGATGCAAGGCACGAGTTAATTCAACTATTTCTCCTTAGGTGACAGCACCTTACAGACAAAGAAATGTTTTGTCTCAGTGGATGGCTGGTCTAAGGGAGCATTCAATTACGACACACATGCGTTTTGACGATAAACAATTGGCAACTTCAAGACAGGAAGAAAGGCGTAAAAAGTCTTTAATCTCCAGTCAGTACTGCCAACCTGAAGCAACATAAAATCCCTTCAGAACATCAAAATTTCTGTTTTTCAATTCAAGTGTTCCACAATGTAAATATTTTTTTTATCAATAATTTGAATGCTCTCCGTGTGCGTACACAATAACTATACCCTATATAACGGTTTAGACAGTCGTTTAACATCAAATGAGAACCTGGTATTACAGAACGCACAAAAGAAAATGACACCTGAAACGCAAGGGATTAAAACTCTATTCAAACCTGAAGTAATAGATATTAAGAATTTCCTGTTTTAGTGTTGATCGCCATGAAGCAAAAAGTGATAGATACCGAATAGCAATTTTCGGCAATTAAAAGTTTGAAAAGTATATTCTATTTACGACTTCATTCCTCAAGTGCAGCCGGAAGTTCTATGAACCAGTATCATTTTCTGGTTTGAATATTTGTCTTCGTATAACGAAAATGCTAGAATAGAAAAGATGGCTACTGAATATGATTTCAACGTCCCAAGAGTAAGTTTAATCTCTGATCTTGCTGCTGTACTACGAATAGAAGTTATAAATAGATTTACTACGAATTGAGTTCGCGTAAGTCTCAAGTCTATTGCAGTGTCATAATGCTTCTTCGATCACAAAATTAACAATAATATCTGTTCTAGATTTGTTAGATCCGTTTAAATCCCATTCTGTACTATCTTTAAAATCATTAACTTCATATTGGCATAAAGATTCATTTCGTCACTCAGTCATAGTTACTTTTGTTATAAACGATGGCCCGAATAAGGAATCGAACCCTAGTTAAAATATAACTACTATCGTTCTTCCTTTTTCTTTTTTAATAATCGCAACCTGAACCCTTGTCTCTGAGGTCTTGTAAGTAAATCTTATTTACTTTTCTCATAATTATTCAACCAATGTTGCCCATCAATTGAATTTGAATTGATTTGTGATTTGCGTCTCCTTCACCAGCAAGGCTATAACAGACGTGGACCTACACCTTAAGGTGCAATCCGAACCGCATTAGCTCCTGCCGAGAATCAAACCCGTCTCATACGCCAAAGACGCGTAGGTTGTCCACACAGCCACTAGGAAATTCAGTATTGCCCACGAAACGAGAAGTGTTTCCTCATCTCGTTATTTTATTTACAATTCTTGTCTCGTCTCTATTCTAACAAAACTTATCTCGTATATTTTTGTAAATTTATTACTATTATTGTTATACGAAATTTTATCTAAAGGTGATCAGAACGCTTCCCCGTCACGTCACAAAATGTCCCCGAACGGTGTGATATAACAGCTGGAGTACACTGTGTAATGTCTTGTGTATCGTTCAGCACTAATAAATGCTCTTAATTGTGTTCCTACAATCTCACTATCAATTTCATACTATCAATCATGTAATACTAAAACAGTGTAGAGATCTTAAACATGGGTAAACTAGTGTTGCGAGAATTGTCTTGTTTCAAATTTGAAAATGCACTTTTCGTCTGGAGAGGATACGATTTCTCGTGAAAGAAGGACTCTAAATGTTACTATTTCGTCTTGTAATGTAACATTTTCTGTTTGTTTTGGTATGGTGCATAGCCGCGAAATATTCCCATTTGCACGTAGCATCCAGTAAAGCAAGCTAGACTCACGACAAAGGTATCAAACCGTTCGATTATAAAATTTATGGCCAGTAAGGGGATCGAACCCATGACCTTCGCGTTATTAGCACGACGCTCTAACCAACTGAGCTAACCGGCCTGATTGGCAGTTAAAATTTATTTTCGTTTTCGTAGAAAAATTGCTTGATTGGTCATAATTAACATCTACTATACGCTTTGATGAGCTCAACTAAATACTATATCATCTTCACGATTAGTCATTAATTGGTATATAGCAGAAATAGTTTTTATATTATTCAACGAATCAATATTCGTATTTTTTAAATTAAAAAAAGGAAGTATACATCGCCCGGACAGGGTCTTGAACCCTGGACCGTTAGGTTAAAAGCCTAACGCTCTACCGACTGAGCTATCCGGGCTGACACACTCTTTTCGGGATAGATAATTTCGGTGCGATGTCGTTTCTGAGTATGTAGTACAGTCGGGTGCAAAAGTTAGGGACAAAAGTGAGCTTTGTATGATTTATCACTCGGAAAGTGGCATAGATTGGTGAAACTTTGAACCATACAGAGAATGTAGCTTTGCAGTATAATACCAGGTATGATCTCAATAACAATAAAGAAACATGTGATTACAAGAACAAACATGACACTTTTATACGTATACAATAAGTAGTACCGAAGGCACTTGGTGTGCCTTTGACATCAGTAGTTAAATAATTTTTAAAACGGTGTGTGATCAGCACGGACAGTAATACAAGCTCTGCAACGTGCTTCCATGCTGTTCACAAAGTGATATGGAGTTCCATTCGTTCACCAGCTCTATTGATAATTGCTGGATGGCCATTGGTGTATCTGAACGTGCTGCGACCCCTCATTCAACTCACCGACTGCAAATGGTGCCACCGATGTGTGTGGGTTATCGAATTACAATTCAATGGCAGTGGGCAGTCTTTTGATGGAACACCCCTCGAATTTTCCTTTTTTTCTTTTTCTTTCTTTTTAGAATTTTCGTGTATTCCTATGTTATGCAAGTAAAACGAATTCGTTTCCATAAACTCGGTGAATAGTAACAATGTTTACTCAATTTGTACTGTACAATATATTGCTATAGTGAGCCTCTGGCTATTTATAACAAAAAGTACCAATAAATTATGGTTTGGGTACAAAACGTCGCGGCCAGAACCTCGCGGCGACAACCTCACGGACCAAAACCTCGCCTGGCCAAAACCTCGCCTCCCATAACCTCGCGGCCCAAAATCTCGCCAGGCCGAAACCTCGCCTGGCCAAAACCTCGCCGCCCAAAACCTCGCGGGACAAAATCTCGCCGGGCCAAAACCCCGCCTGGTCAAAACCTCGCCGCCCAAAACGTCGCGGGCCAAAATCTCGCGGGGCCAAAACCTCGCCTGGCCAAAACCTCGCCACCCAAAACCTCGCGGGCCAAAACCTCGCCGGGACAAAACCTCGCGCCCCAAAATATCGCCATACCCAATATCTCGCCTGACCAAAATGTAAATGTTCCAACAGATGATAAGGATGGCGGTATAAAAGACGCTGTTTCAGAAGAAGTATCACGGGTATTTGAATAAGTCCCGCGATACCATATGAAAATTCTATTTCTGTATTAGAGGATTTCAATGTGAAGGTAGGGCGACAGGATGTTTTTAAACTGGTTATAGGGAATGAAAGTCTGCATAAGGAAAGTAATGACAACTAACGAGGTTAGTTTCGTGAACTTTGGAACATCCAAAAACTTAAAATTTTAACAAAAATCTAATAATATTTATGAAAGTATGAAATAATATATGAGTTTTTACGACGTCCCTTGATTATGTCCTATAGATTAAAGGAGACGTAGATGACCAGGATGAAGGAAATGATCGAATAAAGAAAGTGGGAGGAAACGGGAATAACCCGAGAAAGCCCACGCACACGATGTTTTGTATATTCTTCTTCTTCTTCTTCTTATGATTATTATTATTATTATTATTATTATTATTATTATTATTATTTGTAATGTGGAATTGCATATTAGGAAACACATTGGGTAAATTTTAAAGAAAAGTTTCATTCGCGGCGAGGTTTTGGCCCGGCGAGATTTTGGGCGGCGAGGTTTCGGCCCGGCGAGATTTTGTCCCGCGAGGTTTTGTGCGGCGAGGTTTTGGCCACGCGAGGTTTTGGCCCGGCGAGATTTTGTCCCGCGAGGTTTTGGCCGGCGAGATTTTGGGCGGCGATGTTTCGGCCGCGAGATTTTGTCCGTATACCATAAATTATATTAAATTAAAGTTATTACTCCCAAAGTATCTTATTCGTAAGTATGAAGTCTTATAGGTTGACTATATCATTCATCTGTCTGTCGATATATATCAGAGCTAAAACGGTAACATACCGAGATATGTCTTGTTGGAATTACTTCAGCGTCCCAAGAATAAGTTTCATTTATTCCTTTAACCCTCAGGTAAAACTAAAAATGATAGAAATTAAGTTACTTCCGATTTCAACGTTGATCAATATAGAGCAGAAACGATAACAGATAGTGAGACTGTTCCCAAGAATGTATTCTCTTTCTTTCGTTAAACCCTTGCGTTCTAGTGACATCCACGTGAATGTCAGGAAATACTCCGTTACAAAATACCAGTGACATCGATGGGCATATCATGAAAACATATCTTTTATTAAGGATAGAATTAATCCTGCAGATGGTGAAGTACGGTATTTGAGTGGACGCAAGGCACGAGTTAATTCAACTATTTCTCCTTAGGTGACAGCACCTTACAGACAAAGAAATGTTTTGTCTCAGTGGATGGCTGATCTAAGGGAGCATTCAATTACGACACACATGCGTTTTGACGATAAACAATTGGCAACTTCAAGACAGGAAGAAAGGTGTAAAAAGTCTTTAATCTCCAGTCAGTACTGCCAACCTGAAGCAACATAAAATCCCTTCAGAATATCAAAATTTCTGTTTTTCAATTCAAGTGTTCCACAATGTAAATATTTTTTTTATCAATAATTTGAATGCTCTCCGTGTGCGTACACAATAACTATACCCTATATAACGGTTTAGACAGCCGTTTAACATCAAATGAGAACCTGGTATTACAGAACGCACAAAAGAAAATGACACCTGAAACGCAAGGGATTAAAACTCTATTCAAACCGGAAGTAATAGATATTAAGAATTTTCTGTTTTAGTGTTGATCGCCATGAAGCAAAAAGTGATAGATACCGAATAGCAATTTTCGGCAATTAAAAGTTTGAAAAGTATATTCTATTTACGACTTCATTCCTCAAGTGCAGCCGGAAGTTCTATGAACCAGTATCATTTTCTGGTTTGAATATTTGTCTTCGTATAACGAAAATGCTAGAATAGAAAAGATGGCTACTGAATATGATTTCAACGTCCCAAGAGTAAGTTTAATCTCTGATCTTGCTGCTGTATTACGAATAGAAGTTATAAATAGATTTACTACGAATTGAGTTCGCGTAAGTCTCAAGTCTATTGCAGTGTCATAATGCTTCTTCGATCACAAAATTAACAATAATATCTGTTCTAGATTTGTTAGATCCGTTTAAATCCCATTCTGTACTATCTTTAAAATCATTAACTTCATATTGGCATAAAGATTCATTTCGTCACTCAGTCATAGTTACTTTTGTTATAAACGATGGCCCGAATAAGGAATCGAACCCTAGTTAAAATATAACTACTATCGTTCTTCCTTTTTCTTTTTAAATAATCGCAACCTGAACACTTGTCTCTGAGGTCTTGTAAGTAAATCTTATTTACTTTTCTCATAATTATTCAACCAATGTTTCCCATCAATTGAATTTGAATTGATTTGTGATTTGCGTCTCCTTCACCAGCAAGGCTATAACAGACGTGGACCTACACCTTAAGGTGCAATCCGAACCGCATTAGCTCCTGCCGAGAATCAAACCCGTCTCATACGCCAAAGACGCGTAGGTTGTCCACACAGCCACTAGGAAATTCAGTATTGCCCACGAAACGAGAAGTGTTTCCTCATCTCGTTATTTTATTTACAATTCTTGTCTCGTCTCTATTCTAACAAAACTTATCTCGTATATTTTTGTAAATTTATTACTATTATTGTTATACGAAATTTTATCTAAAGGTGATCAGAACGCTTCCCCGTCACGTCACAAAATGTCCCCGAACGGTGTGATATAACAGCTGGAGTACACTGTGTAATGTCTTGTGTATCGTTCAGCACTAATAAATGCTCTTGTGTTCCTACAATCTCACTATCAGTTTCATACTATCAATCATGTAATACTAAAACAGTGTAGAGATCTTAAACATGGGTAAACTAGTGTTGCGAGAATTGTCTTGTTTCAAATTTGAAAATGCACTTTTCGTCTCGAGAGGATACGATTTCTCGTGAAAGAAGGACTCTAATTGTTACTATTTCCTCTTGTAATGTAACATTTGCTGTTTGTTTTGGTATGGTGCATAGCCGCGAAATATTCCCATTTGCACGTAGCATCCAGTAAAGCAAGCTAGACTCACGACAAACGTATCAAACCGTTCGATTATAAAATTTATGGCCAGTAAGGGGATCGAACCCATGACCTTCGCGTTATTAGCACGACGCTCTAACCAACTGAGCTAACCGGCCTGATTGGCAGTTAAAATTTATTTTCGTTTTCGTAGAAAAATTGCTTGATTGGTCATAATTAACATCTACTATACGCTTTGATGAGCTCAACTAAATACTATATCATCTTCACGATTAGTCATTAATTGGTATATAGCAGAAATAGTTTTTATATTATTCAACGAATCAATATTCGTATTTTTTAAATTAAAAAAAGGAAGTATACATCGCCCGGACAGGGTCTTGAACCCTGGACCGTTAGGTTAAAAGCCTAACGCTCTACCGACTGAGCTATCCGGGCTGACACACTCTTTTCGGGATAGATAATTTCGGTGCGATGTCGTTTCTGAGTATGTAGTACAGTCGGGTGCAAAAGTTAGGGACAAAAGTGAGCTTTGTATGATTTATCACTCGGAAAGTGGCATAGATTGGTGAAACTTTGAACCATACAGAGAATGTAGCTTTGCAGTATAATACCAGGTATGATCTCAATAACAATAAAGAAACATGTGATTACAAGAACAAACATGACACTTTTATACGTATACAATAAGTAGTACCGAAGGCACTTGGTGTGCCCCTGACATCAGTAGTTAAATAATTTTTAAAACGGTGTGTGATCAGCACGGACAGTAATACAAGCTCTGCAACGTGCTTCCATGCTGTTCACAAAGTGATATGGAGTTCCATTCGTTCACCAGCTCTATTGATAATTGCTGGATGGCCATTGGTGTATCTGAACGTGCTGCGACCCCTCATTCAACTCACCGACTGCAAATGGTGCCACCGATGTGTGTGGGTTATCGAATTACAATTCAATGGCAGTGGGCAGTCTTTTGATGGAACACCCCTCGAATTTTCCTTTTTTTCTTTTTCTTTCTTTTTAGAATTTTCGTGTATTCCTATGTTATGCAAGTAAAACGAATTCGTTTCCATAAACTCGGTGAATAGTAACAATGTTTACTCAATTTGTACTGTACAATATATTGCTATAGTGAGCCTCTGGCTATTTATAACAAAAAGTACCAATAAATTATGGTTTGGGTACAAAACGTCGCGGCCAGAACCTCGCGGCGACAACCTCACGGACCAAAACCTCGCCTGGCCAAAACCTCGCCTCCCATAACCTCGCGGCCCAAAATCTCGCCAGGCCGAAACCTCGCCTGGCCAAAACCTCGCCGCCCAAAACCTCGCGGGACAAAATCTCGCCGGGCCAAAACCCCGCCTGGTCAAAACCTCGCCGCCCAAAACGTCGCGGGCCAAAATCTCGCGGGGCCAAAACCTCGCCTGGCCAAAACCTCGCCACCCAAAACCTCGCGGGCCAAAACCTCGCCGGGACAAAACCTCGCGCCCCAAAATATCGCCATACCCAATATCTCGCCTGACCAAAATGTAAATGTTCCAACAGATGATAAGGATGGCGGTATAAAAGACGCTGTTTCAGAAGAAGTATCACGGGTATTTGAATAAGTCCCGCGATACCATATGAAAATTCTATTTCTGTATTAGAGGATTTCAATGTGAAGGTAGGGCGACAGGATGTTTTTAAACTGGTTATAGGGAATGAAAGTCTGCATAAGGAAAGTAATGACAACTAACGAGGTTAGTTTCGTGAACTTTGGAACATCCAAAAACTTAAAATTTTAACAAAAATCTAATAATATTTATGAAAGTATGAAATAATATATGAGTTTTTACGACGTCCCTTGATTATGTCCTATAGGTTAAAGGAGACGTAGATGACCAGGATGAAGGAAATGATCGAATAAAGAAAGTGGGAGGAAACGGGAATAACCCGAGAAAGCCCACGCACACGATGTTTTGTATATTCTTCTTCTTCTTCTTCTTATGATTATTATTATTATTATTATTATTATTATTATTATTATTATTATTATTATTATTTGTAATGTGGAATTGCATATTAGGAAACACATTGGGTAAATTTTAAAGAAAAGTTTCATTCGCGGCGAGGTTTTGGCCCGGCGAGATTTTGGGCGGCGAGGTTTCGGCCCGGCGAGATTTTGTCCCGCGAGGTTTTGTGCGGCGAGGTTTTGGCCACGCGAGGTTTTGGCCCGGCGAGATTTTGTCCCGCGAGGTTTTGGCCGGCGAGATTTTGGGCGGCGATGTTTCGGCCGCGAGATTTTGTCCGTATACCATAAATTATATTAAATTAAAGTTATTACTCCCAAAGTATCTTATTCGTAAGTATGAAGTCTTATAGGTTGACTATATCATTCATCTGTCTGTCGATATATATCAGAGCTAAAACGGTAACATACCGAGATATGTCTTGTTGGAATTACTTCAGCGTCCCAAGAATAAGTTTCATTTATTCCTTTAACCCTCAGGTAAAACTAAAAATGATAGAAATTAAGTTACTTCCGATTTCAACGTTGATCAATATAGAGCAGAAACGATAACAGATAGTGAGACTGTTCCCAAGAATGTATTCTCTTTCTTTCGTTAAACCCTTGCGTTCTAGTGACATCCACGTGAATGTCAGGAAATACTCCGTTACAAAATACCAGTGACATCGATGGGCATATCATGAAAACATATCTTTTATTAAGGATAGAATTAATCCTGCAGATGGTGAAGTACGGTATTTGAGTGGACGCAAGGCACGAGTTAATTCAACTATTTCTCCTTAGGTGACAGCACCTTACAGACAAAGAAATGTTTTGTCTCAGTGGATGGCTGATCTAAGGGAGCATTCAATTACGACACACATGCGTTTTGACGATAAACAATTGGCAACTTCAAGACAGGAAGAAAGGTGTAAAAAGTCTTTAATCTCCAGTCAGTACTGCCAACCTGAAGCAACATAAAATCCCTTCAGAATATCAAAATTTCTGTTTTTCAATTCAAGTGTTCCACAATGTAAATATTTTTTTTATCAATAATTTGAATGCTCTCCGTGTGCGTACACAATAACTATACCCTATATAACGGTTTAGACAGCCGTTTAACATCAAATGAGAACCTGGTATTACAGAACGCACAAAAGAAAATGACACCTGAAACGCAAGGGATTAAAACTCTATTCAAACCGGAAGTAATAGATATTAAGAATTTTCTGTTTTAGTGTTGATCGCCATGAAGCAAAAAGTGATAGATACCGAATAGCAATTTTCGGCAATTAAAAGTTTGAAAAGTATATTCTATTTACGACTTCATTCCTCAAGTGCAGCCGGAAGTTCTATGAACCAGTATCATTTTCTGGTTTGAATATTTGTCTTCGTATAACGAAAATGCTAGAATAGAAAAGATGGCTACTGAATATGATTTCAACGTCCCAAGAGTAAGTTTAATCTCTGATCTTGCTGCTGTATTACGAATAGAAGTTATAAATAGATTTACTACGAATTGAGTTCGCGTAAGTCTCAAGTCTATTGCAGTGTCATAATGCTTCTTCGATCACAAAATTAACAATAATATCTGTTCTAGATTTGTTAGATCCGTTTAAATCCCATTCTGTACTATCTTTAAAATCATTAACTTCATATTGGCATAAAGATTCATTTCGTCACTCAGTCATAGTTACTTTTGTTATAAACGATGGCCCGAATAAGGAATCGAACCCTAGTTAAAATATAACTACTATCGTTCTTCCTTTTTCTTTTTAAATAATCGCAACCTGAACACTTGTCTCTGAGGTCTTGTAAGTAAATCTTATTTACTTTTCTCATAATTATTCAACCAATGTTTCCCATCAATTGAATTTGAATTGATTTGTGATTTGCGTCTCCTTCACCAGCAAGGCTATAACAGACGTGGACCTACACCTTAAGGTGCAATCCGAACCGCATTAGCTCCTGCCGAGAATCAAACCCGTCTCATACGCCAAAGACGCGTAGGTTGTCCACACAGCCACTAGGAAATTCAGTATTGCCCACGAAACGAGAAGTGTTTCCTCATCTCGTTATTTTATTTACAATTCTTGTCTCGTCTCTATTCTAACAAAACTTATCTCGTATATTTTTGTAAATTTATTACTATTATTGTTATACGAAATTTTATCTAAAGGTGATCAGAACGCTTCCCCGTCACGTCACAAAATGTCCCCGAACGGTGTGATATAACAGCTGGAGTACACTGTGTAATGTCTTGTGTATCGTTCAGCACTAATAAATGCTCTTGTGTTCCTACAATCTCACTATCAGTTTCATACTATCAATCATGTAATACTAAAACAGTGTAGAGATCTTAAACATGGGTAAACTAGTGTTGCGAGAATTGTCTTGTTTCAAATTTGAAAATGCACTTTTCGTCTCGAGAGGATACGATTTCTCGTGAAAGAAGGACTCTAATTGTTACTATTTCCTCTTGTAATGTAACATTTGCTGTTTGTTTTGGTATGGTGTATAGCCGCGAAATATTCCCATTTGCACGTAGCATCCAGTAAATCAAGCTAGACTCACGACAAACGTATCAAACCGTTCGACTATAAAATTCATGGCCAGTAAGGGAATCGAACCCATGACCTTCGCGTTATTAGCACGACGCTCTAACCAACTGAGCTAATCGGCCTGTTTGCCAGTTAAAATTTATTTTCGTTTTCGTAGAAAAATTGCTTGATTGGTCATAATTAACATCTACTTTACGCTTTGGTGAGCTCAACTAAATACTATATCATCTTCACGATTAGTCATTAATTGGTATATAGCAGAAATAGTTTTTATATTATTCAACGAATCAATATTCGTATTTTTTAAATTAAAAAAAGGAAGTATACATCGCCCGGACAGGGACTTGAACCCTGGACCGTTAGGTTAAAAGCCTAACGCTCTACCGACTGAGCTATTCGGGCTGACACACTCTTTTCGGGATAGATAATTTCGGTGCGATGTCGTTTCTGAGTATGTAGTACAGTCGGGTGGAAAAGTTAGGGACAAAAGTGAGATTTGTATGATTTATCACTCGGAAAGTGGCATAGATTGGTGAAACTTTGAACCATACAGAGAATGTAGCTTTGCAGTATAATACCAGGTATGATCTCAATAACAATAAAGAAACATGTGATTACAAGAACAAACATGACACTTTTAAACGTATACAATAAGTAGTACCGAAGGCACTTGGTGTGCCCCTGACATCAGTAGTTAAATAATTTTTAAAACGGTGTGTGATCAGCACGGACAGTAATACAAGCTCTGCAACGTGCTTCCATGCTGTTCACAAAGTGATATGGAGTTCCATTCGTTCACCAGCTCTATTGATAATTGCTGGATGGCCATTGGTGTATCTGAACGTGCTGCGACCCCTCATTCAACTCACCGACTGCAAATGGTGCCACCGATGTGTGTGGGTTATCGAATTACAATTCAATGGCAGTGGGCAGTCTTTTGATGGAACACCCCTCGAATTTTCCTTTTTTTCTTTTTCTTTCTTTTTAGAATTTTCGTGTATTCCTATGTTATGCAAGTAAAACGAATTCGTTTCCATAAACTCGGTGAATAGTAACAATGTTTACTCAATTTGTACTGTACAATATATTGCTATAGTGAGCCTCTGGCTATTTATAACAAAAAGTACCAATAAATTATGGTTTGGGTACAAAACGTCGCGGCCAGAACCTCGCGGCGACAACCTCACGGACCAAAACCTCGCCTCCCATAACCTCGCGGCCCAAAATCTCGCCAGGCCGAAACCTCGCCTGGCCAAAACCTCGCCGCCCAAAACCTCGCGGGACAAAATCTCGCCGGGCCAAAACCCCGCCTGGTCAAAACCTCGCCGCCCAAAACGTCGCGGGCCAAAATCTCGCGGGGCCAAAACCTCGCCTGGCCAAAACCTCGCCACCCAAAACCTGGCGGGCCAAAACCTCGCCGGGACAAAACCTCGCGCCCCAAAATATCGCCATACCCAATATCTCGCCTGACCAAAATGTAAATGTTCCAACAGATGATAAGGATGGCGGTATAAAAGACGCTGTTTCAGAAGAAGTATCACGGGTATTAGAATAAGTCCCGCGATACCATATGAAAATTCTATTTCTGTATTAGAGGATTTCAATGTGAAGGTAGGGCGACAGGATGTTTTTAAACTGGTTATAGGGAATGAAAGTCTGCATAAGGAAAGTAATGACAACTAACGAGGTTAGTTTCGTGAACTTTGGAACATCCAAAAACTTAAAATTTTAACAAAAATCTAATAATATTTATGAAAGTATGAAATAATATATGAGTTTTTACGACGTCCCTTGATTATGTCCTATAGGTTAAAGGAGACGTAGATGACCAGGATGAAGGAAATGATCGAATAAAGAAAGTGGGAGGAAACGGGAATAACCCGAGAAAGCCCACGCACACGATGTTTTGTATCTTCTTCTTCTTCTTCTTCTTCTTCTTATTATTATTATTATTATTATTATTATTATTATTATTATTATTATTATTATTATTATTTGTAATGTGGAATTGCATATTAGGAAACACATTGGGTAAATTTTAAAGAAAAGTTTCATTCGCGGCGAGGTTTTGGCCCGGCGAGATTTTGGGCGGCGAGGTTTCGGCCCGGCGAGATTTTGTCCCGCGAGGTTTTGTGCGGCGAGGTTTTGGCCACGCGAGATTTTGTCCCGCGAGGTTTTGGGCGGCGAGGTTTTGGCCACACGAGGTTTTGGCCACACGAGGTTTTGGCCCGGCGAGATTTTGTCCCGCGAGGTTTTGGGCGGCGAGGTTTTGGCCACGCGAGGTTTTGGCCCGGCGAGATTTTGTCCCGCGAGGTTTTGGCTGGCGAGATTTTGGGCGGCGATGTTTCGGCCGCGAGATTTTGTCCGTATACCATAAATTATATTAAAATTAAAGTTATTACTCCCAAAGTATCTTATTCGTAAGTATGAAGTCTTATAGGTTGACTATATCATTCATCTGTCTGTCGATATATATCAGAGCTAAAACGGTAACATACCGAGATATGTCTTGTTGGAATCACTTCAGCGTCCCAAGAATAAGTTTCATTTATTCCTTTAACCCTCTGGTAAAACTAAAAATGATAGAAATTAAGTTACTTCCGATTTCAACGTTGATCAATATAGAGCAGAAACGATAACAGATAGTGAGACTGTTCCCAAGAATGGATTCTCTTTCTTTCGTTAAACCCTTGCGTTCTAGTGACAATCACGTGAATGTCAGGAAATACTCCGTTACAAAATACCAGTGACATCGATGGGCATATCATGAAAACATATCTTTTATTAAGGATAGAATTAATCCTGCAGATGGTGAAGTACGGTATTTGAGTGGATGCAAGGCACGAGTTAATTCAACTATTTCTCCTTAGGTGACAGCACCTTACAGACAAAGAAATGTTTTGTCTCAGTGGATGGCTGGTCTAAGGGAGCATTCAATTACGACACACATGCGTTTTGACGATAAACAATTGGCAACTTCAAGACAGGAAGAAAGGTGTAAAAAGTCTTTAATCTCCAGTCAGTACTGCCAACCTGAAGCAACATAAAATCCCTTCAGAACATCAAAATTTCTGTTTTTCAATTCAAGTGTTCCACAATGTAAATATTTTCTTTTATCAATAATTTGAATGCTCTCCGTGTGCGTACACAATAACTATACCCTATATAACGGTTTAGACAGTCGTTTAACATCAAATGAGAACCTGGTATTACAGAACGCACAAAAGAAAATGACACCTGAAACGCAAGGGATTAAAACTCTATTCAAACCGGAAGTAATAGATATTAAGAATTTCCTGTTTTAGTGTTGATCGCCATGAAGCAAAAAGTGATAGATACCGAATAGCAATTTTCGGCAATTAAAAGTTTGAAAAGTATATTCTATTTACGACTTCATTCCTCAAGTGCAGCCGGAAGTTCTATGAACCAGTATCATTTTCTGGTTTGAATATTTGTCTTCGTATAACGAAAATGCTAGAATAGAAAAGATGGCTACTGAATATGATTTCAACGTCCCAAGAGTAAGTTTAATCTCTGATCTTGCTGCTGTATTACGAATAGAAGTTATAAATAGATTTACTACGAATTGAGTTCGCGTAAGTCTCAAGACTATTGCAGTGTCATAATGCTTCTTCGATCACAAAATTAACAATAATATCTGTTCTAGATTTGTTAGATCCGTTTAAATCCCATTCTGTACTATCTTTAAAATCATTAACTTCATATTGGCATAAAGATTCATTTCGTCACTCAGTCATAGTTACTTTTGTTATAAACGATGGCCCGAATAAGGAATCGAACCCTAGTTCGTTAGGTTAAAATATAACTACTATCGTGCTTCCTTTTTCTTTTTTAATAATCGCAACCTGAACACTTGTCTCTGAGGTCTTGTAAGTAAATCTTATTTACTTTTCTCATAATTATTCAACCAATGTTGCCCATCAATTGAATTTGAATTGATTTGTGATTTGCGTCTCCTTCACCAGCAAGGCTATAACAGACGTGGACCTACACCTTAAGGTGCAATCCGAACCGCATTAGCTCCTGCCGAGAATCAAACCCGTCTCATACGCCAAAGACGCGTAGGTTGTCCACACAGCCACTAGGAAATTCAGTATTGCCCACGAAACGAGAAGTGTTTCCTCATCTCGTTATTTTATTTACAATTCTTGTCTCGTCTCTATTCTAACAAAACTTATCTCGTATATTTTTGTAAATTTATTACTATTATTGTTATACGAAATTTTATCTAAAGGTGATCAGAACGCTTCCCCGTCACGTCACAAAATGTCCCCGAACGGTGTGATATAACAGCTGGAGTACACTGTGTAATGTCTTGTGTATCGTTCAGCACTAATAAATGCTCTTAATTGTGTTCCTACAATCTCACTATCAGTTTCATACTATCAATCATGTAATACTAAAACAGTGTAGAGATCTTAAACATGGGTAAACTAGTGTTGCGAGAATTGTCTTGTTTCAAATTTGAAAATGCACTTTTCGTCTCGAGAGGATACGATTTCTCGTGAAAGAAGGACTCTAAATGTTACTATTTCGTCTTGTAATGTAACATTTTCTGTTTGTTTTGGTATGGTGCATAGCCGCGAAATATTCCCATTTGCACGTAGCATCCAGCAAAGCAAGCTAGATTCACGACAAACGTATCAAACCGTTCGATTATAAAATTTATGGCCAGTAAGGGGATCGAACCCATGACCTTCGCGTTATTAGCACGACGCTCTAACCAACTGAGCTAACCGGCCTGATTGCCAGTTAAAATTTATTTTCGTTTTCGTAGAAAAGTTGCTTGATTGGTCATAATTAACATCTACTTCACGCTTTGATGAGCTCAACTAAATACTATATCATCTTCACGATTAGTCATTAATTGGTATATAGCAGAAATAGTTTTTATATTATTCAACGAATCAATATTCGTATTTTTTAAATTAAAAAAAGGAAGTATACATCGCCCAGACACGGACTTGAACCCTGGACCGTTAGGTTAAAAGCCTAACGCTCTACCGACTGACCTATCCAGGGTGACACACTCTTATCGGGATAGATAATTTCGGTGCGATGTCGTTTCTGAGTATGTAGTACAGTCGGGTGCAAAAGTTAGGGACAAAAGTGAGCTTTGTATGATTTATCACTCGGAAGGTGGCATAGATTGGTGAAACTTTGAACCATACAGAGAATGTAGCTTTGCAGTATAATACCAGGTATGATCTCAATAACAATAAAGAAACATGTGATTACAAGAACAAACATGACACTTTTAAACGTATACAATAAGTAGTACCGAAGGCACTTGGTGTGCCCCTGACATCAGTAGTTAAATAATTTTTAAAACGGTGTGTGATCAGCACGGACAGTAATACAAGCTCTGCAACGTGCTTCCATGCTGTTCACAAAGTGATATGGAGTTCCATTCGTTCACCAGCTCTATTGATAATTGCTGGATGGCCATTGGTGTATCTGAACGTGCTGCGACCCCTCATTCAACTCACCGACTGCAAATGGTGCCACCGATGTGTGTGGGTTATCGAATTACAATTCAATGGCAGTGGGCAGTCTTTTGATGGAACACCCCTCGAATTTTCCTTTTTTTCTTTTTCTTTCTTTTTAGAATTTTCGTGTATTCCTATGTTATGCAAGTAAAACGAATTCGTTTCCATAAACTCGGTGAATAGTAACAATGTTTACTCAATTTGTACTGTACAATATATTGCTATAGTGAGCCTCTGGCTATTTATAACAAAAAGTACCAATAAATTATATTAAATTAAAGTTATTACTCCCAAAGTATCTTATTCGTAAGTATGAAGTCTTATAGGTTGACTATATCATTCATCTGTCTGTCTAAATATATCAGAGCTAAAACGGTAACATACCGAGATATGTCTTGTTGGAATCACTTCAGCGTCCCAAGAATAAGTTTCATTTATTCCTTTAACCCTCTGGTAAAACTAAAAATGATAGAAATTAAGTTACTTCCGATTTCAACGTTGATCAATATAGAGCAGAAACGATAACAGATAGTGAGACTGTTCCCATGAATGGATTCTCTTTCTTTCGTTAAACCCTTGCGTTGTAATGGCATCCACGTGAATGTCAGGAAATACTCCGTTACAAAATACCAGTGACATCCATGGGCATATCATGAAAACATATCTTTTATTAAGGATAGAATTAATCCTGCAGATGGTGAAGTACGGTATTTGAGTGGATGCAAGGCACGAGTTAAATCAACTATTTCTCCTTAGGTGACAGCACCTTACAGACAAAGAAATGTTTTGTCTCAGTGGATGGCTGGTCTAAGGGAGCATTCAATTACGACACACATGCGTTTTGACGATAAACAATTGGCAACTTCAAGACAGGAAGAAAGGTGTAAAAAGTCTTTAATCTCCAGTCAGTACTGCCAACCTGAAACAACATAAAATCCCTTCAGAACATCAAAATTTCTGTTTTTCAATTCAAGAGTTCCACAATGTAAATATTTTCTTTTGTCAATAATTTGAATGCTCTCCGTGTGCGTACACAATAACTATACCCTATATAACGGTTCAGACAGTCGTTTAACATCAAATGAGAACCTGGTATTACAGAACGCACAAAAGAAAATGACACCTGAAACGCAAGGGATTAAAACTCTATTCAAACCGGAAGTGATAGATATTAAGAATTTCCTGTTTTAGTGTTGATCGCCATGAAGCAAAAAGTGATAGATACCGAATAGCAATTTTCGGCAATTAAAAGTTTGAAAAGTATATTCTATTTACGACTTCATTCCTCAAGTGCAGCCGGAAGTTCTATGAACCAGTATCATTTTCTGGTTTGAATATTTGTCTTCGTATAACGAAAATGCTAGAATAGAAAAGATGGCTACTGAATATGATTTCAACGTCCCAAGAGTAAGTTCAATCTCTGATCTTGCTGCTGTATTACGAATAGAAGTTATAAATAGATTTACTACGAATTGAGTTCGCGTAAGTCTCAAGACTATTGCAGTGTCATAATGCTTCTTCGATCACAAAATTAACAATAATATCTGTTCTAGATTTGTTAGATCCGTTTAAATCCCATTCTGTACTATCTTTAAAATCATTAACTTCATATTGGCATAAAGATTCATTTCGCCACTCAGTCATAGTTACTTTTGTTATAAACGATGGCCCGAATAAAGAATCGAACCCTAGTTCGTTAGGTTAAAATATAATTACTATCGTGCTTCCTTTTTCTTCTTTTAATAATCGCAACCTGAACCCTTGTCTCTGAGGTCTTGTAAGTAAATCTTATTTACTTTTCTCTTAATTATTCAATCAATGTTGCCCATCAATTGAATTTGAATTGATTTGTGATTTGCGTCCCCTTCACCAGCAAGGCTATAACAGACGTGGACCTACACCTTAAGATGGAATCCGAACCGCATTAGCTCCTGCCGAGAATCAAAGCCATCTCATACGCCAAAGACGCGTAGGTTATCCACACAGCCACTAGGAAATTCAGTATTGCCCACGAAACGAGAAGTGTTTCCTCATCTCGTTATTTTATTTACAATTCTTGTCTCGTCTCTATTCTAACAAAACTGATCTCGTATATTTTTGTAAATTTATTACTATTATTGTTATACGAAATTTTATCTAAAGGTGATCAGAACGCTTCCCCGTCACGTCACAAAATGTCCCCGAACGGTGCGATATAACAGCTGGAGTACACTGTGTAATGTCTTGCGTATCGTTCAGCACTAATAAATGCTCTTAATTGTGTTCCTACAATCTCACTATCAGTTTCATACTATCAATCATGTAATACTAAAACAGTGTAGAGATCTTAAACATGGGTAAACTAGTGTTGCGAGAATTGTCTTGTTTCAAATTTGAAAATGCACTTTTCGTCTCGAGAGGATACGATTTCTCGTGAAAGAAGGACTCTAAATGTTACTATTTCGTCTTGTAATGTAACATTTTCTGTTTGTTTTGGTATGGTGCATAGCCGCGAAATATTCCCATTTGCACGTAGCATCCAGCAAAGCAAGCTAGATTCACGACAAACGTATCAAACCGTTCGATTATAAAATTTATGGCCAGTAAGGGGATCGAACCCATGACCTTCGCGTTATTAGCACGACGCTCTAACCAACTGAGCTAACCGGCCTGATTGCCAGTTAAAATTTACTTTCGTTTTCGTAGAAAAGTTGCTTGATTGGTCATAATTAACATCTACTTCACGCTTTGATGAGCTCAACTAAATACTATATCATCTTAATAATAATAATAATAATAATTTATTTGTACTTAACACCCGAAGGCAATTACAAAGCACAAATTGTTAATTTTATAATGGTGCAGAATGTGCTACATGTAAAGTAATTCTAACAACTAACCATTACTCTTGTTTTGTTCACGTACAGTCAATAAGTACCAGATATAATAACAATCTTTACACTTTATTAAGTAACATTTGGAGGCATTTTTGTTTAAATATTGAGCATCTTAATTGAAATATGTCCAGACCCATAGAATGTATTTTATTGCCTCTATCACATATCCTATACAACGGAGAGTTTTTTGCTAAATTTGTTTTGTTGTCAGGCATATAAAACATTTGTCTGAATCTCAGGTTTTGACGAGGACAATAGAATGGTAATTTACCTAAGAAAGACATATTATCCTCTTGGTTATCAATAAGTTTTTTCAAGTACAATACACATTGAATAAACCTTCTATCCTCCAGTGACAAAAGCTGAAACCTCCTGAGAAGTATATTGTAAGATACATAACGAGTTGGTATATTATCTATTTTATAACTAATATATTTTAACATTTTCTTTTGTACCTTTTCTATTTGTTGCTTTGGTTTTTACTAATATGGTTCCCAAATTATAGAAGCGTACTCTAATTTTGTTCTTACAAAAGAGTTATATAAAGTTAATATTGTTTTTATGTTTTTAAAATGACAGCACGATCGTTTAATAAATCCAAGCATTTTAAACGCCTCATTTGTTTTGATATCCATATGATATGTAAACTTTAGATTTGCATCAAACCATACTCCCAGATCCCTGACAACTTCTTTCCTCTCCAGTACTTGATTCCCTATAATATATTTAAATATAACAGGTTTCTTTGTGATTGAAAATGTTACAACATTGCATTTTGAAATATTGAGTTCAAAGTTGTTTCTTTGACACCATTCACTCAACCTCACCAGATCTCTCTGTAATTTTTCACAATCATCTCTTGTAGAAATTGGTTTGTATAATTTAGTATCATCAGCAAACATTAGACACGAAGAATATTGGAACTCTTCAGGTAAATCGTTTATCATAATTAAAAATAGCAAAGGCCCTAAATTGGATCCTTGTGGTACTCCAGAATATACAGAATATTGTTTAGATTTACAATTATTATATGTTACATATTGGATTCTGTTGCTTAAATATGACTTAAATAGTCAGATTAATTCATTTGAAATACCAAATCCTTTAATCTTTTTAAGAAGTATTTCGTGATTAATCAAATCAAAGGCTCGCTTAAAATCTGTATACACTACATCAATTTGAGACCTTACGGTAAGAGCTTCACTAATTGCTTGACTTATATTCAACAAATTTGTTACTGTTGATCTATTATGTCTAAAACCATATTGGGAATCAGAGAGATATCGTGAGATGTGATTAAACAGGTGTTTACAGATTACTGATTCGAATATTTTAGCTGGAGAAGAAATCAAACTTATCGGCCTATGGTCTTGTATTAATTTTACAGGATTAATTTTTGGAACTGGACATATTGCTGATATTTTAAATTTTGCAGGAAAATAACACTGAGTGATAGACAGATTAAATATGTAGGTCAATGGCTTAACAATAAATTCCTTACAACCTTTAAAAATGTAAGATGGTATACCATCATTACTAATTGACCTTTTACCTTTCATTTTGTCAATAGCTTCGATTACTTCTGTTTCAGTGATCCTATCCAGTGACATTGTATCTACAATCGAAGAAACATCATTCAGAAAAATATCTGATAGTTTAATATTAGGTATTTCAGAACTATATACTGATTGAAAATGCTTAGCAAAAGCTTCGCATTTCAATTTATTGTCAACAATTTTTTCTTTGTTATATTCAAGTACAAATTGATTTATGTTTGAAGATTTTTTCTTATTAATATAGTTCCAAAATTTCCTAGGTTCCTTTACAATTTGCTCTTCTATTGCGTTGTTATAATCACGAAAAGCTATTTCAATACTATTTTTTACTTGTGTCCTTAGTGCAACAAATTGCATGTAATCTGAGTAAAGTCTTGATTTTTTAAATTTCTTTCTATAACGTTCTTTCTTCCTTAACATTTTTATTATTTCAGGAGTAAACCAGGTTGGATATGAACGTTTCCTCTTGATATTTTTAGGTGTACATTCATTTAAAACTCCATATAATTCAGAATAGAAAAACTCGACACAATTATCAATATCCTTAATCTCATATAAGGAATCCCATTTCTTACATCTCAATAATTGATAAAGTTTCAAGAAATCACACTTACAAAAGTTGTAGACTACGTCTTCCATTTCATTTCGTGTCTTACAGTTTTTATGAAACGGAATACTAATATTCAAACATGGGTGATGACGATCTGGTTGAACAAAATGAATATCAGATTCAAGAACTTCAACGTGTAATACATTAGTAAATACAACATCTAAAATTCTATTGTTTAGATTTCTTACTTTATTGATTTGTGAGAAATTTAAAAAATTTACTTTATGTAAGACATTGTTCTCCAAATTAGGCAAATTTAAAAAATAGTTACCATCCAAATAATCTGTTAAAAGCGCCAAATTCAAATCTCCTATAATAAAAACATTTTGAGATAATGTTAGTTCATTAAATCTTTCAATATTTCGAAAAAAATTTAAATATAATTCTTCTGAACTATGTGGCGGGAAATAAACTACACAAATATATATACATGTTAAGTCTGATAACTGAATTTTAACCCACAAATCCACATTATCTGGCAATTCAAATTTTGTTATTCTTTCAGAGATATAATTATTGTGAACAGCTAAGAGAACACCACCTCCATCTTTCATATTACTACGCTCTAGGTTACGATCTTTTCTAGTAGACCAAATATTTATCGTCAAACAACTCATTATTAAATATTTCATGTCTTAGCCATGATTCAGTAATGGCAACACAATCAAAATTAAACATGGTAGAGCTTAGGTAAAATTCGTTAATTTTAGTTTTTAACCCATTCACATTCTGGTAATATATATCAAACGTACTTTTAACTACTGCCATCTTAAATTATAGCCTACATATTTCAAGATTACACTGGAATAGAATTTGGAAATCCTGGTACATCTTCTTCAGTTTTAATAATCATAACCTGGCTATTTTCGTTTTTCCTAATTAAAATTTGTCCATTGCCATTTACCCAACAGTATTTATGCTGTGTATTTCTTGCAGCTGTTCTAGCTTTCCAAAATAATTGCTTATTTTTAGGTGTTAAATTTACATTCACAAATATTCTACTATCATTACTTCCAGATACTAAATTATTACTAACTAAACCCGTATTTCTTTTAGTCAACCACATATCTCTCACTGTGCGCGTTGTAAATTGTACAATTATTGCTTTTGGTTTATTTTTACCGTTTGATAATCGGTGAACATCATCAATATCTTCCTCCCCACATTTTATTCTTAATTTTTGAGCCATGTCGATTACAACTTCCTTTAAATTTTCACCAGTACGCTCCTGTATACCATGTATTTCAATATTTTTATTACGTCCATACTGATTAAGATCATTTATTTCTACATCCTGTAATTTTAATTGCTTTTT
Source organism: Thermobia domestica (assembly GCF_964235325.1). NCBI lineage: Eukaryota > Metazoa > Arthropoda > Insecta > Zygentoma > Lepismatidae > Thermobia > Thermobia domestica. Next base: position 37,565,461 of record NC_137469.1, read on the forward strand.
CAATTCTATGTTTTCTGCTTTTAGCTTGGCTATATCCTTATCCCGTTGAATATTACCCTTAATCTCTAGTTCAAGTTTCTTCAACAATTCATCGTGTTGATTAGACATAAATTGAACACTAGCTGTTAATTGAGCTATTTGAGCACAGAGTTCCTCAAGCTTCATTCCTATATCAGAAGGATTCAAAGATTTGTCATCCAATTTTGAGGATGTACTTTTGTTAATTAGCATTGACTCAGTTGCGCTCGGTGGTACAGTTTTTGTAATTACTACCTCCCTCGGATTAGAACCACTACAATCTCTACATACCCATTCCTTTATAATACCCGTCTGCTTCATGTCCGTATATTTCTCCACAGATATTTTGTAACACACTATATGAAATAATTTATTACAATTCTTTTTTGAACACTGTAGTGCGTCATCATAGCGACTAACTTTTGAATTACAAATTGTACAAGAAGACATTGTGATCGCACTACTGTAATAAATATATTTAAATCGGGATTCAAAATGGCGTCAAAGTTTACGTTCCTGCTTATGTTCCTGCTTTGGTATCCGTTCAGTATGGTTCCTGCTTATCAAAGAATTTGGCACTAGTACTCTAATTCTCGATAACCAAATTGAACCACATATAACAGTATATTTATACTATACAGCACACTATGTTAATTATACTTATATCGGGATCCAAAATGGCGGCAAGTTTTAATAGTGGTTGCTGCTAGTCATCGCTTTAGAAATTGGCACACTAATTTTCCATAACACAGGGATTCGGAGAAACAAAAACATATAAGTAATATGTTGTATGCTATATACAGTACTAATACTGAGATTGAATCACAGAAATAGTATTTAGTAAAGGAAAATAAACTTCAGTAATGTACTAGATTAAACTTCTAGCATATAAGTCTAACTATTCAACTTACTTGTTGAAGATAATTTCACAATTGCAATAACAGACACAGCTCTGCTCAGTTGTTTGTTTACATTTGTAACTAAACGCCTAAACTGGATAATTATTCACTTCTATCACTTACAGATGGTATTATCACAATCTCTGGCTATTCATATTCATGTCGCTATCTTCAAATGAGTTGAAAAATCAGTAGAACTTTTTAAATTAAATTATTTGCAGAGAGCACTCACTCAACACATCCACCTTGCACCGCAGCTTGGTTCTTCTTCTAATCTTCACGATAAGTCATTAATTGGTATATAGCAGAAATAGTTTTTATATTATTCAACGAATCAATATTCGTATTTTTTAAATTAAAAAAAGGAAGTATACATCGCCCGGACAGGGACTTGAACCCTGGACCGTTAGGTTAAAAGCCTAACGCGCTACCGACTTTTTTTTAAACATCTTTATTTCCCAAGGTCACTTACATACCTGAAAGAAATTGGTCGTTTAGACATAAGACATAGACGGTAATTACAAGTAGAAAGTTGAAATATATACAGTGCTATAAGAACAATACAAATCACATCATCATATTACATTTTTTTGTGCTTATCAAGGTAGACAAGAATTTGTAAAATATTGACAGTATTATAAGAAATTTAGAGGTACTACAAATATGATCTTACAGATATTACACTAGTCGTATCATGTTAAAATGAGGCAGTCAAAAAGTTTGCGAAATTCTTGTGGAAAGGTACCATACCAAAAGTTTTCCATCTGGTGCGTTTTAAGAATTCATGATAATTCGTGACACTTATGTGACTGCGACTGGAATCAATATGGTATAAGGTGTGTCCTATTAGCCAAGTAACAGCATTATTGCGGGTTGGAGGGTACCAATGGTAATCAGGTAAGGTAATAATATCAGGTGTAAAATGGTGGGGAGATGTCCGACATACGATAGCAAGGAGAGCACATAGTTTTAACCACACAGACATTACTAGCTGGCAAGAGGTGTATCTGTGGATAATGGTGTCGGGGTGTCCACAATGGAAACACGCATTATGAGGTAGGCGATGAATGTCGAACAAACGTTGATTAGTAGCATGAATATCATGCACAACACTATACCATAAACTACGTACACAAGTCGGAAGAAACTTTCTATGAATATTAAACCATATGCGATTCCAGTTACAACTATTATTGTTCTGCTGTACTCGTATCATAGTTGGAGTAAAGGTCATTTTTAAAAAATACAGATAAAAATCACGAGAACAGATTTCTCTTATCTCATCATGTTTAGACAGATAACTCCAGGCTAGGACGAATTTATATACATATAAGGGTGCGTGTTGAAGGAAAGGAACATTGGGTGGATTTGGAGCAGGTAAGGTGGGCGTCCAACATTGTAGCCATTGTTGTGTATGACTATGGTCCAAATGATACAATTTATAGCTACGTAATAAAAATAACATTTTACACTTGAGTCGTACATTGATTAAAGCAAGGCCACCATTGTCTACTGGTAACACCATTACTACCTGTGGAACTCGAAAGAAAAAGCCGCACCAAATAAACCAGCCAATGAGCGATTGCACTTTTTTGGCACAGATGTCCGGAAGTGGCCATACCTGTGCTGTATACCATAATTGAGAACATATATAAGTATTCACATACCAGACTCTCTGGATTAAATTCAGCTGTCGATGACGATTTTGGAGAACAACTGTCCTGATTTTATTGATTATTGGCGTCCAGACTGTCTCAGAGTCTGGATCAAGATTACTCGTAAAATTAACACCTAAAATTTTTAATTTCGTCACAATTTCTGAATGACAGATAGTTAACCCTTTATTGACCGTTGCCCAATTATTAAAGGTTAAACTCTTCGTTTTATTGACATTAGTACTTGCTCCACTAGCATTACAATAACTATTTAAGCACTGGTGCACATAGTTTACCTGAGCAACAGTGGTACAACTGATTGAGACATCATCAGCGAAAGCAAAACAAACAATATTTTGAAAATCATGTAAATGTGAGACTGGAAAACAGGACAAATTTTGCAATAAAGGTTCAAGAACTAAGCCAAATAACAACATTGACAATGGACATCCTTGGCGGATACCTCGCTTGATAGATATGGGTGAGCTAAAGTAACCATTGATGTGAAGCTGGGATTTTGCATTGTGATATAAATTTTTAATATTAGCAATAAAACGTGAATCAAAACCAAATGCTTGTAGTACAGCATAAAGATAGTTATGCTCGACAAAATCAAAAGCATGTTTGAAATCTATAGAAGTGACACAGGCAGGGAGCTGTTGCACTTGAAAATATCCCATGATGTCTCGTAGGCTACACAGGGCATAGTAAATATTACGTTCTTTTGATAGCGCTGCCTGCTTACCACTTAAAAGTTTCTCGATAACTTTTTCCATGCGTACTTTATATATCTTAGACAATAATTTGACATCAGTATTTAACAGCGTAATGGGTCTAAAATTAGAAATATGAGCTTGGGCTCCTTTTTTCGGAACTAAAATAATGATACCATCATTTTGCATAACATTTCCAGATTGAAACATATCATTAAGTACAGCAGTGAAAGTATCTCCTACCACATCCCAATACTGTTTATAGAAGAGAAAAATGAGTCCATCCTTGCCAGGACTGCTACAATGCTTTGTAGTATTTAACACATCATAAATCTCTTGTTTAGTAATCGGGGCTAACAATTGTGCATTGTCAGCCGCTGTTAATTTACAAGATATATTGGAAAAGAAAGTGGGCCATATCTGAGTAGCAACTGGATGCAATTCAAATAGTTGTTCATAATGCTGTGTTAAACTGGACATAATATCAGGTAATGCAGTAACAACTTGGCCATTTTCTAATACAAGATGTTCCATAAAATTAGTTCTCCTTCTATTATGTTGCCGCATGATGTGGAAAAATGTAACTCGTTCATTAGACAACAATAATTTGGAATCGAATGATTTAGTGATAGTCTGTAAAGAGTCGTTTTCTAATCGAATTAATTTTGCTCTGATTTTATTAATATGCATATACGTGTGCGCAGAGGGAGGCTGTTGCCACAACTCATGTAACACTTTGTAAAGGTAGTCAATGGTATTTTTGCTGTTCTGACGGTATTCAGAATGCATCCATTGGAAAAAAGATTTAATTTTATGCTTAGCATAATGAACCCACCACAAATTTAAACTGCCAAAATATCTCTGTTGTCGACACCAGTAAGCCCATTTCTCTCGAAACAGTTCTTTAATATCATCAGATTTCAGAAGCTGTGGATTAAGTTTCCAGTTAGAGGGACCGAACGTTGGGCTCAAACCAAGGAGAGGGGGAGGAAATTTGAGTAACATACACACAGCACTATGATCACTAAACGGAGCCATAAGAACATTAATGTCACACACACGAGGTACGAGATCGAAGGAGGTATAGATCCTGTCTATGCGTGACTTCACTGATGGAGTGACATGCGTATAAATGATATCAGTTCGTTTGGACCGCCAGGTATCAACTAAACGGAATCCGTGGACCAGTCTTTCTAACGCTAAGCATTTATTAAAATAGCCAGTAGAATCGTCACGAAACAAAATGGAATTGAAATCTCCAGCAAGGATAATACTCGTATGCGGAATAGAAAACAGAGGCACGATATCAGCATTAAAAAAATTTTCACGGTCAGTTTTGTGTAGAAAACCTGACATGCAATACAAATTTACATATAGAATGTTATCGCATACAAGGCTGAGCCCATTGCCAGACGGTAAACGAGTAACGTGTTGCACATGGATTCCTTTCTTCACTAATATTGCAGTACCTCTACCACTATATCCAAGATTAACAAAACAATTATACCGATCTATGAAACTTAAATCGGCAATTTTGAGTTCTTGCAAATTGAGTATATCAAAGTCATGTAATCGTATAAAGTTATGTAACAAGCGTTGTTTCGTAGGACTAGTTATACCATTTAAATTTAAAGTACCCACTTTACGAACAGTGACAATAGGGTAAGACATACACAGCGGATAGAAAGTAAATAGAATTATTAGAGCTGCAAAATAAACAAACTGCATGCTGAGACCTGACAAACAGGAAAAAGAAAACAACAACACTATTCAGGTTGATTCTTTACACTGTCTGTTTGTAGTGAATCGTCAAGGACAGTCGAGAAGCTAGGTTGCGATGATGTAATCGAAGCACCAACAACAGGCTCACGTGAGTCACGTGTCACGACAGCCTTCCCTTTCCCTGTGTTTGTTTTGATTTTCTTGTGTGTTGACAAGGCAATCTTACCTGCTTTTTCACTTATATAAACCGTTCTCACAGTTTTGCTGCTTTCCGCATCAACTGAGTCAGATAAAGGAGGCGGAAGGTCGTGAAGTACCTTAGTAGGCGGTATCTGCGAAGCACTGGTGTTGGAAGCCTTGTCCATTGCCGACACACTTATTAACGAACACTGGTCATTGACATCAGGCACCATGGGCGGATCTCCTATATCTTCGGGGGGCGCACTAGTTATTGAATCCTGTATCCCGGTATCCGTGGGTCGATCCAGGGAAGTAGGCACAGTCAGCACTGGAAACTCATTGAGGTTCTGTAGCGATGGAGCACTGTGGGCACTGGGTAATGAGTCAGATAAGGCCGTTGTTAACGTACTGTTACCAGGTTGAAAGCTCTGATCGGTTGAGTAACGAGGAGTTTGAGGAAGAGTTTTTCCAGATAACTGGGACATATTGAGCGTCAGAGGAGCTGTACTCAAATGTTTGGCGCGCTGTAGGCGTCGGGGACAAGAACTAAACGTGTGATCGACCTGGTGGCACGCGAAGCAAGTTGGGGGTTGCCCAAAGTATATAACGCTTGTTCGATAACCTTGGATGAGTAATTTCGAAGGAATATGCTTCTTGAGTTCCATATACGCTATACGTACGCCATTAAACACAGGAAAGCGGCACTGCTCATTTTCTATCTTTTTCACACTTCCGTAATTACTGAGGGCAGAATTGAGAAAACTAACATCTAGTTCAAGGGGGAGATCTGTGATACGTACACGTGTAAGAGTATCTGAAGCATTTTGCACTGAAACAAGGCTCCGCGAGCCATCTTGATGCAAAAAGAGAAGTTCACTAGGTGCATTGACGAGAAATTGTTCAAATTTTTCCGGAGAACTAAATTTCAAGAACACGCAATATTCCTCACTGTTTAATTGAATACCATCAATCTGATTCAAATTCACATGTACCTGTTCATCCAGCCAAATATGGATATCCAAAGCAGTTGGGCGTATATGTCGTGTACTTTTATCGAATGCAAGTTTTACTGTGTTCTGACGTAAACCACGAAACATGATGCTCACCAATTCAAACAAAAAACAACAAATACTTTACAAACAATAACTATATACTCGAAAAATATCAAAGCTGTTCACTATAGCAAGATAGCACTAATCACAGTCACTTGAAATAACACTTAGCTAGCCGCACTTAACTGGCTATTCGGTAGTCACAACGAGCAGGAGCAAACGTCCGCACTCCTTCACGTCTACCGGTGAACTCACTGACTGAGCTATCCAGGCTGACACACTCTTTTCGGGATAGATAATTTCGGTGCGATGTCGTTTCTGAGTATGTAGTACAGTCGGGTGCAAAAGTTAGGGACAAAAATGAGCTTTGTATGATTTATCACTCGGAAGGTGGCATAGATTGGTGAAACTTTGAACCATACAGAGAATGTAGCTTTGCAGTATAATACCAGGTATGATCTCAATAACAATAAAGAAACATGTGATTACAAGAACAAACATGACACTTTTAAACGTATACAATAAGTAGTACCGAAGGCACTTGGTGTGCCCCTGACATCAGCAGTTAAATAATTTTTAAAACGGTGTGTGATCAGCACGGACACTAATACAAGCTCTGCAACGTGCTTCCATGCTGTTCACAAAGTGATATGGAGTTCCATTCGTTCACCAGCACTATTGATAATTGCTGGATGGCCATTGGTGTATCTGAACGTGCTGCGACCCCTCATTCAACTCACCGACTGCAAATGGTGCCACCGATGTGTATGGGTTATCGAATTACAATTCAATGGCAGTGGGCAGTCTTTTGATGGAACACCCCTCGAATTTTCCTTTTTTTCTTTTTCTTTCTTTTTAGAATTTTCGTGTATTCCTATGTTATGCAAGTAAAACGAATTCGTTTCCATAAACTCGGTGAATAGTAACAATGTTTACTCAATTTGTACTGTACAATATATTGCTATAGTGAGCCTCTGGCTATTTATAACAAAAAGTACCAATAAATTATATTAAATTAAAGTTATTACTCCCAAAGTATCTTATTCGTAAGTATGAAGTCTTATAGGTTGACTATATCATTCATCTGTCTGTCGATATATATCAGAGCTAAAACGGTAACATACCGAGATATGTCTTGTTGGAATCACTTCAGCGTCCCAAGAATAAGTTTCATTTATTCCTTTAACCCTCTGGTAAAACTAAAAATGATAGAAATTAAGTTACTTCCGATTTCAACGTTGATCAATATAGAGCAGAAACGATAACAGATAGTGAGACTGTTCCCAAGAATGTATTCTCTTTTTTTCGTTAAACCCTTGCGTTCTAGTGACATCCACGTGAATGTCAGGAAATACTCCGTTACAAAATGCCAGTGACATCGATGGGCATATTATGAAACCATATCTTTTATTAAGGATAGAATTAATCCTGCAGATGGTGAAGTACGGTATTTGAGTGGATGCAAGGCACGAGTTAATTCAACTATTTCTCCTTAGGTGACAGCACCTTACAGACAAAGAAATGTTTTGTCTCAGTGGATGGCTGGTCTAAGGGAGCATTCAATTACGACACACATGCGTTTTGACGATAAACAATTGGCAACTTCAAGACAGGAAGAAAGGTGTAAAAAAGTCTTTAATCTCCAGTCAGTACTGCCAACCTGAAGCAACATAAAATCCCTTCAGAACATCAAAATTTCTGTTTTTCAATTCAAGTGTTCCACAATGTAAATATTTTCTTTTATCAATAATTTGAATGCTCTCCGTGTGCGTACACAATAACTATACCCTATATAACGGTTTAGACAGTCGTTTAACATCAATTGAGAACCTGGTATTACAGAACGCACAAAGGAAAATGACACCTGAAACGCAAGGGATTAAAACTCTATTCAAACCGGAAGTGATAGATATTAAGAATTTCCTGTTTTAGTGTTGATCGCCATGAAGCAAAAAGTGATAGATACCGAATAGCAATTTTCGGCAATTAAAAGTCTGAAAAGTATATTCTATTTACGACTTCATTCCTCAAGTGCAGCCGGAAGTTCTATGAACCAGTATCATTTTCTGGTTTGAATATTTGTCTTCGTATAACGAAAATGCTAGAATAGAAAAGATGGCTACTGAATATGATTTCAACGTCCCAAGAGTAAGTTTAATCTCTGATCTTGCTGCTGTATTACGAATAGAAGTTATAAATAGATTTACTACGAATTGAGTTCGCGTAAGTCTCAAGTCTATTGCAGTGTCATAATGCTTCTTCGATCACAAAATTAACAATAATATCTGTTCTAGATTTGTTAGATCCGTTTAAATCCCATTCTGTACTATCTTTAAAATCATTAACTTCATATTGGCATAAAGATTCATTTCGTCACTCAGTCATAGTTACTTTTGCTATAAACGATGGCCCGAATAAGGAATCGAACCCTAGTTCGTTAGGTTAAAATATAACTACTATCGTGCTTCCTTTTTCTTCTTTTAATAATCGCAACCTGAACCCTTGTCTCTGAGGTTTTGTAAGTAAATCTTATTTACTTTTCTCTTAATTATTCAATCAATGTTGCCCATCAATTGAATTTGAATTGATTTGTGATTTGCGTCCCCTTCACCAGCAAGGCTATAACAGACGTGGACCTACACCTTAAGATGGAATCCGAACCGCATTAGCTCCTGCCGAGAATCAAACCCATCTCATACGCCAAAGACGCGTAGGTTATCCACACAGCCACTAGGAAATCCAGTATTGCCCACGAAACGAGAAGTGTTTTCTCATCTCGTTATTTAATTTACAATTCTTGTCTCGTCTCTATTCTAACAAAACTTATCTCGTATATTTTTGTAAATTTATTACTATTATTGTTATACGAAATTTTATCTAAAGGTGATCAGAACGCTTCCCCGTCACGTCACAAAATGTTCCCGAACGGTGTGATATAACAGCTGGAGTACACTCTGTATTGTCTTGCGTATCGTTCAGCACTAATAAATGCTCTTAATTGTGTTCCTACAATCTCACTATCAGTTTCATACAATCAATCTGTAATACAAAAACAGTGTAGAGATCTAAGACATGGGTAAACTAGTGTTACGAGAATTGTCTTGTTTCAAATTTGAAAATGCACCTATCGTCTCGAAAGGATACGAGATCTCGTGAAAGAAGGACTCTAAATGTTACTATTTCGTCTTGTAATGTAACATTTTCTGTTTGTTTTGGTATGGTGCATAGCCGCGAAATATTCCCATTTGCATGTAGCATCCAGAAAAGCAAGCTAGACTCACGACAAACGTATCAAACCATTCGATTATAAAATTTATGGCCAGTAAGGGAATCGAACCCATGATCTTTGTGTTATTAGCACGACGCTCTAACCAACTGAGCTAAGCGGCCTAATTGCCAATTAAAATTTATTTTTGTTTTCGTAGTAAAATTGCTTGATTGGTCATAATTAACATCTACTTTACGCTTTGATGAGCTCAACTAAATACTATATCATCTTCACGATTAATCATTAATTGGTATATAGCAGAAATAGTTTTTATATTATTCAACGAATCAATATTCGTATTTTTTAAATTAAAAAAGGAAGTATACATCGCCCGGACAGGGACTTGAACCCTGGACCGCTAGGTTAAAAGCCTAACGCTCTACCGACTGAGCTATCCGGGCTGACACACTCTTTTCGGGATAGATAATTTCGGTGCGATGTCGTTTCTGAGTATGTAGTACAGTCGGTTGGAAAAGTTAGGGACAAAAGTGAGATTTGTATGATTTATCACTCGGAAAGTGGCATAGATTGGTGAAACTTTGAACCATTCAGAGAATATAGCTTTGCAGTATAATACCAGGTAGGATCTCAATAACAATAAAGAAACATGTGATTACAAGAACAAACATGACACTTTTAAACGTATACAATAAGTAATACCGAAGGCACTTGGTGTGCCCCTGACATCAGTTGTTAAATAATTTTTAAAACGGTGTGTGATCAGCACGGACAGTAATACAAGCTCTGCAACGTGCTTCCATGCTGTTCACAAAGTGATATGGAGTTCCATTCGTTCACCAGCACTATTGATAATTGCTGGATGGCCATTGGTGTATCTGAACGTGCTGCGACCCCTCATTCAACTCACCGACTGCAAATGGTGCCACCGATGTGTGTGGGTTATCGAATTACAATTCAATGGCAGTGGACAGTCTTTTGATGGAACACCCCTCGAATTTTCCTTTTTTTCTTTTTCTTTCTTTTTAGAATTTTCGTGTATTCCTATGTTATGCAAGTAAAACGAATTCGTTTCCATAAACTCGGTGAATAGTAACAGTGTTTACTCAATTTGTACCGTACAATATATTGCTATAGTGAGCCTCTGGCTATTTATAACAAAAAGTACCAATAAATTATATTAAATTAAAGTTATTACTCCCAAAGTATCTTATTCGTAAGTATGAAGTCTTATAGGTTGACTATATCATTCATCTGTCTGTCTAAATATATCAGAGCTAAAACGGTAACATACCGAGATATGTCTTGTTGGAATCACTTCAGCGTCCCAAGAATAAGTTTCATTTATTCCTTTAACCCTCTGGTAAAACTAAAAATGATAGAAATTAAGTTACTTCCGATTTCAACGTTGATCAATATAGAGCAGAAACGATAACAGATAGTGAGACTGTTCCCAAGAATGGATTCTCTTTCTTTCGTTAAACCCTTGCGTTCTAGTGACATCCACGTGAATGTCAGGAAATACTCCGTTACAAAATACCAGTGACACCGATGGGCATATCATGAAAACATATCTTTTATTAAGGATAGAATTAATCCTGCAGATGGTGAAGTACGGTATTTGAGTGGATGCAAGGCACGAGTTAATTCAACTATTTCTCCTTAGGTGACAGCACCTTACAGACAAAGAAATGTTTTGTCTCAGTGGATGGCTGGTCTAAGGGAGCATTCAATTACGACACACATGCGTTTTGACGATAAACAATTGGCAACTTCAAGACAGGAAGAAAGGTGTAAAAAGTCTTTAATCTCCAGTCAGTACTGCCAACCTGAAGCAACATAAAATCCCTTCAGAACATCAAAATTTCTGTTTTTCAATTCAAGTGTTCCACAATGTAAATATTTTCTTTTATCAATAATTTGAATGCTCTCCGTGTGCGTACACAATAACTATACCCTATATAACGGTTTAGACAGTCGTTTAACATCAAATGAGAACCTGGTATTACAGAACGCACAAAAGAAAATGACACCTGAAACGCAAGGGATTAAAACTCTATTCAAACCGGAAGTGATAGATATTAAGAATTTCCTGTTTTAGTGTTGATCGCCATGAAGCAAAAAGTGATAGATACCGAATACCAATTTTCGGCAATTAAAAGTTTGAAAAGTATATTCTATTTACGACTTCATTCCTCAAGTGCAGCCGGAAGTTCTATGAACCAGTATCATTTTCTGGTTTGAATATTTGTCTTCGTATAACGAAAATGCTAGAATAGAAAAGATGGCTACTGAATATGATTTCAACGTCCCAAGAGTAAGTTTAATCTCTGATCTTGCTGCTGTATTACGAATAGAAGTTATAAATTGATTTACTACGAATTGAGTTCGCGTAAGTCTCAGGACTATTGCAGTGTCATAATGCTTCTTCGATCACAAAATTAACAATAATATCTGTTCTAGATTTGTTAGATCCGTTTAAATCCCATTCTGTACTATCTTTAAAATCATTAACTTCATATTGGCATAAAGATTCATTTCGTCACTCAGTCATAGTTACTTTTGTTATAAACGATGGCCCGAATAAGGAATCGAACCCTAGTTCGTTAGGTTAAAATATAACTACTATCGTGCTTCCTTTTTCTTTTTTAATAATCGCAACCTGAACACTTGTCCCTGAGGTCTTGTAAGTAAATCTTATTTACTTTTCTCATAATTATTCAACCAATGTTGCCCATCAATTGAATTTGAATTGATTTGTGATTTGCGTCTCCTCCACCAGCAAGGCTATAACAGACGTGGACCTACACCTTAAGATGCAATCCGAACCGCAATAGCTCCTGCCGATTATCAAACCCGTCTCATACGCCAAAGACGCGTAGGTTGTCCACACAGCCACTAGGAAATTCAGTATTGCCCACGAAACGAGAAGTGTTTCCTCATCTCGTTATTTTATTTACAATTCTTGTCTCGTCTCTATTCTAACAAAACTTATCTCGTATATTTTTGTATTTTTATTACTATTATTGTTATACGAAATTTTATCTAAAGGTGATCAGAACGCTTCCCCGTCACGTCACAAAATGTCCCCGAACGGTGTGATATAACAGCTGGAGTACACTGTGTAATGTCTTGCGTATCGTTCAGCACTAATAAATGCTCTTAATTGTGTTCCTACAATCTCACTATCAGTTTCATACTATCAATCATGTAATACTAAAACAGTGTAGAGATCTTAAACATGGGTAAACTAGTGTTGCGAGAATTGTCTTGTTTCAAATTTGAAAATGCACTTTTCGTCTCGAGAGGATACGATTTCTCGTGAAAGAAGGACTCTAAATGTTACTATTTCGTCTTGTAATGTAACATTTTCTGTTTGTTTTGGTATGGTGCATAGCCGCGAAATATTCCCATTTGCACGTAGCATCCAGCAAAGCAAGCTAGATTCACGACAAACGTATCAAACCGTTCGATTATAAAATTTATGGCCAGTAAGGGGATCGAACCCATGACCTTCGCGTTATTAGCACGACGCTCTAACCAACTGAGCTAACCGGCTTGATTGCCAGTTGAAATTTATTTTCGTTTTCGTAGGAAAATTGCTTGATTGGTCATAATTAACATCTACTTCACGCTTTGATGAGCTCAACTAAATACTATATCATCTTCACGATTAGTCATTAATTGGTATATAGCAGAAATAGTGTTTATATTATTCAACGAATCAATATTCGTATTTTTTAAATTAAAAAAAGGAAGTATACATCGCCCAGACAGGGACTTGAACCCTGGACCGCTAGGTTAAAAGCCTAACGCTCTACCGACTGAGCTATCCGGGCTGACACACTCTTTTCGGGATAGATAATTTCGGTGCGCTGTCGTTTCTGAGTATGTAGTACAGTCGGTTGGAAAAGTTAGGGACAAAAGTGAGATTTGTATGATTTATCACTCGGAAAGTGGCATAGATTGGTGAAACTTTGAACCATACAGAGAATGTAGCTTTGCAGTATAATACCAGGTATGATCTCAATAACAATAAAGAAACATGTGATTACAAGAACAAACATGACACTTTTAAACGTATACAATAAGTAATACCGAAGGCACTTGGTGTGCCCCTGACGTCAGTTGTTAAATAATTTTTAAAACGGTGTGTGATCAGCACGGACAGTAATACAAGCTCTGCAACGTGCTTCCATGCTGTTCACAAAGTGATATGGAGTTCCATTCGTTCACCAGCACTATTGATAATTGCTGGATGGCCATTGGTGTATCTGAACGTGCTGCGACCCCTCATTCAACTCACCGACTGCAAATGGTGCCACCGATGTGTGTGGGTTATCGAATTACAATTCAATGGCAGTGGACAGTCTTTTGATGGAACACCCCTCGAATTTTCCTTTTTTTCTTTTTCTTTCTTTTTAGAATTTTCGTGTATTCCTATGTTATGCAAGTAAAACGAATTCGTTTCAATAAACTCGGTGAATAGTAACAGTGTTTACTCAATTTGTACTGTACAATATATTGCTATAGTGAGCCTCTGGCTATTTATAACAAAAAGTACCAATAAATTATATTAAATTAAAGTTATTACTCCCAAAGTATCTTATTCGTAAGTATGAAGTCTTATAGGTTGACTATATCATTCATCTGTCTGTCTAAATATATCAGAGCTAAAACGGTAACATACCGAGATATGTCTTGTTGGAATCACTTCAGCGTCCCAAGAATAAGTTTCATTTATTCCTTTAACCCTCTGGTAAAACTAAAAATGATAGAAATTAAGTTACTTCCGATTTCAACGTTGATCAATATAGAGCAGAAACGATAACAGATAGTGAGACTGTTCCCAAGAATGGATTCTCTTTCTTTCGTTAAACCCTTGCGTTCTAGTGACATCCACGTGAATGTCAGGAAATACTCCGTTACAAAATGCCAGTGACATCGATGGGCATATTATGAAACCATATCTTTTATTAAGGATAGAATTAATCCTGCAGATGGTGAAGTACGGTATTTGAGTGGATGCAAGGCACGAGTTAATTCAACTATTTCTCCTTAGGTGACAGCACCTTACAGACAAAGAAATGTTTTGTCTCAGTGGATGGCTGGTCTAAGGGAGCATTCAATTACGACACACATGCGTTTTGACGATAAACAATTGGCAACTTCAAGACAGGAAGAAAGGTGTAAAAAGTCTTTAATCTCCATTCAGTACTGCCAACCTGAAGCAACATAAAATCCCTTCAGAACATCAACATTTCTGTTTTTCAATTCAAGTGTTCCACAATGTAAATATTTTCTTTTATCAATAATTTGAATGCTCTCCGTGTGCGTACACAATAACTATACCCTATATAACGGTTTAGACAGTCGTTTAACATCAATTGAGAACCTGGTATTACAGAACGCACAAACGAAAATGACACCTGAAACGCAAGGGATTAAAACTCTATTCAAACCGGAAGTAATAGATATTAAGAATTTCCTGTTTTAGTGTTGATCGCCATGAAGCAAAAAGTGATAGATACCGAATAGCAATTTTCGGCAATTAAAAGTTTGAAAAGTATATTCTATTTACGACTTCATTCCTCAAGTGCAGCCGGAAGTTCTATGAACCAGTATCATTTTCTGGTTTGAATATTTGTCTTCGTATAACGAAAATGCTAGAATAGAAAAGATGGCTACTGAATATGATTTCAACGTCCCAAGAGTAAGTTTAATCTCTGATCTTGCTGCTGTATTACGAATAGAAGTTATAAATTGATTTACTACGAATTGAGTTCGCGTAAGTCTCAGGACTATTGCAGTGTCATAATGCTTCTTCGATCACAAAATTAACAATAATATCTGTTCTAGATTTGTTAGATCCGTTTAAATCCCATTCTGTACTATCTTTAAAATCATTAACTTCATATTGGCATAAAGATTCATTTCGTCACTCAGTCATAGTTACTTTTGTTATAAACGATGGCCCGAATAAGGAATCGAACCCTAGTTCGTTAGGTTAAAATATAACTACTATCGTGCTTCCTTTTTCTTTTTTAATAATCGCAACCTGAACACTTGTCCCTGAGGTCTTGTAAGTAAATCTTATTTACTTTTCTCATAATTATTCAACCAATGTTGCCCATCAATTGAATTTGAATTGATTTGTGATTTGCGTCTCCTCCACCAGCAAGGCTATAACAGACGTGGACCTACACCTTAAGATGCAATCCGAACCGCATTAGCTCCTGCCGATTATCAAACCCGTCTCATACGCCAAAGACGCGTAGGTTGTCCACACAGCCACTAGGAAATTCAGTATTGCCCACGAAACGAGAAGTGTTTCCTCATCTCGTTATTTTATTTACAATTCTTGTCTCGTCTCTATTCTAACAAAACTTATCTCGTATATTTTTGTATTTTTATTACTATTATTGTTATACGAAATTTTATCTAAAGGTGATCAGAACGCTTCCCCGTCACGTCACAAAATGTCCCCGAACGGTGTGATATAACAGCTGGAGTACACTGTGTAATGTCTTGCGTATCGTTCAGCACTAATAAATGCTCTTAATTGTGTTCCTACAATCTCACTATCAGTTTCATACTATCAATCATGTAATACTAAAACAGTGTAGAGATCTTAAACATGGGTAAACTAGTGTTGCGAGAATTGTCTTGTTTCAAATTTGAAAATGCACTTTTCGTCTCGAGAGGATACGATTTCTCGTGAAAGAAGGACTCTAAATGTTACTATTTCGTCTTGTAATGTAACATTTTCTGTTTGTTTTGGTATGGTGCATAGCCGCGAAATATTCCCATTTGCACGTAGCATCCAGCAAAGCAAGCTAGATTCACGACAAACGTATCAAACCGTTCGATTATAAAATTTATGGCCAGTAAGGGGATCGAACCCATGACCTTCGCGTTATTAGCACGACGCTCTAACCAACTGAGCTAACCGGCTTGATTGCCAGTTGAAATTTATTTTCGTTTTCGTAGGAAAATTGCTTGATTGGTCATAATTAACATCTACTTCACGCTTTGATGAGCTCAACTAAATACTATATCATCTTCACGATTAGTCATTAATTGGTATATAGCAGAAATAGTGTTTATATTATTCAACGAATCAATATTCGTATTTTTTAAATTAAAAAAAGGAAGTATACATCGCCCAGACAGGGACTTGAACCCTGGACCGCTAGGTTAAAAGCCTAACGCTCTACCGACTGAGCTATCCGGGCTGACACACTCTTTTCGGGATAGATAATTTCGGTGCGCTGTCGTTTCTGAGTATGTAGTACAGTCGGTTGGAAAAGTTAGGGACAAAAGTGAGATTTGTATGATTTATCACTCGGAAAGTGGCATAGATTGGTGAAACTTTGAACCATACAGAGAATGTAGCTTTGCAGTATAATACCAGGTATGATCTCAATAACAATAAAGAAACATGTGATTACAAGAACAAACATGACACTTTTAAACGTATACAATAAGTAATACCGAAGGCACTTGGTGTGCCCCTGACGTCAGTTGTTAAATAATTTTTAAAACGGTGTGTGATCAGCACGGACAGTAATACAAGCTCTGCAACGTGCTTCCATGCTGTTCACAAAGTGATATGGAGTTCCATTCGTTCACCAGCACTATTGATAATTGCTGGATGGCCATTGGTGTATCTGAACGTGCTGCGACCCCTCATTCAACTCACCGACTGCAAATGGTGCCACCGATGTGTGTGGGTTATCGAATTACAATTCAATGGCAGTGGACAGTCTTTTGATGGAACACCCCTCGAATTTTCCTTTTTTTCTTTTTCTTTCTTTTTAGAATTTTCGTGTATTCCTATGTTATGCAAGTAAAACGAATTCGTTTCAATAAACTCGGTGAATAGTAACAGTGTTTACTCAATTTGTACTGTACAATATATTGCTATAGTGAGCCTCTGGCTATTTATAACAAAAAGTACCAATAAATTATATTAAATTAAAGTTATTACTCCCAAAGTATCTTATTCGTAAGTATGAAGTCTTATAGGTTGACTATATCATTCATCTGTCTGTCTAAATATATCAGAGCTAAAACGGTAACATACCGAGATATGTCTTGTTGGAATCACTTCAGCGTCCCAAGAATAAGTTTCATTTATTCCTTTAACCCTCTGGTAAAACTAAAAATGATAGAAATTAAGTTACTTCCGATTTCAACGTTGATCAATATAGAGCAGAAACGATAACAGATAGTGAGACTGTTCCCAAGAATGGATTCTCTTTCTTTCGTTAAACCCTTGCGTTCTAGTGACATCCACGTGAATGTCAGGAAATACTCCGTTACAAAATGCCAGTGACATCGATGGGCATATTATGAAACCATATCTTTTATTAAGGATAGAATTAATCCTGCAGATGGTGAAGTACGGTATTTGAGTGGATGCAAGGCACGAGTTAATTCAACTATTTCTCCTTAGGTGACAGCACCTTACAGACAAAGAAATGTTTTGTCTCAGTGGATGGCTGGTCTAAGGGAGCATTCAATTACGACACACATGCGTTTTGACGATAAACAATTGGCAACTTCAAGACAGGAAGAAAGGTGTAAAAAGTCTTTAATCTCCATTCAGTACTGCCAACCTGAAGCAACATAAAATCCCTTCAGAACATCAACATTTCTGTTTTTCAATTCAAGTGTTCCACAATGTAAATATTTTCTTTTATCAATAATTTGAATGCTCTCCGTGTGCGTACACAATAACTATACCCTATATAACGGTTTAGACAGTCGTTTAACATCAATTGAGAACCTGGTATTACAGAACGCACAAACGAAAATGACACCTGAAACGCAAGGGATTAAAACTCTATTCAAACCGGAAGTAATAGATATTAAGAATTTCCTGTTTTAGTGTTGATCGCCATGAAGCAAAAAGTGATAGATACCGAATAGCAATTTTCGGCAATTAAAAGTTTGAAAAGTATATTCTATTTACGACTTCATTCCTCAAGTGCAGCCGGAAGTTCTATGAACCAGTATCATTTTCTGGTTTGAATATTTGTCTTCGTATAACGAAAATGCTAGAATAGAAAAGATGGCTACTGAATATGATTTCAACGTCCCAAGAGTAAGTTTAATCTCTGATCTTGCTGCTGTATTACGAATAGAAGTTATAAATTGATTTACTACGAATTGAGTTCGCGTAAGTCTCAGGACTATTGCAGTGTCATAATGCTTCTTCGATCACAAAATTAACAATAATATCTGTTCTAGATTTGTTAGATCCGTTTAAATCCCATTCTGTACTATCTTTAAAATCATTAACTTCATATTGGCATAAAGATTCATTTCGTCACTCAGTCATAGTTACTTTTGTTATAAACGATGGCCCGAATAAGGAATCGAACCCTAGTTCGTTAGGTTAAAATATAACTACTATCGTGCTTCCTTTTTCTTTTTTAATAATCGCAACCTGAACACTTGTCCCTGAGGTCTTGTAAGTAAATCTTATTTACTTTTCTCATAATTATTCAACCAATGTTGCCCATCAATTGAATTTGAATTGATTTGTGATTTGCGTCTCCTCCACCAGCAAGGCTATAACAGACGTGGACCTACACCTTAAGATGCAATCCGAACCGCATTAGCTCCTGCCGATTATCAAACCCGTCTCATACGCCAAAGACGCGTAGGTTGTCCACACAGCCACTAGGAAATTCAGTATTGCCCACGAAACGAGAAGTGTTTCCTCATCTCGTTATTTTATTTACAATTCTTGTCTCGTCTCTATTCTAACAAAACTTATCTCGTATATTTTTGTATTTTTATTACTATTATTGTTATACGAAATTTTATCTAAAGGTGATCAGAACGCTTCCCCGTCACGTCACAAAATGTCCCCGAACGGTGTGATATAACAGCTGGAGTACACTGTGTAATGTCTTGCGTATCGTTCAGCACTAATAAATGCTCTTAATTGTGTTCCTACAATCTCACTATCAGTTTCATACTATCAATCATGTAATACTAAAACAGTGTAGAGATCTTAAACATGGGTAAACTAGTGTTGCGAGAATTGTCTTGTTTCAAATTTGAAAATGCACTTTTCGTCTCGAGAGGATACGATTTCTCGTGAAAGAAGGACTCTAAATGTTACTATTTCGTCTTGTAATGTAACATTTTCTGTTTGTTTTGGTATGGTGCATAGCCGCGAAATATTCCCATTTGCACGTAGCATCCAGCAAAGCAAGCTAGATTCACGACAAACGTATCAAACCGTTCGATTATAAAATTTATGGCCAGTAAGGGGATCGAACCCATGACCTTCGCGTTATTAGCACGACGCTCTAACCAACTGAGCTAACCGGCTTGATTGCCAGTTGAAATTTATTTTCGTTTTCGTAGGAAAATTGCTTGATTGGTCATAATTAACATCTACTTCACGCTTTGATGAGCTCAACTAAATACTATATCATCTTCACGATTAGTCATTAATTGGTATATAGCAGAAATAGTGTTTATATTATTCAACGAATCAATATTCGTATTTTTTAAATTAAAAAAAGGAAGTATACATCGCCCAGACAGGGACTTGAACCCTGGACCGCTAGGTTAAAAGCCTAACGCTCTACCGACTGAGCTATCCGGGCTGACACACTCTTTTCGGGATAGATAATTTCGGTGCGATGTCGTTTCTGAGTATGTAGTACAGTCGGTTGGAAAAGTTAGGGACAAAAGTGAGATTTGTATGATTTATCACTCGGAAAGTGGCATAGATTGGTGAAACTTTGAACCATACAGAGAATGTAGCTTTGCAGTATAATACCAGGTATGATCTCAATAACAATAAAGAAACATGTGATTACAAGAACAAACATGACACTTTTAAACGTATACAATAAGTAATACCGAAGGCACTTGGTGTGCCCCTGACGTCAGTTGTTAAATAATTTTTAAAACGGTGTGTGATCAGCACGGACAGTAATACAAGCTCTGCAACGTGCTTCCATGCTGTTCACAAAGTGATATGGAGTTCCATTCGTTCACCAGCACTATTGATAATTGCTGGATGGCCATTGGTGTATCTGAACGTGCTGCGACCCCTCATTCAACTCACCGACTGCAAATGGTGCCACCGATGTGTGTGGGTTATCGAATTACAATTCAATGGCAGTGGACAGTCTTTTGATGGAACACCCCTCGAATTTTCCTTTTTTTCTTTTTCTTTCTTTTTAGAATTTTCGTGTATTCCTATGTTATGCAAGTAAAACGAATTCGTTTCCATAAACTCGGTGAATAGTAACAGTGTTTACTCAATTTGTACTGTACAATATATTGCTATAGTGAGCCTCTGGCTATTTATAACAAAAAGTACCAATAAATTATATTAAATTAAAGTTATTACTCCCAAAGTATCTTATTCGTAAGTATGAAGTCTTATAGGTTGACTATATCATTCATCTGTCTGTCTAAATATATCAGAGCTAAAACGGTAACATACCGAGATATGTCTTGTTGGAATCACTTCAGCGTCCCAAGAATAAGTTTCATTTATTCCTTTAACCCTCTGGTAAAACTAAAAATGATAGAAATTAAGTTACTTCCGATTTCAACGTTGATCAATATAGAGCAGAAACGATAACAGATAGTGAGACTGTTCCCAAGAATGGATTCTCTTTCTTTCGTTAAACCCTTGCGTTCTAGTGACATCCACGTGAATGTCAGGAAATACTCCGTTACAAAATGCCAGTGACATCGATGGGCATATTATGAAACCATATCTTTTATTAAGGATAGAATTAATCCTGCAGATGGTGAAGTACGGTATTTGAGTGGATGCAAGGCACGAGTTAATTCAACTATTTCTCCTTAGGTGACAGCACCTTACAGACAAAGAAATGTTTTGTCTCAGTGGATGGCTGGTCTAAGGGAGCATTCAATTACGACACACATGCGTTTTGACGATAAACAATTGGCAACTTCAAGACAGGAAGAAAGGTGTAAAAAGTCTTTAATCTCCATTCAGTACTGCCAACCTGAAGCAACATAAAATCCCTTCAGAACATCAACATTTCTGTTTTTCAATTCAAGTGTTCCACAATGTAAATATTTTCTTTTATCAATAATTTGAATGCTCTCCGTGTGCGTACACAATAACTATACCCTATATAACGGTTTAGACAGTCGTTTAACATCAATTGAGAACCTGGTATTACAGAACGCACAAACGAAAATGACACCTGAAACGCAAGGGATTAAAACTCTATTCAAACCGGAAGTAATAGATATTAAGAATTTCCTGTTTTAGTGTTGATCGCCATGAAGCAAAAAGTGATAGATACCGAATAGCAATTTTCGGCAATTAAAAGTTTGAAAAGTATATTCTATTTACGACTTCATTCCTCAAGTGCAGCCGGAAGTTCTATGAACCAGTATCATTTTCTGGTTTGAATATTTGTCTTCGTATAACGAAAATGCTAGAATAGAAAAATGGCTACTGAATATGATTTCAACGTCCCAAGAGTAAGTTCAATCTCTGATCTTGCTGCTGTATTACGAATAGAAGTTATAAATAGATCTACTACGAATTGAGTTCGCGTAAGTCTCTAGTCTATTGCAGTGTCATAATGCTTCTTCAATCAGAAAATTAACAATAATATCTGTTCTAGATTTGTTAGATCCGTTTAAATCCCATTCTGTACTATCTTTAAAATCATTAACTTCATATTGGCATAAAGATTCATTTCGTCACTCAGTCATAGTTACTTTTGTTATAAACGATGGCCCGAATAAAGAATCGAACCCTAGTTCGTTAGGTTAAAATATAATTACTATCGTGCTTCCTTTTTCTTCTTTTAATAATCGCAACCTGAACCCTTGTCTCTGAGGTCTTGTAAGTGAATCTTATTTACTTTTCTCTTAATTATTCAATCAATGTTGCCCATCAATTGAATTTGAATTGATTTGTGATTTGCGTCCCCTTCACCAGCAAGGCTATAACAGACGTGGACCTACACCTTAAGATGGAATCCGAACCGCATTAGCTCCTGCCGAGAATCAAACCCATCTCATACGCCAAAGATGCGTAGATTATCCACACAGCCACTAGGAAATTCAGTATTGCCCACGAAACGAGAAGTGTTTCCTCATCTCGTTATTTTATTTACAATTCTTGTGTCGTCTCTATTCTAACAAAACTTATCTCGTATATTTTTGTAAATTTATTACTATTATTGTTATACGAAATTTTATCTAAAGGTGATCAGAACGCTTCCCCGTCACGTCACAAAATGTCCCCGAACGGTGTGATATAACAGCTGGAGTACACTGTGTAATGTCTTGCGTATCGTTCAGCACTAATAAATGCTCTTAATTGTGTTCCTACAATCTCACTATCAGTTTCATACTATCAATCATGTAATACTAAAACAGTGTAGAGATCTTAAACATGGGTAAACTAGTGTTGCGAGAATTGTGTTGTTTCAAATTTGAAAATGCACTTTTCGTCTCGAGAGGATACGATTTCTCGTGAAAGAAGGACTCTAAATGTTACTATTTCGTCTTGTAATGTAACATTTTCTGTTTGTTTTGGTATGGTGCATAGCCGCGAAATATTCCCATTTGCATGTAGCATCCAGAAAAGCAAGCTAGACTCACGACAAACGTATCAAACCGTTCGAATATAAAATTTATGGCCAGTAAGGGAATCGAACCCATGCTCTTCGTGTTATTAACACGACGCTCTAACCAGCTGAGCTAACCGGCCTAATTGCCAGTTAAAATTTATTTTTGTTTTCGTAGGAAAATTGCTTGATTGGTCATAATTAACATCTACTTTACGCTTTGATGAGCTCAACTAAATACTATATCATCTTCACGATTAATCATTAATTGGTATATAGCAGAAATAGTTTTTATATTATTCAACGAATCAATATTCGTATTTTTTAAATTAAAAAAAGGAAGTATACATCGCCCGGACAGGGACTTAAACCCTGGACCGTTAGGTTAAAAGCCTAACGCTCTACCGACTGAGCTATCCGGGCTTTTTTTTTCATTTTCTTTATTACAGTAGAGTTACAGATAAATCATAAAGTACAGTCAGATTACATGAGTATCAGAGAACAGTTCCTTGTTTTCTATTAGTAGAGTGACAGAGATCAGAATGCACGATTACATAGTGGTAGAACGTCCAAAGTCAGGGCGTTAGTTATAAGCTTGAACAAGAGCTACATCGAGGAAATGTGCAAATAGGGTTTTTCGTCTGGTTGGTGGAAAATGTCTATATCTGGTATACAAGTAATCCTGGTATTCGGTGATACGGCGTAACTCAGGAGTAAAGATATAATGAACAGTACTCGATATTAACCACAGCACTGAGTTGTGTTTAGCGCTGGGAAAGAGACGGAAATCAGGAAATAAGACGAGATCACTGGTAACAGAAGCTGGCACTGTACGGCAAATAGTACTGATCATTCGTTGAAACTTCGCCCAAATATGAGCTGCATTACAACAAATTGTTAATCGATGTTCCACGTCATCGACACGACCACATTTGATACAAAGGGCACTGTCACTGAAATGTAAGCGATGTCGTTTAGCACGAGTGTCCACAAGGTTGTTCACCACAGCGTACCAACTCGAGATTGTCGGTCCAGAAAGGTGAGACGCAAAGATATTACTCCATACTCTCGTCCATTGTCGTGCGGGGTGCTTTTCGTAGAGGCGATGAGGAGGGAGAGAAAGTTGGCTAAGTAAATACTGGTACAAGTCTTTCACTGAACTAGGCAACGCAGCCGTCAGACTGGCAGTCATATAAGCATAGGAACAAATAACATCACTATAATACCAATAAACATCAGGAATATGGCAGACATTAAGGGGAAATGTATATGAGACAGTGTCATGACAGTAAGAAAGAAGGGCATGGCTGATTCCCGTAAGGCTGGTTGTAAGGCTCTGGAAGCCTCGGAGCAGAAACAAAGCCCGAGCTTTTAGTCCGACGTGGATAAGGTTGAGACCACCAGCTTTTGGTGAGAGGCATGTGAAGGGATACTTAACTCTAAAGACGTGACCATGCCAAAGAAACCAATTAACAACACTCGTAATACGTTGAGCAATATCACTGGGCATAGGAAGCAGCTGACACACATACCACAATTTGGATAGAGCATAAGTATTCAGAAAGTATATCCGAGACAATAAGCACAGCTGGCGTGAACGATGAGACTGGAGAATATGCCGGATGCTGTTTACGAGTATCTTATAGTTCACATGGACTGTTTCAGAAATGGTAGAGGAAAATGTGATGCCCAAGATTTTTAACTGAGGCACTACGTTAGTGATAGGTGGATACTCAGAAGAAGCTTGTGTGCCAAGAACCAAAAGCTTAGTTTTCGACTGATTGATCTGAGCGCCAGATAAGGCGGTGTATTCCATCAAACAGGTATCAAGGGTGCGAATATCACTGCAATCGTGGATGAAAACTGTCACATCATCGGCATAACTGCAGACTCGTAAGGTATGACCATGAAAGGAAAGGCCGGAGAGACGAGCATGAATACTATAAAGAAGAGGGCAAAGAGAAATGGCGAACAAGCTCATACTCAAGGGGCACCCTTGACGCACACTTCGTTTGATACGCACAGGCTCAGTGAGAAATCCATTGATTTTAAGTTTACTTTGATCATTGTCGTACAAGATACGAATCCAGCGAATGAACTGCTCCCCGAGACCTAAGGTGGAGAGTATACGCCACAAGTAATCATGGCGGACGCGGTCAAAGGCTTGATGGAAATCAAGTGACAGGAGAGCATGACAGGCAGAAGAGTCTTCAAGGGTAGCAATAACGTCACGAATGCACTGTAAAAGATGGTAGATCTTCTTGTTTTCAACACATGCATATTGGTGAGGACCCACTAACTTGGCTAAATAGGGGCGTAAGCGGTTGTTCAAGCAGCGAGCGAGAATCTTGTAGTCAAAGTTCAGCAAGGTGATTGGCCTGTAATGGGAAACGGTAGTAGGATGTGATTGCTTCGGTAAAAAGATAGTCACGCCAGCCGCTTTATACGGGGTCCTTGCAGCAGGAGCAAAATGTTCGTTCACTATAGCAGTTAAGGTATCACCAATAAGTGGAAAGAAACGTTTGTACCACTCAGCCGGAAGGCCATCAATTCCAGGAGATTTTCCAGACGAAGCACTCATAATTGCGGTTTGGACCTCTTCTTTGGTGAATGGAGTTTCCAGTGATTGCGCTTCACGTTGATCGAGCACACATGGGAGGCGATCTAAGAAGGAAGATGGTATGTCAACGGTGTTCGATGTGCCATATAAGGTGGAGTAATAGGTGTAAAAAGTCCGCTTAATACCTGCAAAGGTATGGTGGATGTTGCCTTCGTCATCCTTGATGTTCTCAATATATTTGCGTGTACCTCGTTTATATTCTGCCAAGACATGGTAGAGCGACGGTTCTTCTTGAGGGTCGATAACTGTAGATTTGCTGCGGATTTTCGTTCCTTCCATGCGACGGCGGGTCAGACACAACAATTTAGCTTGATACTGCTTCATGAGAGGTAAGGCAGAAGGGTTATGTAGAACAGCACTTTTAGCATCAGCCAAACAACGATAGTAGAAATGGAAAAGAGTTCGGTGATCACGCTCCCGCTCAGCACAATACCAGCGACAAAAGCTGGCAACACGTGGTTTGAGATATTGATACCACCAATCAGTAACAGTCCGAAAATGTCTGCTGGGTTAACCACTGCGTCCACTTGGTTATAAAAGATTCGCAAAATTCATGATCCTCAAGAAGAGAAGTATTAAAATGCCAATAACCAGGCCCGCGTTCAACCTTGACATCAGGTATACGCAAGGTAACAATATAAGCACAATGATCAGAAAATATGGTAGGCACAATTTCAGCGTCAAATATGTTGCGAATCAGCATGGGACACATGTACATGCGGTCGATGCGAGAAGCACTATTACGGCTAACATAAGTAAAGGTTTGGTGACGTGGAGAGGTAGACAGCCAGCTATCTTGGAGATGAAGACCTTGTGTTAACTCCTGCAGGGTCGGACTATAATTAAACCCCGGAGACTGGTCTCCAGGATTTAAAACACAGTTAAAATCACCAGCAAGAAGAACCATGTCACTGTTGGGGAGAATGCAGGAAGCCACATCAGATGCAAAGAAATTGTTACGAGCCACACGTGCCTGAGAGCCACTAGGAGCATACAGATTGAGAAGGTGAATATTACCGAGCCGACCACTGATAATACGGCCAGTTGGGTGTAGTAATATAGGGGAAAACTGAACATGATGCTGAGCAACAATTGCCGTTCCAGTGCCAGTGACAGTAAAATTATTGTAAACAGTAAAATTAGGACCAAGGTCCAACACTTCCAATCCAACTTCTTGCAATAATGCTATATCAATATGTGCTTGTTGTAAAAAGTCACGCAGCGAGAATAGCTTGGTATTACTATGTAAATTATTAATATTAATAGTGGCAATCTTCAATGTCATTGAAAAAAGAAGGAACCATACATAGAAATGAGAAGTTTGCATGACAGGCACGCTCACATCACAGAACTTTCAAATAGGCACTAAAAACAAGGGCGGAGCAGAGATTTAAAAAAAAGGAAAACAATAACACATTTGTCACAATTCGCACTTAGCACCAGCACTGCAATACACACACAAAAAAAAGCAAACATCAGTATCAAGAAATGTGCCAAAGGAAACCAGGATTACCTATAATTTGATAGCATCAGAGTTGATTCTGCGAGGAAGCATCTGGTTGAGAGTCAACAGCAGCAGGGACAATTGGAATATCAATGTCAGGAAGGATCTCAGCCTCTTCTTTATTTTTCTTGAACAGTTTGTCACTGAGGTCTTGGCGCCTCGAACGTTTAATTCGAGACCGTTCGCCAGTACCAGAAGCAGAAGTAGGAGAGTTCACACTAGCGCCCACAACTGGAGGTTCCACAACGAGAGGAGAAGGATCAGTATTAACAGTGGAAGGTGACAAATCGTTCTCACCATCGACACTTTCTAGGTTGCCAGGTCCGAGCACGCAGGAAACCACAGAGACCGCCGGCGCCATAGAGCTGGTAGAAATTGGCAAAACATTCACAGAAGGGAGAGTTCGTGCACTGAACGCACTATCACTGGTCGCCATATCGGTGGTGGGTAAAGCCGAAGAAATCGCAGGGGCCAATCGGACGTCGGGAGTTGACGCCGCTGTAGCACAAGTATGCGT
This sequence comes from Thermobia domestica, assembly GCF_964235325.1. Lineage (NCBI taxonomy): Eukaryota > Metazoa > Arthropoda > Insecta > Zygentoma > Lepismatidae > Thermobia > Thermobia domestica. The sequence continues at coordinate 37,593,171 of NC_137469.1, forward strand.
AGAATCACTGACGACCAAAGATGACAAGGATGAGGAGACTATCGGTGGACGATCAGCGACAGATGTGGATAAGCTGCGCTGTGCGACAGACGGAACTGAAGAAACATCATCCGGATGGATGGCAACAGAGGGGAGAGGGGGGTAGTCGCTATCCTGAAGACGAGGTGCATGGTGCTCATGAAGATTATCTGTTGTTTGAGGAACATTAATGTCCATGGAGATCTGATGGGACTGAGGTGCCTCAGATTGCAATAGGTTGGGAACCCGATCCTGAGACGTCACTGGTAGGCTGGAGAAGTGAGGAACAAAAGAATTCACTGCAGCATCCAAACTAGTAGTAGAAGGGACCAATTTACCCGCATAACTATTAGAGCTGCGAGGTGCGTTATTGGGACGTTGGGGACATTTTGAATGTAAATGCTGGGTACTGTGACACCGTATGCAAGTTTTCTCCTGTCCAGGATAAGTGACCCAGTAACGGTGCTGTTGAATCAGTACGAATGATGGAATCGATTTCTTTAATTCCATTCGTAATAATTTCCTCCCAGTTCGAATTTGGTAAACATGGTCACTTGAATATAGTTCATCATGAATATTATAAATAGTACCATACTGACTCATTACATCCTTAATGGTGTCATTGGAGAGTTCCATAGGAATTACATGTAAGCGCACAGTAACAACCTGAGTATCAGCCCAAGAAATCCGTATATCATATGTGCCTGAGGGATCAGTAAATTGAACTACACCACTAGTGTCATTCAAAACTTGTTCACATAACGCGAGAGACGAAAGTTTGAGGAACACACACTTACGGTAAATATCCAGTTCAAGACTCAAAACCTGTTCAACAGGAAAGGCAAAACGATCATATAACCATTCATGAATTGTCAGAGAGGTAGGCCGCTGGCTAACCGCTCCGAAATCAAATTTCAATGTATTCACTCGACGTGTAGACATATTAAAGTTATTCGCAGTCACAAACCAAGGAAAAAAAAAAAGACCAAAACTGTCGCCGAGAGATCCACAAAAATTACAGTGAAAAATAACACACAAAAAAAGAAAAAAAATGCTTCACTTAATGGGTAAGTTTGACTCACTTCACACAACACAAGCGTAGCAGCAGAGAGCACAGAGAACGTGTTTACTCGACAACGTTCACAGCGCGAATGAGCCGGGCTGACACACTCTTTTCGGGATAGATAATTTCGGTGCGATGTCGTTTCTGAGTATGTAGTACAGTCGGGTGGAAAAGTTAGGGACAAAAGTGAGATTTGTATGATTTATCACTCGGAAAGTGGCATAGATTGGTGAAACTTTGAACCATACAGAGAATGTAGCTTTGCAGTATAATACCAGGTATGATCTCAATAACAATAAAGAAACATGTGATTACAAGAACAAACATGACACTTTTAAACGTATACAATAAGTAATACCGAAGGCACTTGGTGTGCCCCTGACATCAGTTGTTAAATAATTTTTAAAACGGTGTGTGATCAGCACGGACAGTAATACAAGCTCTGCAACGTGCTTCCATGCTGTTCACAAAGTGATATGGAGTTCCATTCGTTCACCAGCACTATTGATAATTGCTGGATGGCCATTGGTGTATCTGAACGTGCTGCGACCCCTCATTCAACTCACCGACTGCAAATGGTGCCACCGATGTGTGTGGGTTATCGAATTACAATTCAATGGCAGTGGACAGTCTTTTGATGGAACACCCCTCGAATTTTCCTTTTTTTCTTTTTCTTTCCTTTTAGAATTTTCGTGTATTCCTATGTTATGCAAGTAAAACGAATTCGTTTCCATAAACTCGGTGAATAGTAACAGTGTTTACTCAATTTGTACTGTACAATATATTGCTATAGTGAGCCTCTGGCTATTTATAACAAAAAGTACCAATAAATTATATTAAATTAAAGTTATTACTCCCAAAGTATCTTATTCGTAAGTGTGAAGTCTTATAGGTTGACTATATCATTCATCTGTCTGTCTAAATATATCAGAGCTAAAACGGTAACATACCGAGATATGTCTTGTTGGAATCACTTCAGCGTCCCAAGAATAAGTTTCATTTATTCCTTTAACCCTCTGGTAAAACTAAAAATGATAGAAATTAAGTTACTTCCGATTTCAACGTTGATCAATATAGAGCAGAAACGATAACAGATAGTGAGACTGTTCCCAAGAATGGATTATCTTTCTTTCGTTAAACCCTTGCGTTCTAGTGACATCCACGAGAATATCAGGAAATACTCCGTTACAAAATGCCAGTGACATCGATGGGCATATTATGAAACCATATCTTTTATTAAGGATAGAATTAATCCTGCAGATGGTGAAGTACGGTATTTGAGTGGATGCAAGGCACGAGTTAATTCAACTATTTCTCCTTAGGTGACAGCACCTTACAGACAAAGAAATGTTTTGTCTCAGTGGATGGCTGGTCTAAGGGAGCATTCAATTACGACACACATGCGTTTTGACGATAAACAATTGGCAACTTCAAGACAGGAAGAAAGGTGTAAAAAGTCTTTAATCTCCAGTCAGTACTGCCAACCTGAAGCAACATAAAATCCCTTCAGAACATCAAAATTTCTGTTTTTCAATTCAAGTGTTCCACAATGTAAATATTTTCTTTTATCGATAATTTGAATGCTCTCCGTGTGCGTACACAATAACTATACCCTATATAACGGTTTAGACAGTCGTTTAACATCAATTGAGAACCTGGTATTACAGAACGCACAAACGAAAATGACACCTGAAACGCAAGGGATTAAAACTCTATTCAAACCGGAAGTAATAGATATTAAGAATTTCCTGTTTTAGTGTTGATCGCCATGAAGCAAAAAGTGATAGATACCGAATAGCAATTTTCGGCAATTAAAAGTTTGAAAAGTATATTCTATTTACGACTTCATTCCTCAAGTGCAGCCGGAAGTTCTATGAACCAGTATCATTTTCTGGTTTGAATATTTGTCTTCGTATAACGAAAATGCTAGAATAGAAAAGATGGCTACTGAATATGATTTCAACGTCCCAAGAGTAAGTTCAATCTCTGATCTTGCTGCTGTATTACGAATAGAAGTTATAAATAGATCTACTACGAATTGAGTTCGCGTAAGTCTCTAGTCTATTGCAGTGTCATAATGCTTCTTCGATCACAAAATTAACAATAATATCTGTTCTAGATTTGTTAGATCCGTTTAAATCCCATTCTGTACTATCTTTAAAATCATTAACTTCATATTGGCATAAAGATTCATTTCGTCACTCAGTCATAGTTACTTTTGTTATAAACGATGGCCCGAATAAAGAATCGAACCCTAGTTCGTTAGGTTAAAATATAATTACTATCGTGCTTCCTTTTTCTTCTTTTAATAATCGCAACCTGAACCCTTGTCTCTGAGGTCTTGTAAGTAAATCTTATTTACTTTTCTCTTAATTATTCAATCAATGTTGCCCATCAATTGAATTTGAATTGATTTGTGATTTGCGTCCCCTTCACCAGCAAGGCTATAACAGACGTGGACCTACACCTTAAGGTGGAATCCGAACCGCATTAGCTCCTGCCGAGAATCAAACCCATCTCATACGCCAAAGACGCGTAGGTTATCCACACAGCCACTAGGAAATTCAGTATTGCCCACCTAACGAGAAGTGTTTCCTCATCTCGTTATTTTATTTACAATTCTTGTGTCGTCTCTATTCTAACAAAACTTATCTCGTATATTTTTGTAAATTTATTACTATTATTGTTATACGAAATTTTATCTAAAGGTGATCAGAACGCTTCCCCGTCACGTCACAAAATGTCCCCGAACGGTGTGATATAACAGCTGGAGTACACTGTGTAATGTCTTGCGTATCGTTCAGCACTAATAAATGCTCTTAATTGTGTTCCTACAATCTCACTATCAGTTTCATACTATCAATCATGTAATACTAAAACAGTGTAGAGATCTTAAACATGGGTAAACTAGTGTTGCGAGAATTGTGTTGTTTCAAATTTGAAAATGCACTTTTCGTCTCGAGAGGATACGATTTCTCGTGAAAGAAGGACTCTAAATGTTACTATTTCGTCTTGTAATGTAACATTTTCTGTTTGTTTTGGTATGGTGCATAGCCGCGAAATATTCCCATTTGCATGTAGCATCCAGAAAAGCAAGCTAGACTCACGACAAACGTATCAAACCGTTCGAATATAAAATTTATGGCCAGTAAGGGAATCGAACCCATGCTCTTCGTGTTATTAACACGACGCTCTAACCAGCTGAGCTAACCGGCCTAATTGCCAGTTAAAATTTATTTTTGTTTTCGTAGGAAAATTGCTTGATTGGTCATAATTAACATCTACTTTACGCTTTGATGAGCTCAACTAAATACTATATCATCTTCACGATTAATCATTAATTGGTATATAGCAGAAATAGTTTTTATATTATTCAACGAATCAATATTCGTATTTTTTAAATTAAAAAAAGGAAGTATACATCGCCCGGACAGGGACTTAAACCCTGGACCGTTAGGTTAAAAGCCTAACGCTCTACCGACTGAGCTATTCGGGCTGACACACTCTTTTCGGGATAGATAATTTCGGTGCGATGTCGTTTCTGAGTATGTAGTACAGTCGGGTGGAAAAGTTAGGGACAAAAGTGAGATTTGTATGATTTATCACTCGGAAAGTGGCATAGATTGGTGAAACTTTGAACCATACAGAGAATGTAGCTTTGCAGTATAATACCAGGTATGATCTCAATAACAATAAAGAAACATGTGATTACAAGAACAAACATGACACTTTTAAACGTATACAATAAGTAATACCGAAGGCACTTGGTGTGCCCCTGACATCAGTAGTTAAATAATTTTTAAAACGGTGTGTGATCAGCACGGACAGTAATACAAGCTCTGCAACTTGCTTCCATGCTGTTCACAAAGTGATATGGAGTTCCATTCGTTCACCAGCACTATTGATAATTGCTGGATGGCCATTGGTGTATCTGAACGTGCTGCGACCCCTCATTCAACTCACCGACTGCAAATGGTGCCACCGATGTGTGTGGGTTATCGAATTACAATTCAATGGCAGTGGACAGTCTTTTGATGGAACACCCCTCGAATTTTCCTTTTTTTCTTTTTCTTTCTTTTTAGAATTTTCGTGTATTCCTATGTTATGCAAGTAAAACGAATTCGTTTCCATAAACTCGGTGAATAGTAACAGTGTTTACTCAATTTGTACCGTACAATATATTGCTATAGTGAGCCTCTGGCTATTTATAACAAAAAGTACCAATAAATTATATTAAATTAAAGTTATTACTCCCAAAGTATCTTATTCGTAAGTATGAAGTCTTATAGGTTGACTATATCATTCATCTGTCTGTCTAAATATATCAGAGCTAAAACGGTAACATACCGAGATATGTCTTGTTGGAATCACTTCAGCGTCCCAAGAATAAGTTTCATTTATTCCTTTAACCCTCTGGTAAAACTAAAAATGATAGAAATTAAGTTACTTCCGATTTCAACGTTGATCAATATAGAGCAGAAACGATAACAGATAGTGAGACTGTTCCCAAGAATGGATTCTCTTTCTTTCGTTAAACCCTTGCGTTCTAGTGACATCCACGTGAATGTCAGGAAATACTCCGTTACAAACAGGGTGCGAATTACCGGGGGGGATGAGGGGGATTTTGCCCCTCAATCACATTTTGTTCCCCCCCAAAGAAGTCAGCTGAAGTATCCCCACCGGGGATGCTCGCTTTCCCCCTCAAACTATGCTTAGTGTAACTCCAAATTTCACTGATTTTTGTTATTTCTTGTAAATTTAATCTTCTAGCTGTATTTCGAAATGATCGATGTAAACTGTTCAGTTTTGGTCATTTCTACTTACCACCTAATTACCCACTATTTTCAACGTTGTTTAGTAGAAGTATATTATTATGACTACGGTTGTTACTTGCAACTGTACCTTCGTACCCTTCAGTTCGTCATCGTTTGTGAATTTGAATGTACTAATTGCGTATAACAAAGCCACATGTAGATTTATAAATGTTCTTAGCGGTTGGCCAAAAAGAAGTAAACAAATAGCTTCTTCTACCATACTTGGCGAAGTTCGGATATGTCTTATTCATCCTCTATATTTGTATCGATTATCATCTTATTTTAATTTTTGTTATAACATGTTATTTCATTTTCCAGTGTACTCTTTGTTAGCACATTGCCTTCATTCCCTAGTAGGTTGTGTGTATGCAACTCAAAAGTTGCATTTAATTTGTGATAATTAGCATAGTAATCACTGCTTTTACAGTTTACGGAAATGAAATTTTGAAACTGTACTCAAAATCTGAGATATAGGTATTCTCTCGTAAGTATATGTTAACGTACACGCTGGGGGATACGCTTCTAGTGAGCAGATATGTTAATGAAGGTGATTGTTAGGTGAATAAGCGAATAATTCAAGATTTGTTTCAGCATTTGGGGTGTGTGTATGTCAGACAATATATATGTGCATAGTTATTGTCGGTAGATTTATTAAATTAATAAATCTCTCATTTATTACAGGTCACACACACACACACACACACACACACACATACATACATCATATATATATATATATATATATATATATATATATATATATATATATATATATATATATATATATATGGGGGGTAAGGCATTTATTGTCTCATTTTGAAATTTGAACCTTCAGACTATGTCCTTTGGCCTAATTTTATCCCCCCCAATATAGATTATCTAATTCGCACACTGGTTACAAAATACCAGTGACATCGATGGGCATATCATGAAAACATATCTTTTATTAAGGATAGAATTAATCCTGCAGATGGTGAAGTACGGTATTTGAGTGGATGCAAGGCACGAGTTAATTCAACTATTTCTCCTTAGGTGACAGCACCTTACAGACAAAGAAATGTTTTGTCTCAGTGGATGGCTGGTCTAAGGGAGCATTCAATTACGACACACATGCGTTTTGACGATAAACAATTGGCAACTTCAAGACAGGAAGAAAGGTGTAAAAAGTCTTTAATCTCCAGTCAGTACTGCCAACCTGAAGCAACATAAAATCCCTTCAGAACATCAAAATTTCTGTTTTTCAATTCAAGTGTTCCACAATGTAAATATTTTCTTTTATCAATAATTTGAATGCTCTCCGTGTGCGTACACAATAACTATACCCTACATAACGGTTTAGACAGTCGTTTAACATCAAATGAGAACCTGTTATTACAGAACGCACAAAAGAAAATGACACCTGAAACGCAAGGGATTAAAACTCTATTCAAACCGGAAGTGATAGATATTAAGAATTTCCTGTTTTAGTGTTGATCGCCATGAAGCAAAAAGTGATAGATACCGAATAGCAATTTTCGGCAATTAAAAGTTTGAAAAGTATATTCTATTTACGACTTCATTCCTCAAGTGCAGCCGGAAGTTCTATGAACCAGTATCATTTTCTGGTTTGAATATTTGTCTTCGTATAACGAAAATGCTAGAATAGAAAAGATGGCTACTGAATATGATTTCAACGTCCCAAGAGTAAGTTTAATCTCTGATCTTGCTGCTGTATTACGAATAGAAGTTATAAATAGATTTACTACGAATTGAGTTCGCATAAGTCTCAAGACTATTGCAGTGTCATAATGCTTCTTCGATCACAAAATTAACAATAATATCTGTTCTAGATTTGTTAGATCCGTTTAAATCCCATTCTGTACTATCTTTAAAATCATTAACTTCATATTGGCATAAAGATTCATTTCGTCACTCAGTCATAGTTACTTTTGTTATAAACGATGGCCCGAATAAGGAATCGAACCCTAGTTCGTTAGGTTAAAATATAACTACTATCGTGCTTCCTTTTTCTTTTTTAATAATCGCAACCTGAACACTTGTCCCTGAGGTCTTGTAAGTAAATCTTATTTACTTTTCTCATAATTATTCAATCAATGTTGCCCATCAATTGAATTTGAATTGATTTGTGATTTGCGTCTCCTTCACCAGCAAGGCTATAACAGACGTGGACCTACACCTTAAGATGCAATCCGAACCGCATTAGCTCCTGCCGAGAATCAAACCCGTCTCATACGCCAAAGACGCGTAGGTTGTCCACACAGCCACTAGGAAATTCAGTATTGCCCACGAAACGAGAAGTGTTTCCTCATCTCGTTATTTTATTTACAATTCTTGTCTCGTCTCTATTCTAACAAAACTTATCTCGTATATTTTTGTATTTTTATTACTATTATTGTTATACGAAATTTTATCTAAAGGTGATCAGAACGCTTCCCCGTCACGTCACAAAATGTCCCCGAACGGTGTGATATAACAGCTGGAGTACACTGTGTAATGTCTTGCGTATCGTTCAGCACTAATAAATGCTCTTAATTGTGTTCCTACAATCTCACTATCAGTTTCATACTATCAATCATGTAATACTAAAACAGTGTAGAGATCTTAAACATGGGTAAACTAGTGTTGCGAGAATTGTCTTGTTTCAAATTTGAAAATGCACTTTTCGTCTCGAGAGGATACGATTTCTCGTGAAAGAAGGACTCTAAATGTTACTATTTCGTCTTGTAATGTAACATTTTCTGTTTGTTTTGGTATGGTGCATAGCCGCGAAATATTCCCATTTCCACGTAGCATCCAGCAAAGCAAGCTAGATTCACGACAAACGTATCAAACCGTTCGAATATAAAATTTATGGCCAGTAAGCGAATCGAACCCATGACCTTCGCGTTATTAGCACGACGCTCTAACCAACTGAGCTAACCGGCCTGATTGTCAGTTAAAATTTATTTTCGTTTTCGTAGAAAAGTTGCTTGATTGGTCATAATTAACATCTACTTCACGCTTTGATGAGCTCAACTAAATACTATATCATCTTCACGATTAGTCATTAATTGGTATATAGCAGAAATAGTTTTTATATTATTCAACGAATCAATATTCGTATTTTTTAAATTAAAAAAAGGAAGTATACATCGCCCGGACAGGGACTTGAACCCTGGACCGTTAGGTTAAAAGCCTAACGCTCTACCGACTGAGCTATCCGGGCTGACACACTCTTTTCGGGATAGATAATTTCGGTGCGCTGTCGTTTCTGAGTATGTAGTACAGTCGGGTGGAAAAGTTAGGGACAAAAGTGAGATTTGTATGATTTATCACTCGGAAAGTGGCATAGATTGGTGAAACTTTGAACCATACAGAGAATGTAGCTTTGCAGTATAATACCAGGTATGATCTCAATAACAATAAAGAAACATGTGATTACAAGAACAAACATGACACTTTTAAACGTATACAATAAGTAATACCGAAGGCACTTGGTGTGCCCCTGACATCAGTTGTTAAATAATTTTTAAAACGGTGTGTGATCAGCACGGACAGTAATACAAGCTCTGCAACGTGCTTCCATGCTGTTCACAAAGTGATATGGAGTTCCATTCGTTCACCAGCACTATTGATAATTGCTGGATGGCCATTGGTGTATCTGAACGTGCTGCGACCCCTCATTCAACTCACCGACTGCAAATGGTGCCACCGATGTGTGTGGGTTATCGAATTACAATTCAATGGCAGTGGACAGTCTTTTGATGGAACACCCCTCGAATTTTCCTTTTTTTCTTTTTCTTTCTTTTTAGAATTTTCGTGTATTCCTATGTTATGCAAGTAAAACGAATTCGTTTCCATAAACTCGGTGAATAGTAACAGTGTTTACTCAATTTGTACTGTACAATATATTGCTATAGTGAGCCTCTGGCTATTTATAACAAAAAGTACCAATAAATTATATTAAATTAAAGTTATTACTCCCAAAGTATCTTATTCGTAAGTATGAAGTCTTATAGGTTGACTATATCATTCATCTGTCTGTCTAAATATATCAGAGCTAAAACGGTAACATACCGAGATATGTCTTGTTGGAATCACTTCAGCGTCCCAAGAATAAGTTTCATTTATTCCTTTAACCCTCTGGTAAAACTAAAAATGATAGAAATTAAGTTACTTCCGATTTCAACGTTGATCAATATAGAGCAGAAACGATAACAGATAGTGAGACTGTTCCCAAGAATGGATTCTCTTTCTTTCGTTAAACCCTTGCGTTCTAGTGACATCCACGTGAATATCAGGAAATACTCCGTTACAAAATGCCAGTGACATCGATGGGCATATTATGAAACCATATCTTTTATTAAGGATAGAATTAATCCTGCAGATGGTGAAGTACGGTATTTGAGTGGATGCAAGGCACGAGTTAATTCAACTATTTCTCCTTAGGTGACAGCACCTTACAGACAAAGAAATGTTTTGTCTCAGTGGATGGCTGGTCTAAGGGAGCATTCAATTACGACACACATGCGTTTTGACGATAAACAATTGGCAACTTCAAGACAGGAAGAAAGGTGTAAAAAGTCTTTAATCTCCAGTCAGTACTGCCAACCTGAAGCAACATAAAATCCCTTCAGAACATCAAAATTTCTGTTTTTCAATTCAAGTGTTCCACAATGTAAATATTTTCTTTTATCGATAATTTGAATGCTCTCCGTGTGCGTACACAATAACTATACCCTATATAACGGTTTAGACAGTCGTTTAACATCAATTGAGAACCTGGTATTACAGAACGCACAAACGAAAATGACACCTGAAACGCAAGGGATTAAAACTCTATTCAAACCGGAAGTAATAGATATTAAGAATTTCCTGTTTTAGTGTTGATCGCCATGAAGCAAAAAGTGATAGATACCGAATAGCAATTTTCGGCAATTAAAAGTTTGAAAAGTATATTCTATTTACGACTTCATTCCTCAAGTGCAGCCGGAAGTTCTATGAACCAGTATCATTTTCTGGTTTGAATATTTGTCTTCGTATAACGAAAATGCTAGAATAGAAAAGATGGCTACTGAATATGATTTCAACGTCCCAAGAGTAAGTTCAATCTCTGATCTTGCTGCTGTATTACGAATAGAAGTTATAAATAGATCTACTACGAATTGAGTTCGCGTAAGTCTCTAGTCTATTGCAGTGTCATAATGCTTCTCCGATCACAAAATTAACAATAATATCTGTTCTAGATTTGTTAGATCCGTTTAAATCCCATTCTGTACTATCTTTAAAATCATTAACTTCATATTGGCATAAAGATTCATTTCGTCACTCAGTCATAGTTACTTTTGTTATAAACGATGGCCCGAATAAAGAATCGAACCCTAGTTCGTTAGGTTAAAATATAATTACTATCGTGCTTCCTTTTTCTTCTTTTAATAATCGCAACCTGAACCCTTGTCTCTGAGGTCTTGTAAGTAAATCTTATTTACTTTTCTCTTAATTATTCAATCAATGTTGCCCATCAATTGAATTTGAATTGATTTGTGATTTGCGTCCCCTTCACCAGCAAGGCTATAACAGACGTGGACCTACACCTTAAGATGGAATCCGAACCGCATTAGCTCCTGCCGAGAATCAAACCCATCTCATACGCCAAAGACGCGTAGGTTATCCACACAGCCACTAGGAAATTCAGTATTGCCCACGAAACGAGAAGTGTTTCCTCATCTCGTTATTTTATTTACAATTCTTGTCTCGTCTCTATTCTAAAAAAAATTATCTCGTATATTTTTGTAAATTTATTACTATTATTGTTATACGAAATTTTATCTAAAGGTGATCAGAACGCTTCCCCGTCACGTCACAAAATGTCCCCGAACGGTGTGATATAACAGCTGGAGTACACTGTGTAATGTCTTGCGTATCGTTCAGCACTAATAAATGCTCTTAATTGTGTTCCTACAATCTCACTATCAGTTTCATACTATCAATCATGTAATACTAAAACAGTGTAGAGATCTTAAACATGGGTAAACTAGTGTTGCGAGAATTGTCTGGTTTCAAATTTGAAAATGCACTTTTCGTCTCGAGAGGATACGATTTCTCGTGAAAGAAGGACTCTAAATGTTACTATTTCGTCTTGTAATGTAACATTTTCTGTTTGTTTTGGTATGGTGCATAGCCGCGAAATATTCCCATTTGCATGTAGCATCCACAAAAGCAAGCTAGACTCACGACAAACGTATCAAACCGTTCGAATATAAAATTTATGGCCAGTAAGGGAATCGAACCCATGCTCTTCGTGTTATTAACACGACGCTCTAACCAGCTGAGCTAACCGGCCTAATTGCCAGTTAAAATTTATTTTTGTTTTCGTATGAAAATTGCTTGATTGGTCATAATTAACATCTACTTTACGCTTTGATGAGCTCAACTAAATACTATATCATCTTCACGATTAGTCATTCATTGGTATATAGCAGAAATAGTTTTTATATTATTCAACGAATCAATATTCGTATTTTTTAAATTAAAAAAAGGAAGTATACATCGCCCGGACAGGGACTTAAACCCTGGACCGTTAGGTTAAAAGCCTAACACTCTACCGAATGAGCTATTCGGGCTGACACACTCTTTTCGGGATAGATAATTTCGGTGCGATGTCGTTTCTGAGTATGTAGTACAGTCGGGTGGAAAAGTTAGGGACAAAAGTGAGATTTGTATGATTTATCACTCGGAAAGTGGCATAGATTGGTGAAACTTTGAACCATACAGAGAATGTAGCTTTGCAGTATAATACCAGGTATGATCTCAATAACAATAAAGAAACATGTGATTACAAGAACAAACATGACACTTTTAAACGTATACAATCAGTAATACCGAAGGCACTTGGTGTGCCCCTGACATCAGTTGTTAAATAATTTTTAAAACGGTGTGTGATCAGCACGGACAGTAATACAAGCTCTGCAACGTGCTTCCATGCTGTTCACAAAGTGATATGGAGTTCCATTCGTTCACCAGCACTATTGATAATTGCTGGATGGCCATTGGTGTATCTGAACGTGCTGCGACCCCTCATTCAACTCACCGACTGCAAATGGTGCCACCGATGTGTGTGGGTTATCGAATTACAATTCAATGGCAGTGGACAGTCTTTTGATGGAACACCCCTCGAATTTTCCTTTTTTTCTTTTTCTTTCTTTTTAGAATTTTCGTGTATTCCTATGTTATGCAAGTAAAACGAATTCGTTTCCATAAACTCGGTGAATAGTAACAATGTTTACTCAATTTGTACTGTACAATATATTGCTATAGTGAGCCTCTGGCTATTTATAACAAAAAGTACCAATAAATTATATTAAATTAAAGTTATTACTCCCAAAGTATCTTATTCGTAAGTATGAAGTCTTATAGGTTGACTATATCATTCATCTGTCTGTCTAAATATATCAGAGCTAAAACGGCAACATACCGAGATATGTCTTGTTGGAATCACTTCAGCGTCCCAAGAATAAGTTTCATTTATTCCTTTAACCCTCTGGTAAAACTAAAAATGATAGAAATTAAGTTACTTCCGATTTCAACGTTGATCAATATAGAGCAGAAACGATAACAGATAGTGAGACTGTTCCCAAGAATGGATTCTCTTTCTTTCGTTAAACCCTTGCGTTCTAGTGACATCCACGTGAATGTCAGGAAATACTCCGTTACAAAATACCAGTGACACCGATGGGCATATTATGAAACCATATCTTTTATTAAGGATAGAATTAATCCTGCAGATGGTGAAGTACGGTATTTGAGTGGATGCAAGGCACGAGTTAATTCAACTATTTCTCCTTAGGTGACAGCACCTTACAGACAAAGAAATGTTTTGTCTCAGTGGATGGCTGGTCTAAGGGAGCATTCAATTACGACACACATGCGTTTTGACGATAAACAATTGGCAACTTCAAGACAGGAAGAAAGGTGTAAAAAGTCTTTAATCTCCAGTCAGTACTGCCAACCTGAAGCAACATAAAATCCCTTCAGAACATCAAAATTTCTGTTTTTCAATTCAAGTGTTCCACAATGTAAATATTTTCTTTTATCGATAATTTGAATGCTCTCCGTGTGCGTACACAATAACTATACCCTATATAACGGTTTAGACAGTCGTTTAACATCAATTGAGAACCTGGTATTACAGAACGCACAAACGAAAATGACACCTGAAACGCAAGGGATTAAAACTCTATTCAAACCGGAAGTAATAGATATTAAGAATTTCCTGTTTTAGTGTTGATCGCCATGAAGCAAAAAGTGATAGATACCGAATAGCAATTTTCGGCAATTAAAAGTTTGAAAAGTATATTCTATTTACGACTTCATTCCTCAAGTGCAGCCGGAAGTTCTATGAACCAGTATCATTTTCTGGTTTGAATATTTGTCTTCGTATAACGAAAATGCTAGAATAGAAAAGATGGCTACTGAATATGATTTCAACGTCCCAAGAGTAAGTTCAATCTCTGATCTTGCTGCTGTATTACGAATAGAAGTTATAAATAGATCTACTACGAATTGAGTTCGCGTAAGTCTCTAGTCTATTGCAGTGTCATAATGCTTCTTCGATCACAAAATTAACAATAATATCTGTTCTAGATTTGTTAGATCCGTTTAAATCCCATTCTGTACTATCTTTAAAATCATTAACTTCATATTGGCATAAAGATTCATTTCGTCACTCAGTCATAGTTACTTTTGTTATAAACGATGGCCCGAATAAAGAATCGAACCCTAGTTCGTTAGGTTAAAATATAATTACTATCGTGCTTCCTTTTTCTTCTTTTAATAATCGCAACCTGAACCCTTGTCTCTGAGGTCTTGTAAGTAAATCTTATTTACTTTTCTCTTAATTATTCAATCAATGTTGCCCATCAATTGAATTTGAATTGATTTGTGATTTGCGTCCCCTTCACCAGCAAGGCTATAACAGACGTGGACCTACACCTTAAGATGGAATCCGAACCGCATTAGCTCCTGCCGAGAATCAAACCCATCTCATACGCCAAAGACGCGTAGGTTATCCACACAGCCACTAGGAAATTCAGTATTGCCCACGAAACGAGAAGTGTTTCCTCATCTCGTTATTTTATTTACAATTCTTGTCTCGTCTCTATTCTAACAAAACTTATCTCGTATATTTTTGTAAATTTATTACTATTATTGTTATACGAAATTTTATCTAAAGGTGATCAGAACGCTTCCCCGTCACGTCACAAAATGTCCCCGAACGGTGTGATATAACAGCTGGAGTACACTGTGTAATGTCTTGCGTATCGTTCAGCACTAATAAATGCTCTTAATTGTGTTCCTACAATCTCACTATCAGTTTCATACTATCAATCATGTAATACTAAAACAGTGTAGAGATCTTAAACATGGGTAAACTAGTGTTGCGAGAATTGTGTTGTTTCAAATTTGAAAATGCACTTTTCGTCTCGAGAGGATACGATTTCTCGTGAAAGAAGGACTCTAAATGTTACTATTTCGTCTTGTAATGTAACATTTTCTGTTTGTTTTGGTATGGTGCATAGCCGCGAAATATTCCCATTTGCATGTAGCATCCAGAAAAGCAAGCTAGACTCACGACAAACGTATCAAACCGTTCGAATATAAAATTTATGGCCAGTAAGGGAATCGAACCCATGCTCTTCGTGTTATTAACACGACGCTCTAACCAGCTGAGCTAACCGGCCTAATTGCCAGTTAAAATTTATTTTTGTTTTCGTATGAAAATTGCTTGATTGGTCATAATTAACATCTACTTTACGCTTTGATGAGCTCAACTAAATACTATATCATCTTCACGATTAGTCATTCATTGGTATATAGCAGAAATAGTTTTTATATTATTCAACGAATCAATATTCGTATTTTTTAAATTAAAAAAAGGAAGTATACATCGCCCGGACAGGGACTTAAACCCTGGACCGTTAGGTTAAAAGCCTAACGCTCTACCGAATGAGCTATTCGGGCTGACACACTCTTTTCGGGATAGATAATTTCGGTGCGATGTCGTTTCTGAGTATGTAGTACAGTCGGGTGGAAAAGTTAGGGACAAAAGTGAGATTTGTATGATTTATCACTCGGAAAGTGGCATAGATTGGTGAAACTTTGAACCATACAGAGAATGTAGCTTTGCAGTATAATACCAGGTATGATCTCAATAACAATAAAGAAACATGTGATTACAAGAACAAACATGACACTTTTAAACGTATACAATAAGTAATACCGAAGGCACTTGGTGTGCCCCTGACATCAGTTGTTAAATAATTTTTAAAACGGTGTGTGATCAGCACGGACAGTAATACAAGCTCTGCAACGTGCTTCCATGCTGTTCACAAAGTGATATGGAGTTCCATTCGTTCACCAGCACTATTGATAATTGCTGGATGGCCATTGGTGTATCTGAACGTGCTGCGACCCCTCATTCAACTCACCGACTGCAAATGGTGCCACCGATGTGTGTGGGTTATCGAATTACAATTCAATGGCAGTGGACAGTCTTTTGATGGAACACCCCTCGAATTTTCCTTTTTTTCTTTTTCTTTCTTTTTAGAATTTTCGTGTATTCCTATGTTATGCAAGTAAAACGAATTCGTTTCCATAAACTCGGTGAATAGTAACAATGTTTACTCAATTTGTACTGTACAATATATTGCTATAGTGAGCCTCTGGCTATTTATAACAAAAAGTACCAATAAATTATATTAAATTAAAGTTATTACTCCCAAAGTATCTTATTCGTAAGTATGAAGTCTTATAGGTTGACTATATCATTCATCTGTCTGTCTAAATATATCAGAGCTAAAACGGCAACATACCGAGATATGTCTTGTTGGAATCACTTCAGCGTCCCAAGAATAAGTTTCATTTATTCCTTTAACCCTCTGGTAAAACTAAAAATGATAGAAATTAAGTTACTTCCGATTTCAACGTTGATCAATATAGAGCAGAAACGATAACAGATAGTGAGACTGTTCCCAAGAATGGATTCTCTTTCTTTCGTTAAACCCTTGCGTTCTAGTGACATCCACGTGAATGTCAGGAAATACTCCGTTACAAAATACCAGTGACACCGATGGGCATATTATGAAACCATATCTTTTATTAAGGATAGAATTAATCCTGCAGATGGTGAAGTACGGTATTTGAGTGGATGCAAGGCACGAGTTAATTCAACTATTTCTCCTTAGGTGACAGCACCTTACAGACAAAGAAATGTTTTGTCTCAGTGGATGGCTGGTCTAAGGGAGCATTCAATTACGACACACATGCGTTTTGACGATAAACAATTGGCAACTTCAAGACAGGAAGAAAGGTGTAAAAAGTCTTTAATCTCCAGTCAGTACTGCCAACCTGAAGCAACATAAAATCCCTTCAGAACATCAAAATTTCTGTTTTTCAATTCAAGTGTTCCACAATGTAAATATTTTCTTTTATCAATAATTTGAATGCTCTCCGTGTGCGTACACAATAACTATACCCTATATAACGGTTTAGACAGTCGTTTAACATCAATTGAGAACCTGGTATTACAGAACGCACAAACGAAAATGACACCTGAAACGCAAGGGATTAAAACTCTATTCAAACCGGAAGTAATAGATATTAAGAATTTCCTGTTTTAGTGTTGATCGCCATGAAGCAAAAAGTGATAGATACCGAATAGCAATTTTCGGCAATTAAAAGTTTGAAAAGTATATTCTATTTACGACTTCATTCCTCAAGTGCAGCCGGAAGTTCTATGAACCAGTATCATTTTCTGGTTTGAATATTTGTCTTCGTATAACGAAAATGCTAGAATAGAAAAGATGGCTACTGAATATGATTTCAACGTCCCAAGAGTAAGTTCAATCTCTGATCTTGCTGCTGTATTACGAATAGAAGTTATAAATAGATCTACTACGAATTGAGTTCGCGTAAGTCTCTAGTCTATTGCAGTGTCATAATGCTTCTTCGATCACAAAATTAACAATAATATCTGTTCTAGATTTGTTAGATCCGTTTAAATCCCATTCTGTACTATCTTTAAAATCATTAACTTCATATTGGCATAAAGATTCATTTCGTCACTCAGTCATAGTTACTTTTGTTATAAACGATGGCCCGAATAAAGAATCGAACCCTAGTTCGTTAGGTTAAAATATAATTACTATCGTGCTTCCTTTTTCTTCTTTTAATAATCGCAACCTGAACCCTTGTTTCTGAGGTCTTGTAAGTAAATCTTATTTACTTTTCTCTTAATTATTCAATCAATGTTGCCCATCAATTGAATTTGAATTGATTTGTGATTTGCGTCCCCTTCACCAGCAAGGCTATAACAGACGTGGACCTACACCTTAAGATGGAATCCGAACCGCATTAGCTCCTGCCGAGAATCAAACCCATCTCATACGCCAAAGACACGTAGGTTATCCACACAGCCACTAGGAAATTCAGTATTGCCCACGAAACGAGAAGTGTTTCCTCATCTCGTTATTTTATTTACAATTCTTGTCTCGTCTCTATTCTAACAAAACTTATCTCGTATATTTTTTGTAAATTTATTACTATTATTGTTATACGAAATTTTATCTAAAGGT